>NC_052048.2:33240209-33540209 GCF_903992535.2 Arvicola amphibius
GGTGGCTCATACCCCAGCTTGCGGGGCTTTGTCCTGATGCCAGCTGGTCCAGGTTCCAAGGCTGTTTGAGGTTCAAGGAAGAGTAGTGATACTAGCTGCAGTGACTGGCCTTCTAGAACTTTCTCTCCTGCCACTATAGAATGTGGGATGGGATTGGGGAAGGAGGAGGTGGTGGTGGCCCTAGCTAGAGGTGAGATCCCCAGAGTGAGCCTTCCATGAAGCAGTGTGAGAATGGGAGTGTTCAGGATGGCTGGCAGCCACACTTCCACAGTTACTCAGTTCTGAAAAGTTAGGTCCTAATACATGCTCATGGTTGCCCGTGTCTGTAAACTGCTGTTAGTGATTCTTCAATTATGGGTTAAGAGCCATTAGTGTGTAATTTGGTAGAGGAATTCTCGCCTTTTAATTTAATAGTGTGATTTGTCTTGGGAGAAAGTGAGGACGGGTTGCCTAGAGTGATGGTCTCGGAGCTTCAGAGAGGGGCATGCAGGGGTCCTCAAGGTTTAGAACTGTCGTTTTAGAACGTAATTCCCGCCTGTTTCATTGCAGGCTGCATTCACATCCATTTTTCTGAATGGGAAGGGAACATACACACTTGGGCTGCCCAGCAGAGGGAGGCCCTGCAAGTCTGGGCATGGGGCTCTTTTGTTTCTTGCCAGTCTACTGGCAACAGGTTGATGGAGGCCTAGTTTCATTGTTCTTTGTCTGAAGAGCTCAGAGGCTTTGGGAGGCTTTGGAGCCTCCAGTGCTGTTGGGTGAAAAGGCCATCAGAACGAGGCTACAAGTCTGAGTTGGTTCCTAGCCCTACACACAGATCAAGTGACTTGCTCTTGATTTGGATATAATCTGTGGTGCTGCCTCTGTAACCATTTTACAATGGAAGTTCTTTCAATTTTAGCATCTTACAGCTCTCCCTCCCTCCCTCTCCCTCCCTCCCTCCCTTCCTCCCTCCCTCCCTTCCTCCCCCTCTCCCTCTCCCCCCTCTCTCTTCCCCCACCCCCCAGGTGAGTGCTGAGCACTTCTGTGCTTGTGTTTCTGCTAATTACAGCTTGTGCCCGGAAGGTATGATTAGAGCCTCCTTCCTTCCAGCTCCACGCCCATAATTCTCAATCCCCTTCTGGAAGGTTTGTTTGATTTGGGCTGTTATCTCTGGGAGCCAGCACTTGCCTTGTTAGAAGTCAGCCTTCCTTTGCCTTATGTTCCTAAGGTGTCTGGGTTCATTGTTGTGAAGCAAGCTTTTAAAACCGTGTCATATAGATATAAAGAAATCTCTGGGCCAGGGAGATTGCTCAGTGGGTAAAGGTAACTAAGCCAAGCTCCTTGATGACCTGATTTCTGTCTCTGAGACCCACATGGTAGAAGGAGAGAACTGACTCCCAAAGCTTGTCCTCTGATCCCCCACCCCCTACCCCTTCCCAAATAAATGGAGAGAGAGAGAAAGAGAGGGGGGGCGCAGGCAGGCCCCATGGTGTGCTCAGTTTACTTCTGCTTCACTGCCAGGATGCTGAAGAAAACTGGGTTTTGTCATGAAGAAATCAGATCCAGATTTAGCCTTTGCTGGTGTACAGATCTATTAAAAAAAAAAGTCTCAGGGGATGCTCCTGGCTGTATCTGCTTCATCTCTATGTATTTAATGTTTATTTAATGACAGTTTATATTTAATGCTATTTATATATTTAGCTCATGGTAATTATTTTTTAGCCTCGCTCAGCAGTATGAAGCAGGCTCTCTTCCTCCCCTTTTTACTTGAAAACAAAATCGTGAGTTTAGTTGTCCTCCTACAAGAGCAAACACATTCCCACATCCCCCACCCCCATCACAGGTGCTTTGTTTTTGAAATTTCTCTCCTGTTTGCACTCTCTTGCCCACATCTCACTTCCCAAGATTATTTATTTATTTATTTATTTTTAAAAAGACTTAGCTTTTCTAATATACATATGTGGGTATGTGCACCACACAGATGCAGGTGTCTGAGGAGACCAACAGAAAGTGTCAGGTCCCTTGGAGCGGGGTTAGAAACAATTTTGAGTGCCCATTTGTGTTCTGGGAAACAAACTCCTGTCACCTCCAAGAGCAGCAAGCACTCCTAAGCTTCACTCTCTCTGAGTGGTTTTTTGGTTTTATCAGATGTATGTTATGGGGCAGGGGGTTGTGTGTGCCTTGCACCTGGTGGCAGCCAGAAGACAACTTGGTGGAGTCCGTTTTTTCCTTCCAGCTTCATGTGGGTACCAGGTATGCAGGCTTGTGTGGCAGTGTCTGTCCGCCCGTGTTCTCGGAGTATTCTTTCTGCTGGTTTGCTTTACTGTGCAGACTTTCTGAAAATTTTGAAGTCTTACTTATATTAGTGTATTTGTGTGGTGGTGTGTCAGTGGAGGCCAGAAGAGGCTGTTGGATCTCTTGGAGTTGATATTAAATGTGGTTCTGAGCCACCTGATGTGGGTCCTTGGGTGCAAACTGGAAATGCATTCTTGACACTAGTACACCATCTCTAGCCTCCTCTATGTCAGCCTTAGAATTCTGGGAGTTATTTTAACTTCAGGGCCTCATGCATAATATCTTCAATATTAACAGTGTGAATCACAGCTAGTTGAAAGAATGTTTATTTACCCTAGAAAAAAAAGTAGAAAACCCAGCCAGAGAGTGGTAGCACATGTCTTTAATTCCAGCACACAGGAGGCAGAGTCAAGAGGCCAGCCTGGTCTAGAGTAAGTTCCAGGAGAGCCAGGGATATATACAGAGAAATTCTGTCTTGAAAAACAAAATAAAATAAAAAGTAGAAAATCTATTTTATTTACTTATTTTTTGACAGACTCTGTTGTTTGCTTTTCTGGCTCCATGTAATTGGAATTATTCTGCATGCCATCTTTTGGAGGTTGTGGAATATGCTGGGGGGGAGGGGGGAGAACCCAGGGCCTCCACACATGCATAGTGCATGCCCTAACCCTGAGCTCTCGTGCTTTAATGAACTCTTGTGAAGTGGTTGACTGGTCATGAAGTGTTGTGTCCTCTCCATGGGCAGCCATGCTGCAGCAGCAAAGGTCACCTCAGCTGTGGACTGACACCGCCTCCCTACTCACTCGCTTGTTGTTAAATAGCTCTTGATGCTCCAGTTGGAATGTTTCCCCAGCTAGTATTTCATTCACATTCCCCACCACCTTTTAAAGACAGTGTCTAGACTGTCTTGCGTCGTTTTTTGGAGAGTGCAGTTGGGTTGCGCTTGTGATGCCTGAGTGGGGAGACTGGTTCTCTATCAACAGGCAGGTGGCTGGAAGCTGACATGTCAACATTGCTGCAGCAACAGCTTCCTATGGCCGGTCCTTTAGGAAACAGAAAGAGCTTAGATAGAGGCAGAATCCAAACAGTTCTTGGCTTTGTGGAGCCAGGAAGGGGGCGCTGTTTCCAGTAATCGCGGCATGTTAGTCGGAGTTCTCTAGAGGAACAGAACTTATTAAATGAATGAATATCTATCTGTCTATTTGTCTGTCTATCTATCAGATTTATTAGAATGACTTAGAAGCTGTGTCCAACAATGATTGTCTACCTACCAACAGAAGGTCCAAGAATCCAGTAGTTGCTCGGTCTGAGTTCTTCAGTATACACTTGAATCCCATAGAAGTAGGCAAGCTTCCTTTCTTTTATATAGGCTTCCAGCAGAAGGTGTGGCCCAGATTAAGATGGATCTTTCTACCTCAAAGATTGGGATTAGAAATAAGTCTTCCTACTTCAAATGATTTAATTATGGGGAATAAAATCCCTCACAGGTGTGCCCAGCTATTTTGGTTTTAGTTAATTCCAGATGTAGTCAAGTTAAAAACTAAGAATAGCCATCACAAGCCCCATGCGTCTGCTGCAGTTATGAATGAGAGAGCATTATCCGTGTGCATTGTTCTTAATTTTCATTTTATGTCTGCTTCACATGAAAATACTGGCCTGTTAATCCCTCTTGGCTAATGATTTGACTTTAATAGAGCAGACTCTGGGATTGAATGTTTTCATGCAGTTGTGTGCTGCCAAGCGGCTCCGTGGAGTTGTTTACACTACCCATAACCCAGTTAGGCTGTGTTCGTGTTTCTCCCCCGATAAGTTAAGGGGGCCATGAATGTAGCTTTTGAACAGTTTTTCTCATCTTCCATTATATGACTGCACCATTCCAGAGTCAGGGCTGATTTTAATTTTAATTTTATTATTCGCAGTACTTTCATTTATCCATGTTCTTCCGTTCTTACTATGCATCCTTTCTCCCCTCGCCCCCCCCCCCGCCCCAGAGCTGAGTCCTGAATGGTAGGCAAGCGCTCTACCATTGAATTAAATCCCTAACCTCTTACTATGTATTTTTTGAAAAACTATTTTTAGCCGGGTGGTGGTGGCGCACGCCTTTAATCCCAGCCCCACTAGTGAGACTAGCCATATTAGTGAGCTGAGTTTGATTGAGAGACCCTGCCTCAATAATATGAATGAGCAATTGTAGTTACCTAACTGTGGGAGTTTGGATGTAATCGTCGCCTGTAACCTCATAGGGAGTGACACTGTTAGGAAGTGTGGCTTGGTTGGAGGAAGTATGTCATTGTGAGGGTGGGCTTGCGGCCTCATACACGCCCAAGGCATACCAGTGCCTCAGGCCATTTCCTGTTGCCTGCAAGATATAGGACTCTCAGCTACTTCTCAAGCACCATGTCTATGTGCACACTGCCATGTCCCACCATGATGATAATGGACTGAGCCTCTGAATTGTAAGCAAGCCATCCCAGTTTAAATGATTTTCATTATAAGAGTTGCTGTGGTCATG
The DNA here is from genome assembly GCF_903992535.2 of Arvicola amphibius. NCBI lineage: Eukaryota > Metazoa > Chordata > Mammalia > Rodentia > Cricetidae > Arvicola > Arvicola amphibius. Next base: position 33,244,996 of record NC_052048.2, read on the forward strand.
GTGTTTCTTCACAGCAATAGAACCCTAACTAAGATACTCACTTCTATGTATAGTAGTACCAAAAGGTTCCATAATCGCCCAGAGTGGAGTGTAGCAAAGGTGTATTTACTTGGGGATAAACTCTCAGTAAGGTAGCAATCTGCAATCCTCTGTGTGTGTTAGGAACTGGAACCAAAACCAGCAGCAAAGAGGGCCGCACGTGCTTTTAGTTTGGATTTTTAGAGTACATGAGACCATGCCCAAAGTGGGCTGGTATCTTAAAGGCTGTTGGCTGAAGGAGTTCTCACAACACTTGTGGTTATTCATTGTGGCACATATTGAAAGCTTAAAAGCTAACATCCAAATATAAAGGAAAGCGTATATTTGTATTTTGGGTCTGGTTACGTCACTCAGGATGATTTTTTTCGGGTGGGTGACTCCAGGGAAATGGTATCTTCCAGATACAGCAGGGCTGATGCACTTAAACTCACGAAGACTGGCAGTGTGCACAAGCCTACACAGGTTCAAGCCAGATGTGCTCCCACCCTAAATAAGACGCTACCTACAATTGATACCCACTGGCCAAGGGAAAATCAGTTTTCTTCAATGGCACGTCACTGGGTATATCCACCACACCCCAGGGTGGGCCCTGTGCCTGGAACAGTTTGCCAGCACAAAACGAACTCGGTGATATTTTTTGTGGAGTTTTTGTTTTATTTCGCTTTGCAATTTTTTGTTCTGTAGGTCTTTTGCTTGTTTTGATTTACTTTTTGTTTTGTTTTTTAAGTGTGTGTGCATGTGTGTTTTGATTTTATTTTTCCTTTTCTTTTGTGAAAGAGAGAAAACACAGCAAAGTTGGACGGGTAGGGCGTGGGGAGGAACTGGGAGAGGGAAAAATGATATAGAATGAAAAAAGTCTTCATTTAAAAAAATAGGGGAAAATAGTCCCTGAGTGTAGGGTGTGGTGATGCTCCTGTCTTGGGTGCCTACTCTTAAGATGCCGCAGTGTTTGGTGTTTTCAAAACCAGGTGCAGATCCCAGGCTCCCCTTGCATGGTGGACCATGGCTTTCCGTCTGCCTGGCTTTCCTTCTGTCATCCTTGTGTTTTCATTGAGACGTCATTAGCTGCTGAAGAGACGCCTTTACCTCTGCTTTCCTTTCCGTTTTGTCAAAAATAAGATTATATTAAGTAAGAATTTTATTTTTAAAAGTGTAACTGTATGTTATTTTTTATTTTGTGTTCCATGTATATGTATGGGCGTATATGCCCTAGTCTGGGTCGTCGGGCTTGGTTATCTCCCCTTTCCCACTGAACCCATCAAGTTAGAATTTTGAGTTCATTGCACCTAAGAAAGAACGATTTGTGAAGTGGGAGACCGCAAAGCAGAAGAGGACTGAGTCTGATTTCATGGCGTGCTGGTGCTGGTTTGTGGAGGGAATCTGTGGTGTGCAGCAGCTTCCTTCTGGTCAGTCATCGTAACTGTGTGCAGAAAGCTCATCTGAGGGTTTTGTTTAGGTTAGCATTTGGGGAAATTGGGGGTGACCTGTGTTTTCGTCATGAGTGGTTGGCCCTAGCATTTCCAAACTGTACCTTCTGTTTTTAATTTGTTTATTTACTTTGAGTACCAGATCTAGATAAAGGATCTTTCAGGCTCAGTGGTGCCTCACTGTTGTCTGAGGCTGAGGCAGGATGAGAACTTCCAGGCCAGCCTGGGCTACATAGTGAAAGCCTGGCTCATACGGTACCTTGTTCCCAAGAGCTGTGTGATGCTTCTTTGTGGCTCCTCACACTTGCCACAGGGTGCCATCCCAGTCAGCCCCACCTGTCTTAGCCCACGTGGGGATCCGCTCTTGCATAGCATTGAGGCGTAAGGTTCATCTGTGCCGTTGGATGATCAGAACTGTCCTGTCGTGTTTGTGAACTTCTGTGTTCTGAGGTGGGCGGACCTCTGAGTTGACAGGATTTCACCTGTCACAAATACTGCTGCTCTGGGTGTGTCTTAGTATGGCAGACTATCCCAGACACAATGTTCTTTCATACCCATTTTCGGTATAGCTTGGTGTCATTACGTGCATTCATGACGTTGCACAGCTTCTGGTGAACATGCATGCTCATGTCTTTTGACAAGATTTATTTCATGTGTACATGTGTTTGGCCTGCATATATGTCTCTGCATCATGTGTGTGCAGTGCTTTTCAAGTCCAGAATTGGAGTTACACATGGTTGTAAGGTGCAATGCTGGATGAAGAACCAAACCTGGATCCTCTGCGAGAACAGCCAGTGCTCTCAAGTGCTGAGCCACCACTCCAGTCTCTGCATTCCTTTCTTTTGGATCAGTACTCATAGGTGGAACTGTTTGGTCGTTGGGCATGGTAGACTTTTAAGGAGCTGCCCCATTGTTTTCCATGGAGAAGGCACTGTTGTGTGCATTCTCTCTAAATCTTTATCTGTACTGAGTCCTTTACAGTTCAGCTCCCAGTGGTTGGACATTGTTGAGGTCTTACTCGTTGCTAATGTATAATCTGATCTGACACAGACACCAGTCAAAACTCTGATTGCTGGTGCCGCATGAGGAGGGACAGTCTGCTTGGTAAGCTTTTTGGCTGCTGGTGGTGGTGGTGGGGGAGGATGGCAGGGTATGTTTTCAGGTTTCAGGACAGTAGAGGTGGTGATTTGTGTGTTGTCAGAGGTGAGTCTGTTTTTCCACATGTCAAATCCAAGCCTATAAACCAGTAGAGGCCAGATCAAGGGATATGGGAAACACTGATGTGGCACAGAGGGCCCTCAGCCCGTGGTCACAGTGTTCTGGGGTCACAGTGTTCTGGTAGTGACTTTTCCCTCACCAGTCTGTATGCACGGAGCTCAGGAGTTGAGCTCTCCTTCCAGCCTGAGGATTTTGTTGTTGTTTGTTTGTTTAAACAATACCAGTAACTAGGAAACGGACTCTGTCTCTTTCTGTGTCCGTCCCCTCTCATAGAGCGCTTTCTGCTCCAGGAGCAACCTTACAGAAGCATCCCTATAAAATTCAAAGGCTTTCTTTCTCTAGATTGTTCTGGGGTCGATTCCACAAGTAGAATCTGAAGTATCTTGCAGCTAGTGACAATTTTCTTTGGACAGAGGAGGACTCAAGTCATAGCAAAATTAACAATTTAAGCAATGGCAACTGTCATTTGATTAGATCCACTTTCATTGCTAAACCTGCCTCTCCACATCCTAGCATCTTAATGTGTAAGTTTCTTGAGGGTGTGCATGCCTATAATACCCACACTCCATAGATGGAGGCAGGAGGATCAGTAGTTCAAGGCCAGCCTGGGTAGAGAAGGCAGGGTGGTGGTGATGGTGTAGGAGGATATGCTGATATGAATCTATACCTTTGCGTGTTCTCTCTACCAGTGGCACTTGCATAGTTCTGTGTGCAAATCAGGCCCCAAGCAGTCATGCAGAAGAGTGAGGTCAGAGATCCTTCAGCTAGAGGGCAGACAATCTGTGTTGTTACCGTGGGACCACAGCTTTCTTTTGGTTTGTCTTCATTCTGTTTGGCTTTGCTCATCCACTTGCATATCATGCAGAATTGTTGGCGATTTGGAGTGTCTGCAACCTGTTCTTCACCTCTCTTCATGAGGGTTGATGAGTCCACTTGCATATATGTCTGATTTTCTGCAGGACGGATGCTGGCCCTGGTTGAAGAATGGAATGACAGTAACTCAGATCCCATAAGTGGTGCCTAGAGTGCAGAGAGTAAATGCCATCTTAAAATGCCTATTCGTGCTTTAAAGGCGCTGAAAACCCTCTGTGATGGTTTGATAACAATGTCCCCCACAGGCTTGGGCATTTGGACCTTTGGTATCCAGTCGGGGGCGCTATTGAGGGAGGTTAGGTAGAACAGCCCTGCTGGAGGAAATATGTCACTGGGCACGGGCCTCTCTCTCTCTCTCTCTCTCTCTCTCTCTCTCTCTCTCTCTCAGGAGGAGAATGCAAGGACCTTTAGGAAAATAGGTAGGGTTTGGCTGTGAACCCACCTATGTGAGTGGGCATTCTGTTTTGACTGTTTGTGGTAAAGGTGTGTGTGCATGTGTGTGTGTGTAATATGATTTATTTATTTTTGTACAATTTCTTCTTGGGGTTGAGAATTTCTGTGTTTTACTCATGTTTCTCATTCCGCTACCATTGCAGCCACGATATTAACTTATGTAAGTGTGTCATGGTCTCAGCGGCAGTAACAGTGTGCTTTGTTCTTGGTGTCTGAGTGACGTTTGGTTCCTTAATTATTTTTGTCTAATTCAAGGTGGAGATACGTCCTATGTTTTGAAAACACCAAATGTACATTTGTTCAGCCTCAGAAGCAGGTATCATCTAACCTAAAGCCACGAAGAATGGCACCAGGTGCTTTACAGTTTTGTTCCAGTCATCCTGGGGCTAGGTTGTGGACCTCCAGATGTAATTGAAATGAACTGCCATGATGACTTTTCTAACACATATGATCATACATGGCCATCACAAACAACCCTTCTGTCACCAGAAGGCTGGAGGATGCTGTTGATTACTGCCATTGTCCCTGGAAAGCATGACTGAAGTGAGAAGGACAACCAGCTAGACCCCTGAGGTCAGTAGCGTAGAGAGACTAGAGACCCAGAGAACTCATCATGTCATAGCCAAGCCTGTGGCTGCAAACCACTCATCCATTTAATTTGCCAAATGCTAATAGACTCTAGAGCATCCCAAATCAAAACATTGTACTTTTTCCTTATTTCTTCATTAGTCTAATTCCCATTAACCTCATGTCACAGCTGCAACAATTTAGGAACATTGTAGCAGGGGAGCTGTTGTCAGGGAGGCTGGAAGGAAAAGCTGGTAGAGCGCATGCAGCTTCTGCAGTCAGTGACACTGGGGTGTGGCACTGCCAGGAAGGAATGCTCGGGAAGGTGGTCAGTCACTGAGGTGGTATACTCCAGCTTCTCAAGAAATAGGGCAGGAGGATAATAGGGGAGTCCTTTGCTCCTAAGGTAAAGACTGCACACAGTAACAAAGGAAAAGGTAGCTCACAGGATGGGAGAATATTTTCATAGATGTTTTCTGCAAAAGGAGAGATGGCGAAGGCAGTGGTTCAGAGCACTGGCTGCTCAGAGGGACCTGGGTTTAATTCCCAGCACCCACATAGTGACAACCATATTAACTACAGTTCCAGTGTCTCCAATGCCCTCTTCTGGCCTCTGTGGAACTACATGCGTGTGTAGTATGTGTACAGGCAGAACACTCATACAAACAATAAGAAAATCTAAAACCAGATGATATTGGCTATTGCACAACTTTGAGGGAACATAAGACATATTACATTGGCTCCCTTAAAGGGTATGTGACTCTCAAAAAAGCAATTATAAAATTAAAAGATATTGGAATAGAATGTATCCAACCATTCTGTAAGTATTGGAATGCTCTTTGTATATGTGTCTTTATATTACAATATTTGGCTAAGTAGTGGTATCTCAGTTAGCGACCTTATTGATGATGCCAGGTCATTCCCAGCTCAGGGCATTCTTAGCTGAGCTCTGTGCTGCTATCCTGTTCTCAAGAAGTGGATGATGTGACATTGTTGTTTAGTTTACCACCAGTATCAGCTGTTTTTAATGAGAAAGAGATTGTTACCATACATGCTGAACTGAGATCTCTATAGAGCATGCATAGTGTGTGTGTGTATGTGTGTGTGTGCATGCACGTGTGTGCACGTACACGTGCATGCACTTGCACACATGGGGCCAGTTGGGCTGAGGATGAGGAGAGGAGAAAGTGGACTTATAAAGTCTGTCAGCAGGGCAAATCACAGGTGGCCACAGATGCATATGCGTGTCACCAGGCTCAGACATTGTCATTGGCTTCCTGTAGTTGCACTTATTGAGGCTCAGCACAAAAGGCAGCCTTTTCGGGTATTTTCGGGTGTTGAGACAGTGTCACTGTGTCCTGGAACTCACTATGTGGTCCAGACTGTCTTTGAATTCTCAGAGATCCTCCTGCCTCTGCTTCCCAAGTGCTAGCTTTAAAGACGTGCACCACCTGCCCAGCCAAATAACAGCTTTTGACTAGGAATGTGAGAGGCTTTTCACCATGGCAAGTTTGATTGGAAGCGAGAGGAGGGAGGGCACATAGCAAGCAAGGGTTGTACATACAAGGTATGCTCGTCTCTGCACCCTTTGGCTTGCAGGATCTGTTCACGGGCAAACTCCTGCTCTCCTGCCACTGACTTGCTCTGTTACATTCCTCTGAGGGATACAGATATTGCAAATGTGTTTTTTTGAGTCAGGCTTGGGTGGCATTCTGGGCTTTCCTCAATCCATACCTTGGGGATGTTGTTGAGTCATTTTGGTCTCCATTTCCCCCAAATGAAACTAGCCTGGGCCAATATTGTTCACCCGGCACGGAATAAATATGCCTGCGTCAAACTCTGCAGCACTTAACAGCTCCAACAATCACTTCTGAATGCTTGCTGTGGTTGAGTCTTCATTCCAGGCCCACTGGGCCACTCTCTTCTTATTGTCCTCAGCATGGGCCTTATCTTTCCTTAGTCTCTGCCAATCTGCCGCAAAGCCATTGGGACGGCCAGAGCTGCGGTTAGGATAGTCTGAGTATTAAAGTCAATCCAGGGAGGCTGTTTTAGGGGAAGAGAGTGTGTGTGAGGATTTAAGGGTCCATCACACTTCTGGATCTGCAGCTCCTGGGGGCTGAGATGCTGGGGTGGGTGGCGTGGCTGGGGTGGGCGGCACATGTCTGCGACCCTCAGCCAGCCTAGTTTTCTCACGCAGTGGCGCTGTGTCCACTCTAGTGCAAAAGCTGAGGTCCAGTCCCCGGCGAGGGCAGCATGCCCATCTACCAGCTCTTATCAGACTACTGTGAATGGATACTTAGGACCACGTCCACCCACTCCCAGAGTTGACATAGCTTGAGGTACACACTGTGTGGCCTGCAGAAAACTGCTGAGGTGGGATTGTGAACACCTTCTGACATGCCAGCTTCTCCATATTGTCCTTGAGTCTCAGGGTTCGCCCGTCTGTCCCTCCCTCCCTCCCTCCCTTCTTTATTTCCTTCCTCCCTTTCTTGTATTCAAAAAAAGAACTGCCAGCATGGAAGCACTGCTCCCCTTCTCCTTGCTTCCAGGCAGGAAACACGGGACTCGAGGCTTGCCCTCACACTTCTGTCTCTTGTAGTCAGCGTGCAGATGTGTGGCTGCAGGAATGCCATCCAGTCCATTAAGCTGCAGCCAGCGCTTGTGCTCCAGCCCTCTGCTGTGCACTCAGGGCTCATTTCTGGACCTTTGAAGTGGCCGCCAGCCTTTCATCTTCCCTCATTTTCACTTAATGACAGCCCGGCCTTTGATCAACCCAGTTTTCATCTGTCTTTGGCTTCAGGCTTAGTCACTTGGAGGTAAGCGGAGACCTTAAATAGGCCTGAAAGTGCCCGACTTTTATGAGCACAATGACTACTTAACCTTCATATCTTAAGCAAATACACAGAAGGGGAGCTGGCCCTTCCTGGCCTCTCAGTGATAGCGTTTGCTGGCGGTAGTGTAAACTGAAAAGAGGCCTGAGTGTGGACGGCAGAGAGAAACCAATAGCCAACCGCATCCTGCCCCCTACTCTCAGCCCCCAGTTTCAAGTTGCAGTTGCCCGTCCCCCACCCTCTAATCTTTATGTCTTCATTGAAAGCTTGTCTGCACGCTGGGGAAGATTGTGCCTGGAAGTGCACTCCGTGCCTGGTGTTTCTTTTCCAGTGATGGACTCTTGGTTCATTGTTAGAGGAAATGGCGAGTGTAAAATCCTCTTCCACGAGATGTATCTTCTGCCTAACGACTGTAAACTTTGAATTAATATTAAAATCTTGGGAATAATCCATATCATATCAAAATTGCTCACAAATGCAGTTCTATGGCAGAGCTTGGCTAGCATGTGTGAAGCCTGCATTTACCCCAGCATTGCATCACCGAATTACAGCTTCATGTGGTTTTTGATTGTGCTCTGCACTGTTCTATTTTAATTGTGTATGGGTGTGTGTTTGTGTGTGTATGTGTGTGCATGTGTAGAATCTTTTCTCTCCCTCAAATTTTATGTTGGTTCTAGGGATTAAACTTGGGCAGTTAGGCTTGCATTGCTGGGTAGCAAACAGCTTTACCCACTGAAGCTTCTCGCTACTATACAATTATTTTATTTAAAATCTTAATTTGTTATTGTGTATGTGTATCTTTGAGATACGAGGGACATGTGCATGCCATAGCACATGTGTGAAGACCAGAGAACATCTTTGTGGAGTCACCTTCCACCTTTACATGGGATCTGAGGATCAAACTCAGGCTCTTGCCTGGCACCTGCTCTTACACACTGAGCCATTACCAGCCCCCTAGTTCTTAATAGAAAGTAAATATGTGTTCTTACTCATATATGGAATAAGTTGTCTGCCCCCATAAATCTTCATGTTAAACATATTAACAGTTTTTTAAAGATTTATTTATTATGCATATAGTGTGCTGCCTGCATGTGTGCCTGCATGCCAGAAGAGAGCACCAGATCTCATTACAGACGGTTGTGAGCCACCATGTGGTTTCTGGGAATCAAACTCAGGACCTCTGGAAGAACAGGCAGTGTTCTTAACCACTGGGCCATCTCCCCAGCTCCAAACATATTAACATTTATCCAGCTAGCAAGCATATGATTATTTCTTTATTATTTTCCAAATTTTATTTAAGGCATAGAGCCTTGCCATGTAGGTTAGACTGGTGTTGCCCTTACTCTGTGATCCAGGCTGACTGCACACTGCAGCGATCCGTTTGCCTCTCAGTTCCTAAGTGTCAGAGCCATTACAGGTCCCTGGGAAGTCTTAACACAGCCCCTGCCACAGACACCAGGGCTGTTCAGTTTACCCACAGAGAATGGGGCTGAGGTAGGACTCAGGGGCGTGGCCCTGGCTTCAGTCTTCCCACACTACAAACCATAACAGTGAATGAAAAATAAAAACAAAATGAGGTTTGGTACATCTATGTGAATCCCTGATTATCACTCTCTTCCTCTTCCCTCCTTTTTTTCCCCCTTTTTTCCTTTATATGCTAGGGCTGAAATCCAGGGTCTTGCCATGCTGGGTTGATGGTCTGTTGCCAGCTTCACCTGGTCCCTTGGCTCTGTCTTTAGCTCTGTCACAGCCACCCTTATCTTGGACACATGTCGGCCTCGCTTCTGTCTTTATACATGCAGCTGTCCTTGCCTGGAATGTCTGATCCACCCCATGTCCAAGGAGACAGACTGTTGCTCGTTGTCAGAGCTAGAATTGCGGCCTCATATCTAATGTCCACAGCCTGCCCCTGTCTCTCCCTTCTTCTCCTGGGTTCTTTCCCTTTATTTTAATGTTTCAGAGCTGTCCCTGGTGTAGTTCTTAGACAGGATATTAGTTTTCAGCGTTGCTGTGACGGAACACCCTGACCAAAAGCAAGCTGGAGAAGCAAGGGTTTGTCTGTATCATGGCTTACAGTTCCAGAGGGGATGCTGTCAGTTGCGGCGAAGGAGGGGTAAGCAGCAGGAGATCCAGTTTCACCCACACACAGGAAGTAAGGTCAGGCCTCACAGACTCAAAGCCTGCCCCTGATGATGTACTTCCTCCAGCAAGGCTCCGCCTCCGAAAGGTTCCATTACCTCTCAAAACAGCTACTCTGGCTGGGGACCAAGTGTTCAAATACATGAGCCCACATGGGACTTGTCACATTCAAGTCAAACATGGCAACCCTGAAAGAGAAAGGGAAGTTCTTGGGTTCCCCAGTGATTTTTTTTTTTCTCCCTGCAGTGGTGTTAATACTTCCTTGATCTGATCAGTGATACCTTTAAAATCCCAGCATTTCGAAGGCAGAGGCAGGCGAATCTCTGGGAGTTCCAGGCCAGCCTTGTTTACAAAGTGAGTTCCAGGACAGCCAGGGCTACACAGAAAAACCCTGTCTAGAAAACCAAAACCAAACAAACATACAAAAATCTTTCTGGAGCACTTCTGCCCAGTTGAGGGCAAGGATGGGGAGGGTGAGATCAGTATCCATCACTCATTTTCCTGAACTCTGTAGACCACTTATTCAACAGACAGTCATGTTTACGTGCTGGGTTCCAGACGGTGTAAGCCTGCTCCAGCTTGCAGTTTTAGGTCTTCCTGGATGGAGTCAGTTCTGTATGGCAGTGCCAGCACAGAGCTGTGAGAGTGGCTGACCCGGTGTTTTGTGTGGAGTCCTGACATGAATAAACCCTGTGCATATTTAATACCCACAGTTTCTAAAAGTTACTGTAGATCCACACTTGGTTGAATGCAGGACATGGCTAGGGAGTGTGGAGGGCCCACAGTGTGTTTTACCCTCGCTGCCCTTTGATGTCGTATCCTGAGCAGACTTGCACTGGGTAGTACCCAGGAATGCTGCTTCATGTAGTTTAGCCACAGTCTCTTGCATTGCCACAGAACATATATGACACATACATCGACAGATCCATGCAGACAAGGTGTCAGTACTGTGCTCTTAGTATGAAAGAGAAAACGTTGGTTTATTTAAGGTTGATCTTTTTGTTTGTTTTGTGGTAAGGGAGAAGTTTGAGGGTACCACCCTTAGCACACAGTCAACTCTGATCCCCAGTGTGGGACGAGCTTGTGGTGGGTGCCCCTGACGCAGCATAGTTCCGAGTGTTCATGTCATCTCTGTGGAGTTCTCAATAGAGGTGTTTAATAGAAGTGCTTACCCGAAAACTAAAATCGTGAGGAGGTGACCAGACCAGCGAACGCTCCATGTCGTAAAAGAGAAAGAGAAAGGAGGAGAGGACAGGGAAGAAGGAGGAGGGGGAGGAGGAGAAGAAAAACTTAAAAGAGATTAAAAAGACATGACAGCTGTGTTGAGCAATTTGTGTGACTGTGACACCCCCAGTTCACCCGGGGACCTTGGATGTGAATTTGCTGTGAGGTGTGGCAGTCAGGGGGTTATACTGGATGGTAACGGTGCCGTGGCTGTACAGGAGGGTGGCATTCTTAGACTGTTTTTGACCAAGTAGTGATGAATTTAGTGACATAGGACTAAGTACTTCCAAGTTACTTTCAGAAATTATGCAGTTGTTTCTGGGGGGAACATTTTAAAATCTAGACAAGGTCAGCAGGAACCTGGGAAATAACCCTGATGATTGACAAGTGGGACTATGTGTAATTGGCTTCTGCACAGCAGAAGACTCCACCAGCAGAGCAAAGGGGCAGCTGACAGAAAGGGGATTTTCCAGCTGTATACCAGGCAGGGGATCAGTATCTAGAATATATAAAGAATTGCCATCAGACTCCCAAAACTTCAGTTAATAAATGGAGCAGTGAGTTGGACAGATGACTTTTAAAAGGAGAAACACAAATGGCCAATAAACACATTTTAGCATCTTCAACACTGTTAGACAAACGTGAGTTAAAACTACTCTGAGATTCTGTCTCGTCCTAGTCAGGATGGCTAAAACTGAGGAAACAAATGGCAGCAGTTCTGGGGGAAAGGAACCGTAGTCGGTGCTGGTGGGAATATAGAGCGCTTCTGCCCCTGGAAATTAGTGTGGCGGGATTGCATGCAAGAGGGGATAGGACATCACTGAGTAGCATTTCAGAGTGGTTCTGGGATCCTGGTGGCCCTTCTGAAGGCATCTTCTCCACTGATTGTGGAGATCCCTTTAGGCTTTGCTTGCTAAAGGTCACACTTCTCAACATTGTCATACTGGGGGCCAGTCAACCTTGGGAGGCAAACCTCATCTTGGTTGGTCTGGATGTTTCTGGGCTTCTGTAGGTTTACATTGTCTTTGTCTCGGGTGTGGAGAATCCCCTAGGAAACAGATCATTTGGAGTGCTCATTGACCCCTGCTTCTGGTCACTGTGTCCCTGGCCTTTTCTGTTAGTTGGAAGAAGCGGCCAAGAGAGCCGGAAGTGAGTGTTGTCAGTGGGCTCCTTGTGTCCATGCTCTTGTGCTCTTGTCCTGAGTGGGACTGTGTCTGCAGACAGCACCGTAGACGACCTATGCAGGGAAAACAGGGAAACTTTCCCTAAGTTCTCAGATTCTCATGGTAAATGAAGAAAGGGAGGCTTGAGGGATGAAGCGACCACTGTGAGCACACTTCTCCATTTCAGAATCTGTTTGTACATGTCTCAAGGCCAGGACCAATGAGAAGCCCATTGCCTCAGAGGCAGCCTGATCACCTGTTCAGTGCCACTCAGGCCAGGTGCTATTTGGCAGGTCACTGTCCCATCCCAGGACTTGGGAGGAGGGAAGGTTTGGTTTTCCAGTCTCTCCATTCCCAAGTTTCTCCGTTTTCCCCCAGTGGTCAGTGTTGGACTTCAAGTTGCCACCCTCCCTGGACTTGGGTAACCCCACCTGAGATGTGAGGTCTTTGTGTGTGGTAGAGGAGCTTACTGAGCAACTCTGTGGCATTTCACCAGAACACTGACAATCAGAGAAGGCCGTAGCACTTCCTCTCCACCTGACCGTGGTATGTCCTGACCCTCAGAACCCGGTTCGGATCGTGTGGGGGAAGAGGTTTGAGCCAGGGCTTTGCTGTGGATGTTCATTCTTAGCACTTTTTAAACATTGGGAAATGGAGTCTGCTTCCAGAAACTTCTGCAGATAGTTTTCTTCCTTGGTTCTCCTCCTCCTCTGCAATATACCCGTGTGAATGTAAAAGCCAATCTAGGTTAAAAAAAAAAAAAAAAAAGGTTACCCATGGCCACAGAGCCTCCTCCAGGGCTCAGTGCACTGGTATTGAAGGGGCCTGAGTCACCTTTGTCTTGTTGGCACTTGTGGCCACAGCAGGACACGTGACACATTGGGCCACTGCCAAATGTTCTTGGGTCAGGTGGACACCAAGTTTGTACAGCAAGAGACAGGCTTGTCCACCAGGGCACTCCACTGCCTCACTCTACTGAGAACCCGCTAAAGCAAAAGGTAGTGCGAGAGTTAAAATTGTCTTTATGATGGGGATATAAAGAAAAGGGAATCCACAGGGAATCACAGACTCCCAGAGTGCCGGACTAGGTGGAAGCCGCTATGTCCCTGCTCTGTCCCGGGGAGATGTGAACAACTGCACAAGCGTGTTTCTGCTCTGACCTCCCAAGAGAGCGAGCACACTTCTCTCTGCTCATCAGTCTGCATGTAGCACCTCAGACCATGCCCTAAGGGCTGGTACCACAAAAGCTACTGGCTGAAACCATAATTATGAAAAACATGGGTGACTATTAATCTGTAATTCTTAAATAACCCATATAGCCAAAAGACCAAAGCTTCATATATGAACATAAACAATCTTTGAGCAGATATGCAGCATGAAGACAGTGACCTCGAAACTGTATCAGTATAAAAATATCTTGATCAGATGGAGGGATATATGATGCAATATGACAAATATCCTTAAAGTGCATCATCAATATACAAAATATCTTAAACAGAGGTAGAAACATACAGCATGATAAAACATTTATATTTGTGTATAAAATACTGTAACAGAAATAGGAATATGTACAATATAACAAATATAATTTGAATTTGTGTCAATATACAAATTACCTTAGAAATACAAAATAATTTTACATATGTATCAATATACAAGAATCTATATCAATGTAAATTGTAACTAATAATTCACAAGTAGATAACTAATCTGCCTATTATCCCACCCCATCCATTCCCCCCCTTTTTTTTTCAAAAGATTTCAGCCAATGACCAGGCAGAGTATACCGAGGTGGGAAATCAAAACAAAGATAGGGAGAGAGAGAAGGTGGAGTTGGGGAGATGCCATGTAGCTGCCAGGGAAGCAAGATGCCAGGGTATCACCAGTAAGCCATAATCATGTGGTGATATATAGATTAATAGAAATGGGCTAATTTATAAGAGAGAGCTAGCCAGTAAGAAGCCTAAGTCATTGACCAAACAATCTTAACTGATACTAAGTCTCAGAGTGGTTATTTAACAAGTGGCTGCAGGGACCCAGTGGGCGGAGAGAAACCCGTCCGTCCAGTGGGACTGGCAGGAGGGAAAAAAAAAATATCCATCTACAACTCTCTGAGCAGGGAAGGGAGGACCCAGGTAGGAGATGCTGGCTAAGTGGGGATTAGAAAGCAGAGATGCCAACAGGTGTTCTTTTATTTTTGAATGCCAGTTAAAATTTATAAAAGCTAAACTCAGCTTTAGGAATAAACTCCAGTTTTGCAAACTGTGGATTGTAACCCAGCATGGAACTGAGTTTAGGAATGAGAAAGTTTAGCAACCATTAAAGATTTCTGCATGCATGGTGACCTAAAACAAACCAAATGCAAAAGCATGCTAAATCAAGCTGTCTCCTCTGGTCCTGCTTGTCCATGTCATATCCTGTGACTTCCCTGAGTCTTGGTTCTGAGCATACAACGTGCATATTCCATCACACCATACTCAGTGCCAGGGAACTCTAGACACCATCTTGGCTCATACTGGAGATGACTTTGTTAGGATTCCTAGCCTTCTTTCTGCACCCACCTAGTTTTCTGTTCTTACAGAAACTTTGGAAACTATGGATCACTAATGTTTTTCTGCCAACATTCCTCAGCAAGCCTTAAAGTGGTGTCTGAGCTAGAGAGGTGGCTCAGTGGTTAGAAGTGTGTACTGCTTTTTCTTGCAGAGGACCAGAGTTCAGTTCCTATCACCCACATCAGGGGCTCAAAACCATCTGTTAGTCCAGTCCTAAAGGATCCAGCGTCTTTTCTGGCCTCCATGGGCACTGCATGTACATGGTGCACAGACACATAAAAAGCACCCATACACATAAAATAAAAATAAATGTGTGGGTATTTTTAATCACTATTTCTTTGCTTGGTATTATTTGATTTTGAAAACCCCTGCTTGAATTACTGCTGACTTAAGTTTCTAGCACTTTTTCTAAGTGCTCCAAACAAATCATCTTTTTTTGTTTGTTTGTTTCGAAACAGGATTTCTCTGTGTAACAGTCCTGGCTGTCCTGAAACTCATTCTATAGACCACACTGGCCTTGAACTCACAGAGATCCTCCTGCTTCTGCTTCTGCCTCTGCCTCCTGTTTGCTGAGATTCAAGGCATGCACCACCACTGCCTGCCCCCCCTTTCCATTTTGTACTACATATTTATGCAAAGCAGATTTCTTTTTAAATCTTTTTTTATTGATTTTATTGAGCTCTACATTTTTCTTTGCTCCTCTCCCTGGGTCTTCACTCCCCTTCAGCCCTCTACCATGGTCCCCGTGCTCCCAATTTACTCAGGAGATCTTGTCTTTTTCAACTTCCCATGTAGATTAGATCCATGTAGGTCTCTCTTAGGGTCCTCATTGTTGTCTAGGTTCTCTGGGATTGTGATTTGTAGGCTGGCTTTCTTTGCTTTATGTTTAAAAACCACTTATGAGTGAGTACATGTGATACTTGTCTCTCTGTGTCCGGGTTACCTAACTCAAAATGATGGTTTCAAGCTCCATCCATTTGCCTGCAAAATACATGATGTTGTTATTTTTTTCTGCTGTGTACTACTCCATTGTGTAAATGTACCACATTTTCCTTATCCATTCTTCGGTCAAGGGGCATTTAGTTTGTTTCCAGGTTCTGGCTATGACAAACAATGCTGCTATGAACATAGTTGAGCATATGTCCTTGCGATATGATTGAGCATCCTTTGGGTATATACCCAAAAGTGGTATTGCTGGGTCTTGATGAAAGTTGTTTCCTAATTTTCTGAGCAGTCGCCACACTGACATCCAGAGGGGCTGTACCAGCTTGCATTCCCATCATCAATGCAGGAGTGTTCCCTTTCCCCACAACCTCTCCAGCATAAGTTGTCATCAGTGTTTTTGATCTTGGCCATTCTTACAGTTGTAAGATGGAATCTCAGAGTTGTTTTGATTTGCTTTTCTCTGATGACCAAGGATGTTGAGCATTTCCTTAAGTGTCTTTCAACAATTTTAGATTCCTCTGTTGAGAGTTCTCTGTTTGGGTCTGTACTCCATTTTTTTTTAATTGGGTTATTTGTTCTTTTGATGATCAGTTTCTTGAGTTCTTTGTATATTTTGGAGATCAGCCCTCTGTCTGATGTGGAGTTAGTGAAGATCTTTTCCCATTCTGTAGGCTGTGTTTTTGTCTTGTTGACCATGTCCTTTGCTTTACAGTTTCAGGAGGTCCCATTTATTAATTGTTTCTCTCAGTGTCTGTGCTGCTGGGGTTATATTTAGGAAGTAGTCTCCTGTGCCCATGCATTGAAGGTTACTTCCCACTTTCTCTTCTATGAGGTTCAGTGTGGCTGTCTTTATGTTGAGGTCTTTGATCCTTTTGGACTTGAGTTTTGTGTGTGGTGATAGATATAGATTTATTTTTATTCTTCTACATGTTGATATCCACTTATGCCAGCACTGTTAAATATGCTTCTTTTTTCCATTTGATTTTTTTTTTTTTTTGCTTCGTTGTCAGAAATCAGGTGTTCAAAGGTTTGTGGATTAATATCCGGGTCTTTGATTCCGTTCCATTGGTCCTCCTGTCTGTTTTTAAGTAAAGCAGAATTCTTAGTTTATAATCTGACAAGATTATAAAATGAAAATATTGATCAGTCCTGAAAGGTGTTGGAGAATATTCAGTCAAGATTTAATTGTTTATTAAATTTAAATAAGATGTACATCCATCTCATTAGCATGCAATTTACTTTCATCTTTACTAAATGGTAGAATCTTATGTATACCAAAGAACTGTTCTACGATACATTTCTTTACATTTTTTCTTTCTTTTTGGTTTTTCAAGACAGGGTTTCCCTGTGTAGCCCTGACTATCCTGAAACTCTCTTTTATACATCAGGCTGACCTCAAACTCACATAGATCCACTTACTTCTGCCTCTGCCTCCTGAGCACCAGTATTAAAGGCGTACACCCTTATGCTTGGTTTGCAGTACATTTCTTAATGATTCTTTTCCATAAATATTTGATTTTTATACTTAATTTATAAATGTATATACTTGGGTCATGTAAAAGTTTCTTGGGCTGAAAAAGGTTTTGCGAGGGAAAAGTTTACAGAGCCCCCCAGGCTGCAGAAATGGGCAGTGGTCGCAGCGCAAGCTGCTCTGGCAGAGGACTGGACCTCTGTTGCTAGAGCCCAGACCAGGTGGCTCATGACCAGCTCTAACTGTAGGTCCAGGGAATCTGCCTCCATAGGCAGCTGCATGCATTCACTTGGCAGTCACTTATATTCATGCATGCACACATGCAAACATAAATCTTAGAAAGCAAGCAAGCAGGTAGGCAAGCAAGCAGGCTCTGCCCTAGACAGCCTTTCCTACAGTTCATGCTGCTCTTACGTGGGGGAGCTTCCTTTGTGGTGCAATAACAGGTGTGATGGTAAGAGCCTCTTGGTGACTGCCCATCCCAAGTTGCAGCCTTGTGCCCTTCTAGAGTCACTGCCATAAGCTGTGGTCTGAAGGAAGGAGCAAGGTCTTTACTGTCACTCCGGGGAATGCAGGTGATTTTACACTGTATGGATTTGTTGCCTCTGCTAATGGCAGTGTCTGGGTATAATTGTAGCACTTTTGTATTCAAAGTATTTTAGTACCTTTTGATATTCAAATTAACCTTTCCTCGGTGTTTAAAAATTATTCTAGTGCAGTGGATGTTGAGAACCATAAGTGTCGTTTGATTGGGATTTTTTAAAAAGATTTTTGATACTCTGTGTGTGTGTGCCACCCAGCATTGTTGAGATTAAACAAAAACAAAGGATGTTGTCTTCGATCCTTTGTGGAATTTTAGATTCTTTTTTTGTTTTTGTTTTTTCGAGACAGGGTTTCCCTGTAGTTTCTAGAGCCTGTCCTGGAACTAGCTCTTGTAGACCAGGCTGGCCTCGAACTCAGAGATCCTCCTGCCTCTGCCTCCCGAGTGCTGGGATTAAGGAATTTTAGATTCTTAAAACAGGGTAAGGCTATGGACATTTTATGTCCTCGTGGATCAGCCCTGCTCTGTGGGACCAAGTCACACTTGGAGCTCCTCTATGACTAAATTCTGAATGGAGTCTGAACCCTGCCCCTACCCCCATCTGCAGACAGCCAGAGTCCCTGAGAAGTCTAGGACTCAGCCTCTGGAGTCCTCAGCCCTTATGGTTCCATGCTTCTTGGGGTCTGTGAATCTGGGTGTGGGGTACAGCATGCATCTCCGTGCTTTTCCTGGTGCTGTAGAGGTGTGGGGGGTATCTGCCCTCATCACAGCTGCCCGTGTTGCTTCTCCTGGGTGGTCTTTGTCTGAAAGTGGCCTCAGTGCCTTAAGCTGCCCTCAGTTTGGCCAGGCCACCAGGCTCTCCAGCTGAGGTTTAGGAGATGTGCTGTCTTACCCAAATGCTGCCTGTTCAGTCTGTTGGTTCCCCCATGACCCTGCTTTTTTGTTAGCAGAAAGCCACACAGGTGGTGATTTTCCCTAGCTCACTGCAGCTCAGCAACCAAGACCTGCTTGCTCAGGGCTGGAACCTACACGGCCACAGTGGCCTGGCTTGCTGGGCAGCCTCTGCTGGCTGAGCTCAGCTCCTGGTTCTGAGATCTGGCTCTAAGCATTGGGGCTGTAGTTCTGAGCAGCAATGTGAAAGGCGCTTTCTGTTAAACCAGAGGGCTGGAGCTTGGTCACTGCAGTAGAAGTGTGGGCCAGACTTGTGCGGGGCAGACAGTGTGCCACTTCTTTTATCCCTGCTGCCTTGGGCCTGCTCATCTATTTGCCCAACAACCCTTCCTTAAAACACACAAAAAGTGAACAAGAGCAGGACGGCCACAGCCAAACTGTAGAAAAGAGGCCGATTTCATTGCATCTTCTCCCCAGCTGTTCATACCTGTGATGGAGATTCATTATTTAAAAGAAAATAAATACTCCTCAGCTGCCTAGGCCCAGGGTTGAGCAATGTCAAAGGGCAGATCTTGTACTGGGGGGTGCCTTCCCTTCCACCGAGACAGTGACATCAGCCTGGTCACCATGGCTGTGGTCAGACGGGAGACATGCCAGTGCAGCCGAGTCGCTGGTGTGGGGAGCTGTGGTTTGATGTTTTGACTTTAGGTTCAAACATGGCGAAGGGTGTGTGGGGGAAGGGAAAGAGAACAATAAGCTGTGGATCAAGTTGTTGGTTTGTTGAAGGTTAGCCGTGGTAGCACGCTCCTGTGATCTGTGATCCCGGTTGAGGCTTTGACAGGAAGAAGAGGAGTTTGAGGCCAACCTGGGCTACAAGGCGAGGACACCCCACCATCTCAGCAAGCGAGTGAGCGAATGAATACACACACTGCTGTTTTGAAAGTTAAGTTCTGTGTTTTGTTGACGGAAAGAGGTGAGAAAGCCGCAGCCTTTGGTAGCGAGTCTGGACATTGTCACTGTGTCCAGAACAGGGAGTCTTAGAATCAATCTTTCAGGTACAGGATTTCAGATGAGGCTGTCTGCTGGTCTCCTTTTTCTGATGTTCTAGCATGACTTTGACGAAACTGCTCATGATATAGCTGTGTCTTTTTCCTCCCCACCCCAGTGCATGTAGTGTTAAGGATGGTGCCAGGGCCCTGTGTGCCCAGGGCAATGCTTGGCTTCCAGCCCTTTTCTTTCTATTATTTTTCCCTTAAAATAAATATGATGGGCCAAAATATCCTGGGCAAAAAAATATTTTTTTTTGCTTATCTTTAATTGGGGAGCGATGTTTAAGGAGTGTGTCTGCGTTGCTGCCATGTGTGGATAGCATTTGCATGTACCTGCGTTTTTTTCTTTAGTAATAGTGCTAGGGATAGAACTCAGGCTCTCATATGTCCTAGGCAGGTGCTCTGTCTCCAGCCCTTGCTGAAATCATCCTAACCCTCCTCTGCCACATACAAGAGTATAGTAAACGGACTCTAAGATACAAGCATTGGACAGCTTCCTTTGGGGGGGCAGGTGGACCCAAAGATGAGCAAAAGGGTGTCACTGGCCAGATCTGGTCACCATTGAGGATTGTTAGGGAGGTGTTGGTATGACCAGCGGAAGATGGCACGCTTCCTGTCTGCAGCTCATCTGAGCAAGCCATTCCTTTCCCCTGTGAGGTCATCTGCAGCTCATGCGGTTCCCGGTGCTGCGGGGATGCACACCCTCACTTGCAGGGGACTCTGCGGTTCCTTCAGGGCCCTTCGTCCCCACTCCATTTCTGGAAAACCTCCAGTGCTCTTTTCTTCTCTGTGCCGGCCTCTGAAGCTCATTCCTGTGTGAACTTCAAATGGAGCAAACACATACTCCTTTAAGGCTGCCACAGCCTGGGGGCATGGAGCCCAGCGCTTTCTCTACCAAGCTTGTGCTGTATAGCCACTGAGTGACTGGCCTCTCCATGGGTGACTTCCCAAGTGATGGGGGCCTCTGGGTGGCTTCTGTCCTGAGACTGGGCCACCCCATAGCTGCTGTCCTGAATGACTGCTCCTTTTTTGGACCCCTTGGAACTTGTTGCTGTGGTGATTGTTTCCAGAGCAATGTCTGTTGCCCCAGCAGGCAGCTGATGAAATGGCTCCTGAAACTCTGGGGTCCATGCTGAGCCTGCATCCTCCCCACTTCTTGGCCCCTGCCAGGGGTGTTGGGAAACACTGGGCACTGAGTATGGGCAGTGTGGGTTGGTTTGCAGGGGTTGCGACTTCCTGGGGTTTTGGGGCTTCTTCGTCTGCTCACCACAGTCTTAAAGAGGCATCTCTGCTCAGAAGAGGAAGAAGCTCAAGAAACAGGGCTGGAGAAGGAAGGAAGCTTGCACCTTCTGAAGGTCCGAGGACCAACACTGCTTAACCTTGTTTTCTGAAACCAAAAGTCAGCAGAAAGGAAGCTGAGGCCCACCCAGATCAGCCAGAGTCTGTGAGAGTGGCCAGCACAAGAGTCCATGTTGAACTACTCTGTAATATGGAAAGTTCCAGTTTGCCCTGTGGCCAGAAGTCTTACAAGAAATCCTGCTGGGGGTGTATTACAGGTCACTGTATATTTGCAAGTTTATATCTTGCTTTCTAAACTGGCAGAGTTTTTATTTTTCCTGGTGGATACTCCGAAGGCCTTTTCCTCCCTCCTGTCCCCTAACAAAACCGCGTTTGTCACCTGTGACGCCTGTTTGACGGCCGCACATTAGTGATGATATGAAAGGAAGTGAGTGGTCACAAAGGCGGCTTTTCTTGGGTACCACAGCACCTCAGATGAAGTCGACTTCATGCTAATTTGACTCTTAATTGTGACTGGTAGAAATAAGATTGGTCAGGCCCCAGAAGCCAATGTGTACTGCCCAACAGAAGGGTGTCTCTGTGGGAAAGAGTGAGCCTGCCCTCTCAAAGTAATTATAGCTCTTGTTATAAATTTTAGAAGATACAAACCCCTTAGTATTTGAACGGCCACGCTCACCCTGATTCACAGCCAGGCACACATTATCTCTCAGCTCAAAGCCCCTGACAGCAGCCCAGAAAGTCAGGCCCGTCAAGGCAGATTTGTGTCAGCCCTCGTGAGCAGCTATCTGTGAAACACATTTTGAGAGTCGCAGCTTGGGCTGGTGAGGTGGCTCAGTGCTTGAGATCTGCTCTTCCAGAGTACCTGGGTTCTGTTCCCAGCACTCATGGTGAGCAGCTCACAACTGCCTGTAACTCCACCTCCATGGGCTCCAACAACCGATTCTGGCCTCCGTGGGCATGGTACACACACAGCTTCAAAAACTGTAATAAAAGCAGCGAAATCAGCTTGTCAACAGTGGTTTTATACATTTTCTTAAAGGTATAAGGTTGAATTCCTAAGAGTCAGAGGGCCTTCTGAGTTTAACTTCCCTTTGGGGATTCCTCACGATCATTTTCCCCTCGGCTGTTTATAGCAACTTTTCAACTTAAACTCTACCCTAAAGAGCCAGTGCTGGCAGACCTCATTGATGTCAAATGTCCCCTGCTTGGCAGTGGCCGCATGCCCAGACCATGTTCTGAGAATGGCAGTCTGCCTGCTGTATTGCCAAAACTTTCCACAGAGAGAAGTTTTGCAAGGGGCTGGGCGGGGGGCCAGGGAGCTAGGGGACCGTGGAGACCACAATGGGGTGCTTTTCCTGCTGGTAATAATATCCCCATTCCCTTTGCATAGGTGAAGCTTCTCTCAGGGGAGAAGCCAGAATGCAGACCCTCCCGGTGGCTTCTGCCCTCAGCAATCACCGCACAGGCCCACCCCCCATCAGCCCCAGCAAGAGGAAATTCAGCATGGAACCTGGGGACAAGGACCTCGACTGTGAAAACGACCACATCTCCAAGATGAGCCGCATCTTCAGCCCCCACCTGTAAGTTCTGCCCTTTGGGGCTCATGCCTTTGGGCTGGGCTGTTTCCTTTCACCTTTCTGCCCATACACCATTATGATTTCATGAGTTATTGATAGAAGACATTGTTTGTAAGAGGTAAGTGGTATTCATATGCCAGGAAGGTGTCAAGCTGGCTTTAGTGACTGGTCCAAAGATGAAATCTTATTTCCTTTCAACTCCTACAACCTCCCTCTTGGAGGCCAGCAGCCGACCTCCTGTGGGCCTGGTCTGGAAAACCTGGCTTGGTGTACTCTGCTGGCCATACTGCACATTGATAGTGGGTGTCTGTCTTTACACACCCAATGAATGACAGTGACTACCTGTGAAGGCTGTTGCATGCGCACGTGTATGTGTGTGCCTGTGTGTCCGTGTGTGTCCATGTGTCCAGTACTGTGCCCTGGGGAGCACTCCTTTGTGCCTGTGGCTGGTCACAGCTGGAGTTAGCCTGGAGCCATGATAAGAGAGCCCTTTTGGTGTCAGGAGACTAATTCTGATCCTTGATTGGCACTGGCATGCCCTAGTCTCTTCTCTGTCCCTCATTTCCTTCCTTCCTTCCTTCCTTCCTTCCTTCCTTCCTTCCTTCCTTCCTTCCTTCCTTCCTTCCTTCCTTCCTAAAAATCTTTCTTTTCTTTCTTCTTAAGGTTTTATTTATTTTTATGTGCATTGGTATTTTGCCTGAATGTATGTCAGTGTGGAGGTGCTAGATTCATTGGACCTGGAGTTGTAGACGGTTGTAAGCTGCTATGTAGGAACTGGAAATCGAATCTGGGTCCCCTCGAAGAGTAGCCAATACTCTTAACTGCTGAGCCATCTCTCCAGCCTATCTCTTAAACCCCATGAAGGGACTTAAGCTGACGTCCTCTGAATTTGTGCTGTGGTCTGGCTGGCATTGGCTAAGGCAGTGCATACTGTTTTGCATTTTCAGGACTCGGTGAGCCCAGGATGTCTGGGCAGTGCAGTTGTGTATCCAGTCTGTGTCCCCCGGGTGCAGATAAGTGGTTTGTAATCACTGGAACTGCTCCACAGATAGGGCACAGTGGTGCAGGCAGCAGGGTCCCTCCTGTGGACAGTGTTCTGCAGCTGGAGGCGGCCCTGGCCTCTGCTGCCTCAACCCGCGTCTTTCCATTCCATGCATGCCAATCTGCCTGGTCTGTTGTATTCAGTCATGAGACACTGACAGAGGTATTTATCCTCAAATAAATCACTGTAGTGTTAGTCAGAGGCTGAGCCTGCAGTCTGGAGCCTGGAATTTGCTACACTCAGGAATCCAGTAGCAGAGGCTTGTGCAAAACAGCGCCCTCTCTCACTCACTGTATGGGAGGGGCTCAGATGGCTGCTCATTGCTGAGACGTCTGGCGTCCATTCTTTTATTACTAGAGTCTCTCGTTCTCTTCCATCCAACTTTCCCAAGCCCAAATAAGACTTTCGACTCTTGTTTTCTTTCTTAAAGGGAGGGGAGGGGAAAAAGAGGCAGCCTCATGATGGTGCAGGTTTGGGAGCATGCTTTAGTTGAAGTCCTCATTCTGACTGGTAAACTGTGAGGTGTGGGCCTGGTTCTTCGGGTTTATTGTAAGGTTTAGCAGGTAGAGACCCTCAGAGTTAAAGCAGGTAAAGACTTCCTTGGTGGAAGCTATGGCTTTTTATCGTCAATGACCTCAGTGTTCAGATGCCGGCTATGACAACAGTGGAGAACGAGAGTGTGTGGTGTTGAGTGTTAGAGAGTGTGTGTGTGTCTTTGGGCACCCTGGCGCAGATGCCACCACCACCTACAGTGATTACGCCTTCTTGTTAGATTATGCACTTAGTTCAGTAAGCCTGGTCGAGTCAGTGCTCTACTTTGTGTCCTTGAGGGTGGATCTTAGGTGACCCACACCAGCCTTGAACTCACTAGGTAGCTCTGGCTGTCCTTGAACCCCTGCTCCTCCTGCCTCCTCCCCAACACGCAAGCATCACCACACCTGGCTGTAGATAACAGTGTGAGAGTGTTAAAACAGCTCTGGAACTCGGTGATTGAAAACAAGAGCTTGAAATACTGGCCTGTGCTGACACTCTGAATAGCTTTAAGCCTACACAGTAGCACTGTGAGGGCTAGGGGTGCTGCTCCATGTATGGCAGACCCTGCCTGGGTGTACAAGGTCCTCTGCTCAGCTCCCAGCACTGCCAAAACAAGAAAACAGTCATCAGGTTAGGTGCACAGCTCCCGATTAGCATCATTACACAAAGTTAGAAGAAAATAGAAACTGCACCTTCATTCTGCCAGACTCTGGGCTCCCATAGTTAGGTGGCTTTTTCCCCATTTTTAAAATTGTATTAAAAGTATATATATCATAAATTCTATGTGCACCACGCATGCATACATATAGGTGGGTGCAGGTGCATTTATGTGTAGGTATGTGTGGAGGTCAGAGACTGACATTGGGTGTTTTCCTCAATTTTGCTCACTCTTGTTGTTGGTACTTAGTAGGTATGTTGATTGATTTATGAGATGTGTCTTGTTTGAGCTGTGACATGTTCTTTGCTTTTGTGGCTAAGAGGACATGGGAGCTCTTACCTTTCGAGTCAGGAATGGTCCTCCTGTATAATATATAATCTTGAAAGACATCGTAAAGTTGTGTTCTAGCTTTCTAGCATTTGCTAATGGTGTACAAGTAAAGTGTGTCATGTTTGCTCCATGTGAAGGGAATTGCTGCACTTCTGAGGAGAGAGCACGCCTTTGAAGCAAAGTTTGAGCCACCAGCAGAGACTCCATGGTGCTGCTGTCCAGTAGAGGTGGAGCCTGCGAGTGGTTCTGAGGCAGGGTGGGAGCTACAGGGAGAAAAGGCTTCCCCCCCACTGAGTCCTCCAGCATGGTGATCCCTTCTCACCTGAGTCAGTTGAACCCACTTAATTTTCTTGCCAGACTGGTGACCCCAGGAAGATGCGTGTTCAGAAGAGCACTGAGAGTAGGGATGTTGGGGATGGGAGGAGCTGGGTGGGGTGGGATGGCTTCTGTGGAAGGGTCAGCGTGCGACTTTGGTATAGCCTGTCTTATGGGGAAGTGTCCACCTTTCTTCTTTTTTCTTATTGTTCACACTGCCCCATGAGTTCCCTTTCAGCTTTGTAGCTATCCCTCAGCCCCTCCTCTGCCTTCTGACCCTGCTTCAGGCCTCCGCTACTGTTGAACACTCTCCTTAGCTCCTATTTCTAGACTCCTTGCCCATTGTCCTGGCTTCGTGGCCACCTATGCAGGAAGCCCTGGTTCCTATTGACCTGGTCAGAAGCCCAGTGCTGGGTACTAGGCGTCACATGGTGATTTATGCTTTACTATGGTGTCTCTTGAGTCCTCCGATACAGTGAGCACTCACCACAACCTGTGATACAAACTTAGAAACAAGGAACAAAATTTGGGAGCTTGGAGCGTGTGGCTCAGTGGCAGAGCATTTGAAGCATTTGTTACAGTCCCCAGCACCACAAAGTTAAAAGATAAATTAAGAAAAATTGAGACTTACATATTCTCAGTTGCCCAAGCTATATTTTAAGCTCAGGAGCCACTGTGACCTGCAGCGGTTATTGTGGGCAGCCAGTCCTAGTGTGGGGTCATCTCCACAGGGGGCCCTGCTTAGCCTGTTTTCTAGACAATTCCCATGGGAAAGCCCTGAGTTCCTGTCCAGACTTCTGGTTCCACCCTGCAGAGTTCTTCCTTCGTCCCACTCCTCATCTGACCTCTCCCCAAGTCAGAACCCCTTGCACTGCCAGCTCACTCCTCCAGGCCAGCCTCCCAGTATGTGCTTCCAGATTGCTCTGCCCTCAGGTGCCACTCTGAGAAACCCTAAAAGGGGTTTGGTGTGGTTGCTGGTCTCTTTTCATGTTCTTGTGACTTTAGACACTGTTGCCTCTTCCTGATAAGCATGCCTTCAATTATTCATTGCTGTTTGCATTGAGTTCTAGATTTTCCCCCTTATTTACTTATGTTTGTTCATTTTTGGTTTTTGAGACAGTGTTTGTCTGTGCAGCTAGCTCTGGCTGTCCTGAAATTCTCTTTGTTTTTCACAGAAGCAGACATTGGGATATTATGACCAAAGCTGGGATTAACCCTACTGTGTGTGACACACAAGACATTCTATATTATGACATATATTTATCTTACCTGTGGAATGACCCACAGCTACAGGGATGTTGGTATTCTGCTATCCCCCTTTTCAGACATCAGCATGGGGTCTCTGTCACTCAGTTGAGGGCCCACTTCATCTGTGGTGATAGCAGTGCCTGGCCTTCCCACACACCACCTTTAGAAAGCAGCCTTACAGTGGCATCTATGGACGTGTTTGAGTCTCCCTTGTTCCCGTACAATCAAAACATAATTGTGGATACTGTGAGGTTGAGGGTGACAACTGTTCGTGTAGGCTGTGTAGAAGGGGCGTGTGGTTCTGGGGGCTGGAGAAGTGAACAGTGCTCTGTCCACAGGGACAGCGGAAAGAGAGCGGCTGTCCAGCTAGCTGCTCGCAGGACAGAAGAGAACCGTGTAAGAACAGACAAGGAACAGGAGGCTCTCCTCTTTTTCTCCATCTTCTTCTCTTGAGGCAGAGTCTGTCATGAACCTGAAGCTCCCCAGCTGGCTCCACTGTCTGGCCTGCTGCTCTGCTTCCCCAGCACTGGGGCTATAGACACAGGTTGCCATTCCCAGTTTTTTTTTTTTTTTTTTTTTTTTTTTTTTTGTGTGTGTGGGTGCTGGGTCCAAACTCTGGCAATTTGTGCTTGAGCACTAAGCAAAGGCCCACCAAACCATCTCCCTGTCCTGTTTTTTTGTTTGTTTTGTTTTTTTGTTTGTTTTTGTTTTTAAAGAAAAAAATCAGTTTGCAGTGCTGAGACTGGGGCCCAGAGTCTTCTGCCTGCCAGACTGGAGCCGCACCCCCAGTCCCAGAGCCGCACCCCCAGTCCCAGAGCCGCACCCCCAGTCCCAGAGTTTTCTGTAGCCCAGGAA
The DNA here is from genome assembly GCF_903992535.2 of Arvicola amphibius. Taxonomy (NCBI): domain Eukaryota; kingdom Metazoa; phylum Chordata; class Mammalia; order Rodentia; family Cricetidae; genus Arvicola; species Arvicola amphibius. The sequence continues at coordinate 33,272,237 of NC_052048.2, forward strand.
AGCACATTTTTAATTATTTAAATTCTTACTTAAATTTTCTGACTGAAATTTGAAATAACAGCACAGACTAGTAGTACCTTTGCTTCAAAGATTTAAAGGGGAATATCTTAGAATCTGTCTTAATGTGCTGGTGGGTGACACAGCGCAGTTGGTAGGGTGCCTGAGTAGCGTGCGGGAAACCCTGGACTCCCCACACCTCATAAAACCAGACATGCTCTACAAACACCCCTATCCCCAGAAGTTCAAGGTCATCTTTGACTCAGTGCCAGTCTGGAATTCCTTAGACCCTGTCTCAATAGGGTTTCTCTGTGTGGCCCTGGCTGTGCTGAAACTAGCTCTATAGACCAGGCTGGCCTTGAACTCACAGAAATCTGCCTGTTTCTGCCTCCTGAGTGCTGGGATTAAAGGCATGTGCCATTTGCTTTCCGTGTTTATGAAAAGATTCCTTTATATCGTGTGTGTACATGGACACATAAATACCATTTATAAATAAATAATTTTTTAAAATCAAGAATTGTTAATCAAAGGCTGCTTTGTGGAACCTTTCAAATTATGTGTCTTCTCTCTCTGCCATAGCTTCCCCGGGTGCCCACATCTGAAGTGGGTCCAGAGCCATGCTCTGTCTGTCCTGAGCTTTATGTAGTCTCACCAATATTTCTGAAAATGTCCTGGGGATCTAAGGGACTATTTACAGCCTTGCTCTCAGTTACTCTAAACAGTAACTAAGATACTGCTAAATTGAGATTTTCTTTGTTTGTTTGTTTAAATCCCCTCCCACTTTCATGTGTTTGACGGAGAATAAACTCAGAGCTGCTTTGTCTGAGATTAACTGTGCCTTTCACAGTTTAGTAAGTGCTGGGAACTAGCCTGAACTGTGCTGGACACACAGCTGATTTTTAATGGTGACCTGGGTGATCATAACCACACCCCCTGGGTTCTGTCGAGAGCCTTTGCTGATGAAGTGTGGGTACCTTTAAGTAAAGGTCACAGGCCTGACCTGGGCTGTGTGGGTTTCTTGTTTGTCAGGCCGGAGGCATTTTCTCATTTTCACAGTTGAGCTGAAAACAAAGGCCGCCTTATCCTAGCGGGGAGCTGTTCTAGGAGAGCTGACATCAGCCTTTCCCCAGCAGGCATCGCCTCTGCCTTAAGAGTCTTCCACAGAGAGCTGCTCGGGCAGGTCACCATCTTGCTCCTGGCATTTTTCTGGTGGAATAACACATAATACATTAAATGAAGAAGTGCCAAGGGTGTCAGGAGCCAGAGGACAGAACCAAAGCAATATCATCCAGGCTGTAAAGGGACTGGCCAGCTTTGTGGCTGTGGTCTGTGTCCTGGGGGCTACAGAAGTGGGTCAGAACCTTGGGGAAGGACTTGCCAGGAGCACGAGTGTGTGCAGGGTCAGGGGACATAATAAAATCATAAAACAGGAGTGTGTTTAGATTGATGCGTTAAGTCAAAGACATTTATTCAAAATTAGAGGGAACATAACAGCGCCGAGCTTTGGTTTCCCTCCCCAAGCCTGAGGTGCTCAGCTGGGGACACAGATTGCAGCTGTTGGGAGCATAGACGGTTAATCTGGGCATTGCTTGGTTCATGCTCTTCTTACTGCAGCACAAAGCTGGCCTGTCCTGGAATAAAGTGCCATTCTCTTAGGTCTCTGAAAGATCCAAGTGAGGGAAGAGGAAAGATAAAGACACTGCTGAGGGGTTGGGCTGGGTGTGGGTCCCTGGGCACCTCCTCTCCTCTGGAATCTCCCTGCTGAACAGGGCAGGAGGCGGCTGGTGGAGCTCTGGTGTTTACACTTGAGCAGGCACAGTGCTTGGCTCCTGCTTTGCTATTGTTGGGCGGAAACACTTCTTTCTCACATCTGTCACATTGTCTCCTGAGTACACTCAGAGCTTCAAGTTGTCTTACTGCGCTGGGGTCTGGCGGGAGGTAGGTGCCTGTCCGAAGGAGGGTCCGAATTCTGGATCCCTGCGTGCTGGCTAGCAGAGAAGTGGGGCCTCTCTTCTGCTTCTACTGCTTGGGCTTCTTCTTGCCTCCCTTAAAAGAGACCCAGGAGATGGCATTAGGCTGCCAGGCACAGTGGTGCACACCTGTGAACCCAGTACTTGGGAAGCTGAAGCAGGGGATTGGAGAGTTCATGGTCAACCTGGGCTACATAGCAACAGTTGTCTCCAATCCGAGAAGGGAGGGCGAGAAGCTAACGAACCCCTGCAGAGACAGTTTCAGAGCTGGGTGTGGTAGAAGTCAGTTTGCTCTCATTGCGTCAGCAAGTGCAGGGGTTCAGCCCTTGTTGAGGCTGTCTGTTGTCAGAGCTGCTGAATACACAGAGGTATGTCTGTGTAACTTGTCAGATTCTGGGTCAGACACGGGGAAACAGTGCTGGGGAGGGGGGTCTGTTGTTGTCTGGATTGTGTTTCTTCAGCATTTTTGTCGAAGCCTTGCCCTCCAGTGTGATGGTCTTTGGAGCTGTGTTTAGATGAGGCCAGGAGGGTGAGAGCCCTGTTCAGGTGGATTAGCGCCCTAGTAAGAAGGAGCCACAGCACTGTTCCCTCTTTCTGTATGAGGACTCAGAAGAGGACTGCAAGCTGCCATGCCATGCCGCACACTGGTCTTAAGTCTCCAGGGACGGCAAGTGACGAACAACTGTCGTTGAACATCTGTTGTTTAGATCCAGTGTTGATCCACCACGGTGCATAACTTCTCTCAGAGACTGTGGTCGACAAAATGAGCATTTGATTTTAGAATTCTGCTGTAAACTGTCAGACCCTTAAAGCTGAACTATTAGAATGAAGTGGCCGAGTAATTCCCTGATACAGGAACACCGAGTGCCATCTTCAACACTGAGGACTGTCAGGGCCGAGGGCTGAGTAGTTGAGGAAGCTAGGCCAGGTTTCCCCATGCTCTGCTCACAAGTTCAGTGAGTTCAGTGGCATTTCCCTTCTTACATTCACTGGGGACTTTACTGGTAGCAGATTTGGGGGATACACAACACCATGCTGTGTGTGACCTCCTTTGATTGCCCCTTCTATGAGCCCTCTTACTTCCTTTGGTCCCCTTCCTACTTTGGGGTCACACATCCCAGGTATTTTTCTACTGTCTCTGGTTTTGTTTGTTTGGAGACAGGATCTCAGTACTAAATGTAGCTCTGACTGCCCTGGAACTCACTATGAAGATCCAGGCTGGCTTTGATCCTCCTACTTCTGCCTCCCAAGTGGTAGGATTAAGGGTATGTGCCACCATGCCTGGCTACCCAGGATCTTTCAGAGATCCCATTGCTTTAACAAAATACCCAAAGCTGTTTAATTTGCAATAAAAAGAAGTTTGTGTAGCTTACTGCTTCAGAGGCGGAAGCCAAGAGTTTTGGCTGCTTCTAGTGAGGGCTTTGTGCTGTATCGTGGGGGAAACAGGGGGAAACAGAAGACAGTGGCTTTTGAGAACTAGTCCATTTCCCTGAGACACAGACTCTGGAGAAGGCTGTTAATCCCCTTTAGGGCACTCCCTCCCCATATCGCCATACCGCAATCCAGTTTCAGCAGGAGTCTGGCAGACGCAGCACACAGTCTCCATGCGCCACATTTGTTGCTATCTCTGTGCTTCCAGGCTGTCCTTCTTGTTGCTTTGACCCTTTAAGTGACTTTGTGCAGGCTGTGGTTTAACACTGCCACTCCACCTAGGAGATTGCCCTATTGTTATCTATGGTGAGATCTGCCTCCTTTTGCAGATACACCCCGTGTAGGAATTCCGCCGCGTCACATTCCTTCATGCGCGTGGTTGATAAAGAGCTTTCTTCTGTCTCAGAAGTCATCTCCTGCCCCCATCTCCACACTGAACTCATCCTTTGTTTTGTTGACATGGTCTGCTGACTCTTTTTCAGGGAAGCCCCCACCAAGGTCATATTGTAGACCCCCTCTCCACACAGACCTCATTTCTGGATCACATTTCTGAAGTATTTGTCTTTATGGCTCCTGGTCAGCTATGGGAGATCACTGAGTTCCCTGGCTGCAGCCTGCCCCAGGGCTTAGGGCCTCAACTGAGCCTGCAGGCTCCTGAGCCATTCAGAAACTTCTTTATAGGCTATTGTTGCTGTCACTGTGTGCCTCTCTTTGTCCTCTCTCTGATACAGCTCTTCTATGGCAGGGCTGGACTCCCTCATTTAGTCAAAGGCTCTGTATCTAGTGCAATGCCAGGTACTCCTAGTGGCTAGGTCGCCCCTGGAATATGAAAGGAACAAGAGCCCTTGACACTCTCCTCCTTTTGATGGAGATGAATTTTACAAACTGGGCTTTCATGGCACAAGCCTTTAATCCCACCACTCCAGAAGTGGGGCAAGCAGATCTTTGTGAGTTCAAGGCCAGCCAGGACTACATAGTAAAACCCTATCTCAAAAAAATATTTTTTAGATGTGTAATGTCTTAGGTATCATTGCCTGTGGTGCCTCCTGTGTTCTGCAGCCATGGTGTTCATTTCCAGGCTGTGACAGAGTCTACTATTACCACCCTGTGCCCTGCCCTGTACCCCATCTTCCAGAACAGTAATCCCAGGAACCCCTTGAACCTGTGGAAGTACCTCATTCAGCCTGAATCCTGGACCTGCCAGTCTTACCTCGGTGTCAACTCTGAGGAGTGAACTCTGTGAATAAAATGCTCTCTTTTCCTCCCTCCTATTTACATTTCATTTTTTTCTGCAACTGTTGAAAATGCGCCCCCCCCCCCCCCCATCCTTCTATTTACTTTTTCCCCTGCAGCTGGCACCAGTCCCGGTAGAACATGATGTGAGGTGTGTAGAACTGAGGCATTGGCTGTGGTGGGTGAGCAGCAGTATCACTGCCCGGAGGAGGCTGGAAATGTCTCTGAGTGGTACAGGGACAGATGTGAAGCCAGGTACTTGAGAAACTAAGGCAGGGGAATTGCTGGGGTGGCCCAGGAGTTCCAGAGCAGCAACACAGTCAGACTCCATCTCAGATAAAGAGAAAAGAAGAAGAAGTACAGGTATATGTGACTGAAGAGATGACTCAGTCATTAAGAGCACTGACTGCTCTTCCAGAGAACCAAGGTTCAAGTCTAAAAACCCACATAGTGGGATCTGATACTCCCTTCAGGGCCTCTGTGGGTACCATGCACACAGTGATTCATACACATGCATACATAATACATACATACATACATACATACATACATACATACACTCAAATACATTATTTTTTTTTTTTAAAAAAAATTAAGACAAGGTTTCTCTGTGTAACCACTCCGGTTATTCCTGAACTTGCTCTGTAGACCAGGCTGACCTCGAACTCAAGAGATCCGCCTGCCTCTGCCTCCCGAGTGCTGGGAGTGTAAAGGTGTGCGCCACCACTGTCCACTGTTTTTAAAACCTTTAAAAAAAAGAGTAAACGCTCTTATCTTGGTAAAACAAGCAGGTCTGCACCACGTGCCCTTCACACTTGCCAACAACCCTTCCACCCCGGGCTCCACTTTCTAGTAGATTCACTCTGTTTAGTTGCTTCTGAGTGACAGCCCAGGACCCACGCCAGTTACAGCTGAGCTCCCTAGCCTCCTGCTTTGGGTCCTGTTTGGTTGTTTATTTCTAGGAAAGCTGTGAATAGGGCGGTGACAAGAGGAGCTGCCCCTCCACCAGGGCTGCACCTTGGTGAAAGGATTCAGAGGCAAGCCAGCTAAGCTCTGTTGACGGGTCTTTTTCCAGGACCTGTGTGTGGGACACCGCTGGGTCTGTCCATGGGCTGTGTCTCCTTGACTTCAGAATAAAATCCACACTCCTTGGGTGACCTTCAAGGATGGAAGAGTCTGTTGCAACAAACTCCTTTTCCCAGTAAGCACCTCCCTGGACTTTCATGGAAACACTGTGGTTAAAATTTAAAAGAATTGATGGAGATGTGTTGTCCGTCACCTTCAGGGCAGCTAAGCATGGGTTGTCTGCCTGTGTAACAAGCAACGCTGACACAAGTCAGGCCGAGTATACGGGATGGCTCTGTTTTTCCTTGTGACCTTCATCATTTGAAACCATTGCCCATGACATTCTTAATGCATTCAGTTCCCAATCCTACCCTGGCCAGCTCTGGTGCGGGTGTCCTTGGGGGCTCCCAGCAGAGAGACCTCCACACATTCCATGGCCTCAACTTTAAATCAGGTTGTTTGTTCTAAGCTCTCCGTTCAGCACTTGCCCTTCCTACCCACTCCCATGTCCCCGACAACAACACTCTACATTCCGGATGTCATTCACCCGTGAACCACCCAGCGGCTGACAGTGAGCAGGCCACGGCACCGTCTGGCGGCTCCTGCCTGGTAACTGCCCCACACCCCAGCATCTTTGTTTCCTACTTGTGTAGATGATGATGTGGTCTACCAAAGCCTTCTTCGCTGTCAGTGACACCTTCCACAGGTAGCTTGTAGCTCTATATGGTTTACGTTGCCTGAAACTCCCAATGCTTCTTCTGTCCCAGCCTCCCGAGCAGCTGGGTCTCTTGGCTTGTTTTCTTTTAGCTCTCCAAGGCTTTTTCTTTATTCCTTTGTTTAATTGGTATTTTTAGGGCAGGATGTAGTTACAAACATGTTGCTTTAGAGATTTTTATATAGGAGAGTTGTTCTAGAGAGAGTTTGGTGGCAAGTTTTGGTACTAGAGGACCCAGGAATTGTCCTGTTGAACCAATGTTGGGCTCTTGTCCATGAACAATGAGACGACGCTATATCCCCATTGATGGTGGAGTGCTGTCCTGATCAACCCATTGTAACTAAGCATGTTAGCTCCCTAATCTAGTCAGTGTAGGGCTGGCCGATCTGGTGCTTTGGTATGCAGGTACCTGGGAAGATTTCACTACACAGTGCCAGCCCAGGAAGAGAGCAAAATTCTCTGCCCAGAGTACAGTTTCTACTGAATGAACCCTCCCTTCACACCATGGAGAAGTGGAAGTGGAAGACCCTCTGCATAAGACAGAGGGGATTTAGGGCTGGTGTGTGGCTGTCATGTCGGGGAAGCTGAGCTCTCAGAGGGCATGAGGGAAGGTCAAAGAAAGGGATACTGAAGGAACCATTAGGTTTGGGGGTCATGCTGGCTAGGATGCCTGGTAAACTCAGCAGGTCACCTCTACCTTAGAGTGGCTCTATTTTTCATAGGTTGACCAATACTCCAGAGGCTACTATTTCCAGCCAACTAATTAGACAGTTTAACTTAAAAACAAAAACCAAACAAACAAAACCCAGTGCTTTTATTTATTCATGACAAAGCTTTCTTTTTCTTCCTAACCCAACCAAAATAGATTGTTTCCCTGTGGTTGCCAGTTGTTTGCTTGTTGACAATTCATTTGAAGCTCAGGTTAACACCAAACACCCCCCCACACACACACACCGCCCCTTCTCTCTTTGTCCCTGACGTGCTGGGGATGGGACCCAGGAGGCCAAGCACAGAACCCATAGACTAAGAACTGGAAACGTGTGCATGTCTGTACTGGGGAAACGTTTGCGTATGTGTCGGGATCTTGTTCCCAGCAGCAGCACACTTGGTACGCAACTGAAATGGTTGCTGCTGTTGAGAACACACTGGCCTCAAATTCACTCTGCTGCCAAGGATGACTTCTGCTCCTTCTGCCTTCATCTCTCCAGTGCCGGGATGACAGGCGCACCACCACACCTGGTTTATCTGTTGATGACTGAATGCGGGACTTCATGCTGGGCAAGTGTCCTGCTGTCTTTGCATGATCTCAGGACTTTAGGCTTGTTTATCACTGTTCCTTCATGGGGTTGGCTGTAATCTGCTGCATGGCTGGTGAGTGTGCTCCCAAGTGCTGGGAGTGGGCAGGGCCAGGGGCACTTCTCCTGCGATTCCCAAGGTCTGCCTCATTTTTCCTTTCTTTAAATAAGATTGGTTAACTCCTTGCATTTCCAAGAAATGCCAGTGTCATTCCAGTTCAGTGTCTCTTTGAAGGTTTCAAGTCTTGTTTTCATATTGCTGGTGACCAAAGAACTTGCTAGCAAGTAAAGATACTGGGGCCGTTCAGGAGGTTTGTCTGGGCTTTGCAGGCCTCTTTGGTATCCCCATCCTGTTCATGTCTCATATCCCATTTTTCTGAAAGTGGAACTTGTGGCTTGGAGGGTACCCGTTTGGTGTCTGATGACCTGTGTGAACCTATCCGTTCCCTGCATCTCCCCAGTAACAACTATTTCTCACTTACTTAAAATGTGGGACTTTTCATCTTCACACAGAGCTCAGCAGCTCTCCAGGTGTACCTGCTGGCCACGTGTATTCTTGTATTCTTCTGTGGCTGTGACTGTCTGTCATACTTCCGGCTTCTGAAGTCTTTCAAATATTTATGGTGTTTGGAAAGGAAAGACCTTTCAGGCTGGGGTGACAGCCCAGTCTGTGAAGTGCTTGCCTTGCAAGCAGGCACACTTGACATCTTCCATCCCCAGGAGCACATGGAAGAGCTGGTTGGGGGCCCCCACTGTAACCCCAGTGCTGGGAAGGCAGATCCCTGGAGCTCCTCAGCAGTCAGCACAGCTTACTTGCTAGGTGTGAGTTTTAAGCCAGTGAGAAAGACACTTTTTTAAAAAGAAAAACAAAAAACACAATGATAGCAGCAAAAAAAACCAAAACAAAACAAAACAAAAAAAAAAAAAAAAAACAAGCCCAAGCCCAAGGTGGATTGATTGTCCGTGATGAATGATGCTGGAGTCTGTGCCAGCACCCACTCCCCTCCCCCAACTCAGTTTCTTTCTTCGGAAGTGAGTGGATTGCTCACTGGATCCTGTTCTTGAGCAGGAAAGCCTTCTAGACCTGCTCTAGAAGGGACTGAACTGTGTTGCTAATTCCCATAACACGTGTAGGGCAGGCAGTGTACATTACATGTACGTTAGGAAATGAAGGGCCGTATTTGAGTGGGCTTCACCGGTCTGTTTATCTGGGCTCTTTCTGACAGCCTCCTACATTAGAGGAGAGGGAGCTGGAGGGTTTAGCCTGGGTCAAGAGGTGGGTCTGACTGTGGGGTGGAGCTCAGAGGCTGGACAGGGCTCCTCACTTAGTGGAAGGGTAGGTCTGCGTCCTGAGGCCTCCCTTGGCTGGCTGCCGCTGCTCTTTCCTTCTAGGGCCTTTCCCGCAGAGCTGAGCCAGGAGTGTGTTACTAGTCTCTTGTTGGGTACTCTTAGTAAACTCTGAAATAAAAAATGAAATTGTTTTTATTTAACCATTTTACCAGATGTTCCCTGGGCCTTGATGGATGTGGCATTTACTAGAAAGTTACACTCCTGAGATGCAATGTTATGGACACAGTTGCTACAGACGGTGACAGTTGGTAGGATTGGAAAACAGCCTCCCCCTCTCTCTCTCTCTCTCTCTCTCTCTCTCTCTCTCTCCCTTTCCCCAAACACCCCCCCCCCCAATGCCTTTTCCTCCCACAAGAAATGCTCTTTCATTGGGGTGCTTTCATCTTCTCTGCTACAGGTCTAGCTTGTGCAGGCTATATTGCCATGTGAAAGCAGCCAGCAGGCCCATGCACGTTGTAAGCAAGCCTCCTTTGGAGCTAAAGGAACCAGATGGGCCCTTGACTCTCCTAATAACTGAGGTCTGCTGGCCTGGGGTGAGGTTCATGAACCTGCAGGTAGGAAGAAATGATGTGGGCACCCGGGCTAGCTGTGTCTGCAGTGCTGGCCTTCAGCCCTTCTAACAGAACAGCCTCTCGAGTTGGCTCTGCAAGGAGAGGGCAGGAGGACCAGAGAACCCACAGAAGCTGAACTGCAGGCCTGTCCCCTCCCTCCTGCCTCGCCCCTTCCTGCCAGCATTTCCTTTGGCCAAGTTTTAGAGTTTGCTAAAAGCCTGATGTTATGGAAGGTAGGGGAACAAAGAAAGAGGAAGTGGCTTGCTGTAATTCTGACAGCAGATCTGTTTTCTCTGAAAATGGAACTGCAGCGATGCATGCAACGATCTTGGCAGGCGGCACTCTGTAAATAACGCCTCCCAGGAGTTCCCAGCCTCTCCCAGGCCCGAGGAAGCTTCCCCTGCAGCCCGGGGCGGGCGGCCCCGCACCTCACACCCTCCTTCAGGGGACTCTTATTCTGACGGGGCGCGGGCCTGTCGTGCCTGCCAAGTTTGTGAGGCCCCAGGCTTTCTTGTGGGAGGACGCTGGGCTGTCTTCATGCTCCTTGGCAATGATTAAAGTGAGGTTAGTACCAAAACCCCCTTTCATTTTATTCCCTTATCCTGCCGTTTTCAAAGCAGATGGCAGTGCTGTATTTTCAGCTGTAATTAATTTAAGCTGGGGAAGACTGAGCTGATGGGCGCAGCAGGGACGGTCCTCCGGTCCCTGTCTCCTGGCCGCCTAGCACCTTGTCCCAAGCCCAGTCATGTAGACACCAGAACCTCCTGCAAGGGCGAGGGGGTTGTCGGGAGAGTGGGGTGTGGAGGGAGCTGGCAGAGTTAAGGAGCCCAGGTTCAGGTGCAACTGTCACGTGACAGGGTCTAGTTGGAGGGGAGCAGCTGCTGGGGGCCCTGTTCCTCTTCCACAGACCAGATGCCAGGCTCATGCTTCTGCTCTCAAATTTATTCTTAACAGAAGATAACAATAAATAAAAGCACTTGATGAAGTCTGGAGGCTCTGACCTCAGCGGTGGGGCCTTCCCTCTGGACACTCCACTCAGGGTCCTCCCCTTCCCCCTCCCCTGGCACTATCCTTGGCTTCTTGAGTCTGATAGAAAATGCTTTTGTCCCAACTCTGGGAATCTTGGACAGTAGCTCTACCAAGCACCCTCTCCCTCCACAGCTACTCTGAGACCTGCCCTCTGCCCAGCTAAGCTGTACCAGGCAGAGGGACCAGCAGGTTGGAGTGAGTTGCGTGGAATGGTGCAGACACGCTGAGGATTTGGTCCTGCCACACACTGCTGCTGCTTCTGCCACACAAGTGGCAGTCATTATAGTTAACTTTAGCCACCCTCGGAAGACTTGAAGCAATTGGTACAGGCTCATAGTGAGAAATGAGAACCACAGCTGTGTGGCTGAGTCTCCCAGAAGCTCTCAGCTGATCACGGCCTCAGCTCCACATTGTCTTGTACTCTGGTGGTCCCAGTGTTTGTGAGTGTTGCTCTCACAACCCAGGTAGGCTGATTTTTTTTTAATTTTTTAAAGGTTTATATATTTTATGTATACTAGTACTCTAGCTGCATGTATGACTTTATGCCAGAAGAGAGCATCAGATCCCACTATAGATGGTTGTGAGCACCATATGGTTGCTGTGAATTGAACTCAGGACCTCTAGAAGAGAGTCAGTGCTCTTAACTGCTGAACCATCTCTCCAGCCCCAGGTAGGCTGTTTTTAAGAAGGCTTTATCAGTTCTGTGCTCGTGGACCAGACCTGTGCCCCTGGCAACCTTTCTTTGGTTTCTCTGAAGTAGGAAGGGACAGGTGGCTAATGAGAGACATGTTCTAGAGACCCAACCTGATATACTACTGGTGATTTGTCAGGACTTTTATTTGTTTTTTCAAGGCAGGGTTTGTCAGTGTAGCCCAGGCCTCTAACCCAGAGATCCACCTGCCTTTGCCTCTGAGAGCTGGGATTAAAGGCGTGCACCACCACTGACCAGTTTGCCAGAACTTTTAAGGACAAAGACCAAGAATCACCCTGCGATCCAACAGCTCCTCTTCTGGGAGTTTATATAGAACAACTGAAAATAGGGTGTACTGGTTCCTGTTTGTACACCTAGACTCACCGTGGCTCTGTTCATATAGCCAAGAGCTGGGAACAGCGCAGGAACAAGCCCATCAGTAGTGGTTGACAAAAAGCATGAGACAGGAAATTCTTACACACACCAGCACATGGCTGAACCATGAGGGTATCGCGCTAAATGAAATAAGCCAGAGTCAAAACAATGACGGGGCGTGAGTCAACTTATGCAAGGCCTCTAGTATGGAGAATGAGTGGGTGGCTCATCTAGAGGGAATGTGGAACAGCCATACCCCAGGGTGGTCTGACTGGGAGGTTAGGGACAGTAGAGAAGTCATGGAGGTGGGTGGTGGTGATATATATTATATAGCTCTGTGTGAATGTACTTTCTGCTACTGAACAGCGTCCTTAAACATGAGAGATGGCTCAGAGGTTAAAGGCCCTGACTGCTCTTGCAGAGGACCAGAGTTTAGTTCCCAGCACACACATACTAGTTAGCAACTACCTGGAGCTCTAGTTTTAAGGGATCCCACACCATCTTGTGCAGGAAAACACTCATGCACAAAAATAAATTTGAAGAAACATTAAATGATGTGTCCCTTACCATAACACATAAATAAACCATGGGCTAGTGGTGAACTTTGGTTCAGTTGAGGAACACTGCTGAGTGTCACGGGGTGAGCAGTGTTGGAACCGTGGCTAGTGCTGGGCTGTCTGTTGTTGGAGCCTGTCATCTACAGGGGGAGTCAGAGGAGTCTAGGGGCAGTGACTTCAGTTGAATGTGTTCGTAAGCGGAACCATGGCCATTTGGCTTTTTTTTGGAGATTCTTATAGAGTGGACAGGTGTGGGGCTTACAGTCCTCTCCACAGGTCTAGATCAAATGCCATATCAGCGATGAGCAGAAAGTTGGGTCCCTGTGTTCATTTTCTTCCCTCTTCAGAGCTCCAAGGTTTAGACTGAGTAGATTGTAACCAGACATTGCTCTTAGATGTCAGCCACCACCAGGAAAAGCAAAAGTACACGGCTTGGAGATAGAGAGTTCTAGATGGCGATGCATGCCTACAGTCCTACTAATAAGGGAGGTTGAGGCAGGAGAATCTCAAATTGGAGGCCAGCTTGGGATCCATAGCAAGATACTAAATGACAGCCTGGAAGGGCAGCTTTGTGACCTGGAGAAAGATGAAGTAGGCCCTCAGTGACGCGCTCCGTGTCTATGGGGAACTTCTAAGAATGGAGGAGACATTGTCATTAGTCCATCCAGTTGCTAGCATACTGTAGTGTTTCTAAACAACAGGATAATTCTCAAAAATCATCTTTCTTTAAAGTAATTCAAAGCTTTTTTTCTACAGTTCAATATATAAATATTTTAAAAAGAAATCCTCTCTTTCCCGTTTTTTGGAAAATGTTCAGCGAGGACAGACCAGATGCTTGGAAGCCAGTCATGTCCCTAAACATTGTGAATACGTGTGTTCCAGATAGACAGGCCTTTGGGCCCTTTACTGGTCTTGTTATATAGAAACCATGGTAGGTGTCAAAAGATCATTTCTCAGGTGCGTATCCCATTGCTGTAGATTCTCAATACCCAAGGTTCTGTAGCTAGCTCTGTGGTAATTTAATGGCTGATTTTTGTTGTTATTTTTGGTTGTGGTTTGTAATTTTCTTTTCTTTTTTGGTTTTTCGAGACAGGGTTTCTCTGTAGTTTCTAGAGCCTGTCCTGGATCTAGCTCTTGTAGACCAGGCTGGCCTCGAACTCAGAGATCCGCCTGCCTCTGCCTCCCGAGTGCTGGGATTAAAGGCTTGCGCCACCACCGCCTGGCTCTTGGTTTGTAATTTTCAAGGTCAGTCATGGTTATAGGTGACTTGAGAAGAAAGACTCCCTTTCTTTCTGGTTTTTATTTGGTGTTGAATCAATGTATGAAAGACTTCACGAGGTAATTTGGAACCTGTCACCACCAGCTGCAGGGTGCTGGCACCCCTGTGCAGGATGTGGGTGTGCAGCCATGTGGATCACACATGTGTGGAATGCAGGTTGTCTCCTGCAGAGGGGGTCACAGGTAGCGCTAATTGAAAAGAATGTTTACGCGTGACCTACCTTTCCTTTTAGAGTGTAATTTTTATTTTATATGTATGGGTGTTTTGCTTGCATATCTGTATGTGCATTACATGGGTGTAGTGCCCACAGAGGCCAGAAGAGGGTGCAGTCTCTGGAGCTGAAGTTACAAGCAGCTGTGAGCCATCATGTGGGTGCTGGGAACTGAGCCCAAGACCTCGCCTTCCTATGGGACACAGGTGCTGAGGACCACAGACCTGGGGCGATCCGTTCTTGTTTCACCCAGCACACACATCGTGGGCTTCAGTTCGAAGGAGCCGACCTTTTCCCGGGTGCTCGGGTCTCAGTGCTCCTCTGCGGTGATGCTCAGCGCCAGACACTGCTGTGAGACAATGACTCGCAGTGCAGTGTGATGCTGCTGACCGTCTGGTGAGGACCTGGCTCCAGAGTAATGTGAAGAGGCTGGTGTTTGTTGCCGAGTTCTGGCAAGTCAGGCAGGGAAAGACTTTTCTGGTAGCTGGAAGAAAAAATAAAGTTCCCTGAGTTTTTCCAAAAGGAAGACGTGGCACAAAGACACGGCCTCTGCAGTTACCTGTCACTCATTAGGAGGCAGGCTTTGTGCCAAAGCTTTTCTGTACCGAGTGGCTTGTCTGAGGAAGGAAGCAGTGTCCCTACAAGTAGCCAGGATCTGTGTAGCCATCTCTGTGGCTGCCAAGCGCGGCACCCCCACACCTTGAGTAGGATGAAGCTTCTGATGTTTTCATCAACAGTGATTCTGATGTGATTTTCCAGTGATTGTTTTTTCCTCCTGTGAAGGGAAATCAAGGAGGGAACCTTCCCATGATTTAGCAGACAGCTCTGTAAAGACCCTGTGGCAGCACAGAGTGCGGCATGCGGCGATGGCGTTGCAGCCCTTTCCTCTCTGGTGGCTTTGTGATCCAAGGTTACTCTCCTGGAGTTTCTCCAGCAGCCCTGACCCAGGTGCTGCCCTGTCTGCCCAGCCTCACGAGCTCCTCTGATGCTGATTGCTCCTAAGAATGGGGCTGCTCTTTGAAAGTCAGTTCATTCATAAAACTGTACCTGGTGCTGTGCAAGACACCAGCTGGCCCTGGTCTGTTTGATCACTCCTGGTGCTGGAGGGACCACATCTTCTCTCCTGATCAGTTGCAGCCTTCCTGTGGGGACATTGGGAACTCCCTTTCCTAACCCTAGAAAGGCTTGTCCCGGAAAGCTGGGCATGGGAGAGGGAGGCAGGGGCAGGTAGGCTTCCAGGTGGGTCTGCAGGGAACTGGTGCTGGATGTTTGGCATGTCCCGGCCTCTTCCTTCACCCCACTCTCCAGTCTTCATCTCAGTGGTCCCAAGTCCTCCCTAACGGGTAACAATATAAATGCCAGCCCAGTGGCGCCTGTCCCTGGATGGAGAGGGAGTGGTCTAGAGGTTTCTGCCCATGGCAGATGTGGCGGCTGGGCTTGGGCAGGAAGAGCCTGATGCTTTCCATCCCTCTCTAGTTTAAGGACTGCTTAATGCCAAAAACACAATAGTGGTTGTACTTTTTAGTATCATTCATTGAGAGACTGTATAATGACGAAAACAGCTGCAACCCAGGAGCAGCAGGGATCTCGAGCGAGCATCTATTAATCTCAGCAGCATCTCATTAGCATCTGAGCGTGCATGTGTGCAGCACATGATCTTCAGGCTCTGTAAACCGTGCTTGGCGTGCACATGGGCTCTTGGCCTGTTTGTGTGTAGTCCTTGGGGGTTTGTGGCCACAGGTGGACCAGTTCATGCTTGACAAACATGGGGAGAACATGGTGCTCCACCCCCAGTCCCATGGCAGACCTGATTCTCCGGCTTCCGTTTCTTTCTGTTGTCTCAGCTAATGATGTGAAACACATGCAGACAGTTCTGGTCTGGGGGGGGGGGGGGGGAGCGGGGCTGCAGTCAGAGTGTGAGGCCCGGCCCTGGAAAACGGGGAGCGTGGGGCTTATGAGCGGGACCTCTCCCGAGACATAGAGCCAGAGTCGCCTTGGACTCACCTGGTTGTTTTACATTGTTTTAGTTGATAGTGTGTGGCTTTCTGGGAACATGGGGCAAAGGAAGTGACTGTTGGGAATGACCCCATGGTTTGCACTGGCAGGAAGCCGAGCAGGAAACTGTACCTCAGAGGGGCAGCACCGTGTCATCAGAAAGGAGTATTTGTGAGAAGCTCTGCGTGGCCATCACATGACAGGAAGGAAGTGAACTGTGCGGTGCTTGCTGACAGTCTCTGAGGTTGTGTGGCGCTGATTCTCTTCCTTAAGGCTTGCACTTCAGCTTCCAGAAGCCTTTACCTTACCGCATCACTGTGGCTGTCGCTCATAGCTCCTGGTGGATGCAAGTGACACCTGGGTTGCCGCAGGGGCCCGGGAGCAGGGTGGTGACATAGCCAGGCTCTTTCATGACTTGAGTGATGGCTCAGAAGCCTCGGGGATCTTTGCTGTGGGGAACAGTCCCCAGTCCTCGTCAGAAGGGTGCAACCTTTACCTCCTGTTACAGGAGTGGTTGGTTGCCCCTGCTTTGTCCTCTACCTGCTCTGGGGCTTGGGCAGATCTCCCTTTCCCCTTGCTTTCCCTTCCCTCCTACAGCAGAGTTCTAAGGTGGCACCCCAGAGCTGGTGTGGCACTGGGGGAGGAGTGGGGTGTAGGGCTCCCCAGCTGCAAGTGGCAGTGAAGGAAAGCGGACACCAGGAAGGGCATTCCTTCCAGCTCCATGCAGGCTTGCTGGGCTGACGGTCGGAGGAGAGCCAGCTCCACAGGCATTCTCCACGGCACACGGGGAAGCAGATCCGCGGCTGCCTCACTTCTGGAGCGGCCAGGCCCAGGATCATGTTCTCTGCATCCTCACTAACTGACCCTGGCCTCCTAGCCTCATACACCAGGTGTGACTCAGTACACAGCATGTGTTCTCTGAGAGCCAGTCCTGGTTTCTGTAAGACTCTAAAGCAGGAGCTGGAGTAATGGCTCAGAGGTTAACAGCACTGGCTGGTTTTCCAGAGATCCTGAGTTGAATTCCCCATAACTACATGGCGGCTCACAAACATCTATAGTGAGATCTGGTGCCCTCTTCTGGAGTGCAGGCACACACATAGGCAGGACACTGTATACATATACATTATAAATCTTTAAAGCAGTGGTTCTCAGCCTGTGAGTCAAGACCCCAATAGGGATGTATCAGCTATCGTATTTACATTATGATTCATAACAGTAGCAAAATTACAGTTAGGAAGTCGCAGTGAAGATAATGTTGTGTTTGGGGTCACCACTACATGAAGAATTGTAAAAGGGTCGCAGCACTAGGAACCACTGCGCTAAAGCTTTAAAATGCCTTTGTATTAGTTATAGGTCAGTCAGCAGAGAGCATCACTGTGGAGGATTTCTGGAGACCTGTAAAGCAGTTTGAGGCAGAGCAGTGCAAAGATGGAACCATGAGCCCGAGAAGCCAGCCATGTGCATCCTGAGGACTGAATCCGAAGGTGATTTTTATCATTATGCCGACTCAGGTCATTGGGCTTGCAAGGCAAATGAGCCCTTACACAGAGTCATCTTGCTGGCCTAACATTTTTTAATTTTCACCATTTTTGATAATATTTAGCATAGAATTATTATATAGCTGGACAAAATACTTTTCTTCATACTTTTTTAAGCTTTAAAAACAACTTTTAAGACTTTTGTTAAAGCTGAGGTACAAGCGCACGCATTACCGGAGGCTAGCCCAGGGTCAGGCTCCCCAGTGTCATTGGTTCCTAGCTCCTTCTTCTGACATGAATAGGCAGAGGCAGGTCAGCTCAAGGCTAGCCTGGTCTAGTGATTGCTTTTCTTCTGAGGGAGGCTAATTTCTTAGCTGTCATCCCTGGTCTCGATATCATATTCCCTTTGAGTGTCTGTCACCTCAGTCACCCTTCAGTGGCATTGAGTAACCTCATCTTATGAGGCGCTGGTAACCTCATCTTAATAGACCTGGTCACACATAACATCTGTCAGGGGACCCCATTTAGACTGTGACAGAAATTAAAAGGCAATGCACAGGAGAGAATCAAATGCATCGCTGAGAGGTGCATAGAAACAGCACTCTGCTCTGCCAGGGAAGGTTTCACAGCTAGGAGCTGGGCCCTGGGGTCCTTGACTCAACCAGCAAGGTAACTTCAGACAGTGCCTCCGCCATCTGAGCCTGTCTCCCACTCTGAGTCCACCATAGTGAGGCCTGAGCACTCAGCTAAGGATAAAAAGACTGCCAGCTTGAATGGCTTGAGGGCCATCTTCCCACAATGCTCTCTGCTCCCGCAGGAGGGTTCCTAACAGGGACTCGGGTCTCAGCTTCCTGTGACAGAGGGAATGAGGCATTTATTGGTTGGTTAGTTCCCTGAAGTTGAGTTTTGAAATTTCACTGAGCAGAAAGTGAGACAGCACCTTTGTGTAGGCAGGGGACAGAAATGTCAGCCAGCACCAGTGGTGTTCGTTGTCCATGCTCTCTTGGCTTTGAGGTGGACATGGGAACATGGCTTTCTGGTTGTGGGCACAGAGGACATGGTCTGTGCCATCGTGTCCTTGTTAATGACATGATTCTTATCAAAGTTGATGGCCTCAGGTTGGTTGTGGTGTTGAGAGGGTCTGAAGGCTTAGTTTCTGCCCCCCAACTATTAGTGTTAGACTGTAGGAGGGCTTGTGGCTGCCATGCAGGATCCTAGGCACAGTGTTAGAGCAAGAGGGGCTCTGCCCCTGGCACACATGACACCAGCACAGATTGGTATCAGGAAGGCTCATTCTGTCACCTCCGGGATATCCTGTGTGTTGTGGGAAGCCTGAGGCTGGGTGGGTCCTTCCTTACTCTTCTGCCCTGCCAACGTAGCTGGTTCCTAAGGCCGAGAAGATGCTGTGCAGGAGGTGGACCTGCAGTTCCTGGGATCTGGTCTACTTTCCTCAAATGCCACGTTTTGTCTTCTGAGCTCAGAGGGTGATCAGGAGCACATGGCAACTGTCCCCAGAAAACTTTGGCCTAGAGGAGTATGGTGGTTTCTCTTTGCAGCCCACCTTTTCTCTTTTCCTCCTAAAATAGCTGGCATGAAATGGGCAAAGTCGATGCCCAGGCAGCTCCGTGAGTCCTCGAGGCCCTAGCAGGGCCCCTGTTAGTTTTCCCTCCACCAACTTGGTCTTTAAGGAGAGGCAGGATGTGTGTGGTTTGGGTCAGCGTCCTGACGGCACAGGACACACTGGGCTGTGATTCATTCAAAGGGGGAGGGACATGGAAAACAATGTCTGTCTTTAAGCTCCAGGAACCAGGAAAATGAGCTGGAAATATGAGTGGTGTGTAATTTTACTAAAATTAACCAGCAAGTTCCCAGGCTTGTTCTGAGCTCCGTGTTATTTTGTATGATGTATCATGCCCAGTGCCAACTGAATGACTTCCTCCATGTTGAGTCCTGAAGGCCCCTGCTAGTACCACCTCATTCTGTGCTCCTGTGCATCTCATCATTGAGGTTGTGCTTGGCCATGTAAAAGTGCTGTGGGGATCCAAGATGGTAAGGACTGGTGACCTTGAGGTCCAGGGGACAAGAGATGCTAGCCTGCCTGAGTTGTCTTGCCGTCTGTAGGCCATCTTCCTCAGACTTCCCAGTCCTCCCTGTGCTGTACCCATTGTACCTCCTTTTGTATCCATTGCCTGCTCCCTGCGATTTCCTGTCCTTGTTAGTGTCTGCTGCTTGAGTCCCTGGGAGTGTAGAGTCCATCTGAAGGCTGCGGATGCCCTGTGGTTCCCTGGTCCAGTCTGGCTTCCCATGAGTCTGCCCATCCCAGGTCTGCATCTGATGTCTTCCTTTCCCTGTGCAGGTGATCTGTAACTCGAGACAGGCAGGACTTTGTCTCTACAAAGCTTTCAGTGCTAGTGTAGGATGGGCAAAAGCCATCAGCAGTGGTGTGGTGGCTTCTGCCCTGAGGGCTCGCACAAGTGCCTGGAATTCAGGGCCATTGTGCATTCAGAGAAGCAGCCTCCCCCTCGGATGGCAGGTGGACAGTTGTTGCTACAGCTTAAAAAGTTTGTGGCACAGAGCATGGGCCCTGAAGTCTCCTTTAAATTTTAAAGTGCTTGCTCTGGCACCTGGTTAAAAAGGGACAGACCCTAGGCGGGCAGTACTGGTGATGGATGGTTCTAGAGTCAGCGGGATGGAGGGAGGACATAGCTGAGCCTGGAACAGTTTGTGTAAGCTGGGCCTTGTGGGTTCTCATGCTGTGCTTGTGTTGGCACTATCTAAAGTCCCTTAGAGAGGAGGTGGCACTGGGCATCTGCTCAGGGAAGCTGCTGTCTTCTGCTGCTGCTGTGGTTTCTGGGTACAGTGCTGCCGACTGCTGTCTTCTACACTAATAAGAAGCAGACTCACTGGTCATCAGTGGATGAGACAGTCACTTGGCTCCCCACTGTCTTGGTATCCTATCTGGACAGAGGTGGTAATGGGCACTGCTGCGTAGAGGAGCAGGCACCAGTATGGCTTCACATCAGAACTGGCTCAGAGCATGTGTCAGGTTTCTTTGGTCCTCAATGACCAATGGTGGTCAAACTGAGCACGAGTTGATCTCGTATGTTGTCAGCCAGGAGGGAAGGAGGGAGGCCACAAAGCCAACTCTGGCTCCAAAGGTTGCTTCTCCTACACTTAGGGCCTTGGTCCTACCCTTAACATCAGGGTAGGAATGTCTCTGAAACATCAGGGGGAAGTGCATGGCTCCTCACCAGAGCCCCCTTTGCCAGTCATCCTCCTGAGCATGCCCCTGTCTTTCAGGAATAAGACCGTCAACGGAGACTGCCGCCGAGATCCCCGGGAACGGAGCCGCAGTCCCATTGAGCGGGCTGCAGCCCCAGCTGTGAGCTTGCATGGTGGCCACCTGTATGCATCCCTCCCTGGCCTCATGGAGCAGCCTCTTGCACTGACTAAGAACAGCAGTGACACCGGCAGGTCGGCTGTAGAGCGGCAGCAGGTGTGTATGTTGTTATGTCAAGCAGCACGGTTGGTTCTCTTCCAGAGGTGACCAGGTCAGGCTGGGTGTGGGGGACCATGAGTTGCATGGAAACCCGAGTAGAAGTCCTGGAGCTGAAGGGACTTGGGTTCTTCCATTTCTAAGGCTTCGCTGCTTTGCACAGTACAGGGTTGATCTTGATGAGGGAGCTCCCTCCTCCTTGTGGCGTTCCCACCCCCATCTTCCCTGGCACTCTTGAGAGGCCTGTGCTTACCCAATACTGTTTCACAAAGGTAAATGTCAGCGGCTTTATTTTGGGCTTGCATCTTTTAAAGTCATTGGTCACAAACGTGGGACACAGGCTCTTTATTATTGCTGAAGAAGAAAAGTTTTTTCTTTTGGGGAGGGGGGATTCGAGACAGGGTTTTTCTGTGTAGTCTTGGCTCACCTTGAACTCATGCTCACTTAGATCTGCCTGCCTCCAGAGTGTTGGGATTAAAGACATGCACCACCTTTGTTACTTTTTAAAAAACAAGGCCAGGTTTGGTAATTCAGATTTATAATATAGTTACTTGGGAGGTCGAGGCAGGAGGATTACAAGTCCAAGGCAACTTCATAAGACCTTGTCTCACAAAGAGCAGGAAGGTAGAGAGATGCTGAGGACATGAGAGCTTGTCTTTCCTTAGCACCACACCCAGCAAGCCCCAGAGACAGCAAAGGGTCAGGCTTCCCACAGAAAGAGGCTTTGAAAGCACAGACTGTGTGCAGCTCTGTGTGACCCATGCTGGGCCTGCAGTTCCCGGTGGGTGTTTGTGCACTCACTGACAAGCAGGAAGGGGCCTGGCCCTGGGAGGGGGGGGGAATGCTGTGTGTCAGGGACAGCTCACCTTCAGGTGCCAGGGGTGGGGACCCCAGTGCATCTACATCTAGTCTTTCCCCCTGGACCTGCTGTTGTTTGGAGCACAGTGGGCTCCAAGAGCAACTGAATGCAGGGGAGGTTCCTGTCAAGAGGAGCTGGGCCCTCTGGCAGCAGCTGCTCAGCCTAATCGGTGGATGAAGAGGAGCTGACTTGTTCTCCCTCCTACAGAACCGGCCCTCCGTGATCACCTGCGCATCCGCAGGTGCCCGCAACTGCAACCTCTCTCACTGCCCCATTGCGCACAGTGGCTGTTCTGCACCTGGGTCTGCCAGTTACCGAAGACCACCCAGTGGTGAGTTTTCCACCAAAGCCTGGTGCATGTGGGAACCCTGGATTAAGCTGTGAGCTGAAACTTCTCTCCCTAAAATTCACTTAGTGTGGAGTTTAAAAACACTGCTTTTGAACACACGTGTACCTTGAATTGGCCATGCCTTGGGTGGGAAGGAATTAAGGACATTTAGTCCCTGGCCCCTCCGGGCTTCACATGACAGAAGATATAGGCTCCACCATTGTCATTTAGTGCCATAAAGACATTCTGGATTCACACTTCAACCCAGGGTGCTTAAGTACCACTGACTAGGGTACCCTGGCCCACTGATGCAGCCACCTCTCCTCTGATCCGTCCTTTGCAGCAACTGCCACCTGTGACCCTGTAGTGGAAGAGCACTTCCGTCGGAGCCTGGGCAAGAACTACAAGGAACCAGAGCCAGCACCCAACTCGGTGTCTATCACTGGCTCTGTGGATGACCACTTTGCCAAAGCACTAGGTGACACATGGCTTCAGATCAAAGCGGCCAAGGACAGCGCTTCCAGCAGCCCAGAGTCAGCCTCACGCCGGGGCCAGCCTGCCAGCCCCACTGCCCACATGGTCAGCCATAGTCACTCCCCCTCTGTGGTCTCCTGAAGGGGGCTCCACTCTTCAGCCACACAAGGATCTGCATGGTTTGCCTGAGCTTTCAACAGTCAGTGCTTAAAACAAACAAACAAACAAACAAAAAGCAAAAAAAAAAAAAATAGAAAGGAAAAAAATTTAGGGGGAGGGTGGGAGGGTGGTTTATTCGCAAAACCATGTTGTCTGGACTTTTGTTCTGCTCTGTTTTGTACTTTTTGGTGTTCGTACAAGGGGTCTCACCATGGCAACAGGAACAGCATGGAGCATCGGTCCAGCAGAGCATCCTTGCTTCCTGTCCTGGTTACCAAAGAAACCTCTGCAGGTCTGCCACCTGGCAGCCGGGACCCTGCGGCCCTTTCCTAGTCACAAGCCATGAAGACATGGGGATCCGGATGCTTTGTGCTCTTAGCTTTTGAGACTGGGTGTGCACGGCTTGGCTTCCCCCTGGGGTCCAGCTCAGTCCGTGTGTACATGTGTCTGCCTGAAAAGAACTGTCCTGATTTGCACTATGGAGGGCAGGGCTGCCTGTTGGGCGGCTGTCTGCGATGCCAGCACCAAGGGCAAACTGCTAGGGAACACTTCTTATCACGTGTGCTTGCATTGTTGCTGAATTTAGAAGGTCTCTAGCAGGTTCTAGGTCTTTCTCTCTAGTCTTGAGGTGCTCACAACTGGACTGCAGGTTCCCCCTGACCATGGGCATTTACCGTCTCTGAACACTGCAGTTGGTGAGGCTGGTGCAAAGGCTGGAGGACTCCGTAGTGCTTCTGACATGGTACATGTCTTAATACGAAAAATAGCTGGTTTCTATTGACTGTAAGCTCAGACTGTAGCACTGACTGGCTTTTTGGTGGTGGCATTAGCCTATCCCGTCAGTTACAGCCCTAGATACTTTCACTGCTGGTACAGCTGTGCTTCTGAGAGGTGTAGTCGATGCTCACTTTACTCCGAGAAGGAGTGCACAGCCGGTGGGTGTGGTAGGCTGGGGAGCCCATTGCTGCTGATTTTTCTGCATCCTGGGTGGGGGACTTGAGTTCATGTCTTTAGGCTCCTCGGTGCAGACTGCTCCTTTCCAACTCCTGGCCAAACAGCAGGTGCCTGACAGTCTGCAACATGGGGCTGCGTGCGCTTCCTCTCACGCCGGGGCCAAGGCTGTACACATTCCTCTATAATAACTATACAGTTATTCCTGCATCACTATTGCCCACTCTATTAATAGCTACTAACTAGACATTAGAAGCAAGCAGGACAGACGTGGCTGGGGATGCCCCACAGCAGCTGCTCCTCCCGGCCGTGAGCATTTTCTGTCCCCTGGCCCGGCCTGCTCAAGGAGGGCTAGGACATCACCTGGCTAGAACCACCTCGCCAACAAGGCATTATGGACTCCTTGCACATGGGAGCCCATGGGGCTGACTTTCAGTAGGAGGAAAACAGGTTAGCTGTTGAACTTGGGAAACAGGCGAGGGTGGAAAAGCGGGGACTGATACCCGAGTTACAGGGTGGCCTTTACAAAAGTGGACAGCCCTCCTGCCCCGCACTCTTCACTCCACTCTCCTGGGCTTCCAAGCTTGACATTCAGGCCCCTATATTTTCTGTAGGAAAAAAAAGAATTGTTGAGAACACTTTTTTTATATAGGTAATTTTAAAGACCATCATTACGCTGTGCGTAAAGAGTGTACAGAGAAATTTGTAGGTATTTTTGAAGAACAATTAATTTGTTAATGATATGTAGCTATTTAATTTTTCCCCTTTCCTATCGTAATCATTTTTGTTGTTGTTTGGGAAAAAAAAAGTTGATCTTTTTTTGTCGTAGGTGTGTCTGTAATCGTGCAGGTACACAGTTACGCCATGACAACACTGCGTCCGCATCATAGCCACTAGTTTGTTAGTCTACAGGCTACTGAGGTTGTCACAGGAAAACAACCGCGCCGCGGACTGGCTCTGTGGGCAACAGGCCTCAGACACCCGTCAGTGAACGGGTCGTTGCTGTTGGGGTAGGGGTGGCAGTGCGGGTGGCTGGGTCTCTGGGGCACCGACCTATCTGGAATAGGCTGGGTCCTGGAGGGGAATGCCACACGTCAGCTGAGGGGCGTGCCATCCTGCCTGGGCAGGAGCTTGTGTCTTCCCCAGAACCACGCCACCCATGTGCGTGCTGCCCCCTCTCTATGTTTGTAAATCTGTAATATACCATTCTCTGTGGCCTGTTTTTCCTGGAAGAAGAAAAAAAAAGGTTTGGCAGGCCATCTTTTTTTTTTTTTTTTTTTGTTTTTTTTTTGTACTTAAAAGTAGCCTTAAGAACAATAATAAAGTGCTCTTAAACCAAGGTTTTGTTCGGTTCTTCCATCCTAGGGTGGCATGTGGTGCCGCTCTGTGCCCAGGCCTGCCTGTTTCTGGGAATCCTTGTGCAGGTGGGCAGGGTTACCTCTTGGAGCCTCTTCCTTAGGCCAAGGTCTTCTCAAGTCTCCCCTACTGAAGTCTGCTGAAGTCAGCCATGTATGGGCTTCTGTTCTAGACCTGACCCGAGTGGAAGATGAGTAAGTGTGGGAGGGGCTGCTAGGAAGAGCACATCTACTTAGGACAGGCGACCGCAGTTGCCGAGGACCTACAGGAATGAAGAGGAAAACTAGCCTTGCCCCAGTAGCAGCCGCAGAGAAGCACCTGCCTGTGGTCCAGCTGTACACCAGTCAGGCAGAGCTCTGCCCTGCTTTCTACCAGCACCGTGGCAAGAGCTTCTCATCCCTGGAGCAGGGTGGCACCACAACATGCCGGCAGCTGAGGGCAGGCCAGTGTGGTGCTGCCAGGGCCCACAGCAGGTACTCTCATTGTTTGATCTATGCTGAGTCAGATGCTCCCTCCTGGCCAAGGTGAAAAGATCCCAGGGGGAATCTTTTGACAGCAGGAGAGGAAAAAAAAAAATCAATGCACATGGCAGGACCCCCAGATCAGTGGCAATGCTAAAGTTGTTATTGAGTTCAGAGCTGGTGAGATGGCGCAGGAAAGAGCAGAACTGGGCAGCAGAGGGTACCCCTAGTCCTCAGGGGAGTAGGAATCAGAACCAGATCGCCAGTCCTGGGGAGCAATCCTGCGCTGAGGGCCGAACACTCCTGAGCTGTGGTTCCTCAGATGGTCTCCTCGTCACTCATGTCCCAGATCTGTGTGGAGAAGGGGAGATACTGAACTGAGGGGACATTTCCCAACTACAGCTTCATGACAACAGAAGCATACACTCCCACAAACACTGTGTGCGCCTCCCAACACGGGGTTCCCCTCTGTAGAGCTGCCCTGTCTCTGAGGACTGATACCGTCTCATTCAGTGGATTAAATCTCAAGTTTCTTCCTTTCCCAAGCCCTCAAAGCCAGTGGGCGAGCTGAAGGAGAACCGCAGCAGCTGGGCAGCCCCTCCCTCCAGCCTCTCCCACATCCCCAGTGTACCCGGCCAGCTCCCGACCTTTGCAGCAGGTACTACTGGCCCAGTCAGCTTGTCTAGCTGAATTTGTGAGGGGGCAGGAGCTCTTGGGAACCTATGCTGTCCCACCGTCCACACTGCTTAGGCCAAGTGCAAGCAAGGGAGCTGGCTGTCACTCAGAACAGCCCTACCTCAGCAACCCCAGGTTACCCAGGCAGGGTAACAGAGACCAGAGACTACCAGATTCTGCCTCTCTGTATCCCTGGGGAGCCTGAGGGTGTGAGCGGGGGAGGGAACCCGTTCCAGGCCTCTGTCCCAGTAACTCCTGGCAAAAGTCCCGCTGAGAGGTCGCCCGAGGACAACATGGCAGGTCCCAAGACTGGTGCCCTAGGTACCCTAAGGGTCCCCAGAGAGCTGATCCCTGAAGCTATGCCTTTAGCCTTCCACAATTCCTAGAATGGGTTGCACAAGGCTACCTCAGCCCTTGCATAGCCCAGGAAAGGGATGGCTTGTCGGTAGGAGGCAGGTCTGGCCACATTAGACATTCCCAGCAGTGCTGGCTGTCGAGGTAGACAACAACATAGGTGACTTCCCCTCCCTCGAGTAGAGGTGGCAGTGTCCCCGTACTGTCTCTATTTCTACATAGGCCCTTGCCTTAGGGCAAGAGAACTTGCCACCTGTCTTATTGGGCACTGTCTCTCTGGTTCCAGATACCCTCCAGAGTGATGCCTGGCCTCGGGAGGCAGGTAGCATAGCTGTCTGTATATAAGAGCTCTTCACCTGGTCTTTTGGATCTGCAGGCTGATGGATGGGGAGATGGAACCATCAAAATCCCAGCATGAGTCACTGGCCCATTCAAGATGCACAATTACACAGATGTCTGGGCTACCAGTTGTGTGAGACCCAGAGCCAATACTCCCATAATGCCTCACTCCTGCCAGTGAGGTAAGGAGGAAAACAGTTCAGAGAGGTCAAAGTTGGCCTGAGATCACACGCTGGGCAGCCAGCGTGGAGCAAGGGGACGCTGAGGAGGGGACTGTGGCTGGAGGTATCAGACCAAGAGGATGGAAGATGAGCTCTGGAGTTTCTGCCCAGCCTTCCTGGCTGAGTGGCATCCTCTGTGCATGGGCAGGTAGACTTGGCATGGTTGCTCCTGGACCAGCTGTTTAAAGGTTGTGACACAGTGGGGCTGCTGTGGGCACTGACTGACTCTTGGAGAGGCTCCTGCAAGCCAACCAAAGGGCTCACTTACTATGACACCATTGGGGTCTTCCAGACCCAACTCCTAGGGACAACGGAGGACCTTTTTACTAGGGCAGCCTGGCCATGACCATTGGTGGGGTTCATACAGCACCCAGGGCAGCACTGGCCTAGCCAGCCTCCCATTTGTCTTCTGCATGAATAAAGAAGATGGTGAGTTGGCAGACATTTGCTTAAATGTTAATGCTTGGTGCTGGCATAGTACAGTTACCAAGTTTCACTCTATAGCCCGGACTAGCTTCGAACTCACAGCCATGCAATCCTCCTGCCGTAGCCTCCCAAGTGCTAGGATTATACTCTTTTCTAAAGAGAAAGGTACCGTAGAACTGCAGAGGTTTTGTTTGGTTTTAACAAGAACTAAAAATTTGATGCTTGAGAACAAAAAGGCCATCACAAACTAGGAGAGAGTTATTTCATAAAAGGAGCTAGTGTAAAGAACTCTTCTTAAAAATGGGCAAGAAAAATTGAAGATGCTTCACAGTGGACACTTGATAGCCAATCAAACCACAAAAGGGGCCGAGAAGATGATGGTTCAGTGGATAAAAAATACTTGTCATACAAGCATGAAGACCTGAGTTCAAGTCCCTAGAACCCTTGTAAAGCTGAGCATGGTGGCATGTGTCTGACCCATGTTCCTACGGAGAGGTGGGAAGTAGAGACCAGCATCACCAGAAACTCCTGGGCTAGCCTGCTGTACAAGTGGCCAACACAGAGACCTTGTCTGTGAGTGAGGTGGAAGGTTTGCTTCTTCCATGTGCACACATACACATACACACACACATACACACACTCGCACACACCATACACATACACTCGCGCACACACACACTCGCACGCATACACACACACACACTTGCACACATCCACACTCGCACGCATACACATACACGCACACACACACACATGCACACACTCGCACATACATACACACATTTGCACACACCATACACATACACACACTCGCACACACCATACACATACACGCACTCGCACACACATACACACACTCACACACATACATGCACTCGCACACACCATACACATGTATATTAGTTAGGGTTACTATTGTTGTGGTAAACTCCATGGGCCAAAAGCAACGGGGTGGGGGAAGGAAAGGGCTTATTTGGCTTACACATCCACATCACAGTCTCAACTGAAGGTGGCCAGGGCAGGAGCCCAGCTCTGCAAGGAAAGACAGGCCGTCAGGTCGCGACTCTCAGCTGAGTGCCGGGGAGGATGTCTGCCTGAACCACAGCTCCAGAGGGCATCAAGGTGTACCAGCTGCAGCACAGGCATGGCAGCCTCTGGAAAGGAGCTGCTGGCATCCAGTTCCAGCATGGGTCTGCTCTGGGCCACACCGCAGTGCACACCATAGGCTGAGTGGCCTCTTCCATGCAAACTGTCATAACCCAGGGATGGCACGATTGTATTTTGGGGTGTGTTAAATGTGTTCACTTGCTAATGTAAACATCTTAAACCACACTACAGCTTGTGAAAGTTGGGGTTGGCACTCCTTATGCCTTGTGGGCCTCTGCTTGGCCCATTTCTCACCCCCTACAACACATCCCTCTTTTGGGAGGGACAGGAGGAGGGGTGGATTGTGTTGGGACCAGGTAAAGATCTTGGCTTGAGCTTCCTCTACAGACTTCCTAGGAAGAACTAGACCCCCTGGGGGAGGCTAGAGTCTGTCACATGTCCTGAGGGATATGAGCCCCGCTTATCCTTCTCCTATGTGCCACCATCCCTCACAGACCCTTCTAGGCAGCTAGTCATAGGTTTAGGGGGCTTCTGTCAGCAGGTAGCACCAAGACCAGGAAGGGATTCCCAAAACAAAATGCCTAAGCCAAGAGTAGCTGGAAAGAGGATGACAAGGCTTATGGGGTGGACTGTGGGTTGGTGCATGGCCCGTGACATCCTAGGCCAACTAGGACAGGCAGGAAGCAAGGTGGTAGAGGCTATAGCCTAGGGAGGTCGGAAACTGAGGGGCAGGGCTGGCTCTGGGTGCTGCGTAGCCTGATGCCATCTGAGAAGCAGGCAAAGGATTTTTTGTCGCTGGATCTCTACAACCCCCCTGAGACAGATAAAGCTGCAATAGTGTAGGACACGCACAGGCCTGCTTGCCCAACATGCCCAGAGCTGGAGAGAAGAAAGGCTTCCCTCTGCCATGTAGGCCTCTCCATGTGGTGGGGTGAGTAAGGAGGAAAGGGAGGCCATATCCCTGAGTATGCCTGCAGCTAGGCACCAACTGTTTGTCAGTTCTAACTGGGGGTTGCCATGGGGCTGGGGACGATGCTGGGGGAGGGGAGCTATCACAGACCCTCTAGCTGGCTGCTTCCCTGAAGTTTCTCTCCTGGTCCCTGGCAATTTCCTTCCCTACCACTTTTGGCTGTGAGGAAGACAGCCCTGCCCCCTTGCAACTGCACGGTAAGTTTAGAGCCTGTGCCCCTGGGCAGGTAGACTAAGCCAGATGGAATCGCGTGGTATGCAACTTCCCTCCATTCCCCCCCCCCCCCCCCCCGAAAGCCTTTAAACATCAGAAAACCTCCTTTGTTCTTGGGGTTTCCAAGAGCAAACTGAAGGGCCCGTCTCTCCCGTCAGGATCCTCTCATTCTGTGTGTGGAGCGTCTCACCTGCTTGCCAGGTTTTGGAAGGGAGGCCTTCTTCCTCCCCAATTTTCACCCCTATCTTGCCCCCATCTTTCTCTTCATCTTCCTCCCCATCTCTCTCACCCCCCATCTACCTCCCCATCTCATCCCCCCCCCCCCATGCTGTCTCCGGGAGATGTTCTCTTGGCTGCTCTCCTACTTCAAGGGTAGCTCATCCCCTCATGGTTGAGAGACTTTCTATGATAAAGTCAGTTCTAAGGGGTAATCTCATGTCAGCTCCTGTGTCAACTTGATATAAGCTATCTGAAAGGAGGGAACCTCAACTGGGAAAATGCTTCTATAAGCCAGGGCTGTAGGCAAGCCTGTAAGGCATTTTCTTAATTAGTGATTGATGTGGGAGGGCCCAGCCCATTGTTGGTGGTGCCATCCCTGGGCTGGTGGTCCTGGGTTCTATAAGAAATCAGGCTGAGCCAGCCATGGGGAGCAAGCCAGTCAGCAGCACCCCTCCATGGCCTCTGCATCAGCTCCTGCCTCCTGGTTCCTGTCTTATCTGGATTCCTATCCTGGCTTCCGTTAATGTGAACATGCAAACCAAACAAACCCTTTCCTCTCCAACTTGCTTTTTGGTTATGGTGTTTCATCACAGCAATTGAAGCCCTAACCAAGACAGCTCCTTCCAGAACTTTCCGCTTGAACCTGTTTATTGTTGTTATTCTTGTAACAGAGATGTAGAGGAAGCAAGGGACCGTGACAGTTCCCCACACCTGGAGACTACACACCTTCTAGCAGATTCTCTGGCAGGGAGGTCCCAACTGTCCCTCTAAGGTAGGGACACTGTCTCATGAAGGTCAGGGTGAGTGGAAAGGAGAAGAGGGGAGGTGGGTCTCATGAGACTGGGCCTGAACCTCTGCCTCCCACTTCAAGGAGGGCCAGAACCTGCCCTGCTGGCAGAGGAAGGGATCCAGGTCTGTTTGCACGCAGGTTTTAAGGGTATGAAATAAGTTGATGAATGCATTAGAGAAACATAAAATCAACCCTATGCCTGGTAACAAAAGTACAAGATGTGGCCAGGAAGTGAGAACAAGATTCCTGCTGCTGGGACCCCAGGTGTGAGTTCATTTTTCTTCAATGCTTTCACAGTGTTCAGTGCACTCTTAGACCAGAAGCATAGAATGTGTGTGTGTGTGTCTTTGTGTGTGCACACATGTGTGCATGTGTATGTGTGTGCAAAGGGTAGCTCCAGGAACTGGGGCTGGGTCCCTGTCTGTAGGAAGGGTCTACACACATACACCTATGAGTTTCTTATACCCTCCCAGGAATTGCTGAGCCAACATGGAATCAAATGGAACCACGGAAGTTTCAAGATGGGAAACCCTCAAATCCTAACCCCCTGCCCACTCTTGCCTCTTCACCTCAGTTTAGAAGATGGGCCTCAGGGTGCGGATGTGTTTGTCCCCTCTGGGACGTCAGAGAAGGAGCTTTCGGGTGTTTGTCACCTTAAATGAGAGGCACTGAGCTGAGACACTGACAATGGAACAGACTACCTTGGGGCTTGACCTTCACTGACTTTCAGAAGAGCGGGCTAGGCACAGCCCACCCGGGTGTGCCAATCACCACTTCAGCTCCACTGTGGAGTTTGGCCTGGAGGTGGGATGTGTGGGAAGACGGACAGCCTGGGCTTGTTTGCACTCCCCTAAGCTTCAAAACACATTTTTTGAATTAGGTGGTAAGAATACAGGGTAATTTTTGTGGCACCAACATACTTTCTTTCAAGATATGATTTATATGTTTGGCCCACATCTTAAATGCACTGGTGATTGAGATAAATGGCCATGCTGGAGGCTGCAAAGTGGTTTCCATTATGTAGCTCTGATTTTGGGTTCCTTAGAAAACTTTAAAGGGGCAGGCACATTCGTGGCCTGTCCTCTGCCTCACAGGGCTTTTGGGGTTACCATTGGAGAGTGTGGGAGAAGGGAGGGAGGGAGGGGCCCTCAGAGCTCTGGGAAGGGTATGGCCATGCACAGGCTTCCAGGGAGCTCATTCTGATACTGGATGTACGTACCAAAGGGGACTGTCAGGACAAGGGGCCCGAGTCCCGAGGGAAAGCTGTGCTGACAGACTTGTATCCCCCATCAGAGTCCCCAGGGCTCTGCCCCTGGGCTGACCACCACCACAAAGGCACAGAACAGACACGGGCCTCCTAAAGCCCCTAAGATGACAGTGGCCAGACAGTGTGGCATCCAGGTGAGGATGGAAACACAGAGCAATGTGATCAGCTGTGCACCAGCCCTGGATTCCTCCTGAGGACCAGAGAAATAACGTACGGCAAGGCGGGGAGATGGGGCAGCTGACCTCCATCGAAGGTGCCACAGGATTCAACGAAGCAAACAGCTTGAGTGAACAGTGCTGGCAGAACCAGACACCGCAGAGAAAGCAACTGCTACCCCTGCCACACACACAAGACCAGCTTAGTCACAGCCATGTGCAAAGCTTGGCTGCTACATGTCTACAGAGGACACAGAATGTGAGTCTCACAGTAAGTACAATAATTTTAGAACAGCAAAAACAGGAGCCAGGAAAGAAAAAAAAATCAACTGGATACCATCAAAATTAAAAATGTTTTTTTCTCCTAAACATGATATCAAAAGGCCAAGTGTGGTGGTGCACACTTTTAATCCAGCACTTGGGAGGCAGAGGCAGGTGGATCTCTGTGAGTCTGAGACCAGCCCGGTCTACACAGAGTTCAAAGCTAGCCAGGGCTACATACTGAGGCTCCATTTCCTGTCTTTTGCTATGTCGCTCAGGCTAGCCTGGAACTCCCAAGCTCAAGCAATCCTCCTGCCTCAACCTCCTGGGCAGCTGGGACTGCAAGTGTGTGCAGCAATTGGTTTGACAGTCCCTTACCACTGACCACTAAGCTCTGCCTACCCAGAGGCTTTCACGCACTGGGAGGTTTCCAAAAGCTCTGCTGTGGTTTCAATGTGTTCCCCAAAGTCCAGGTACTGGCGAGCAACCCCAAAGTGCTTATGTTGATGGTATCAGAGGTGTTCAGTATGTGCCTGGCTAACACACAGTACTTATGTGGCAGTACTGGGAGGTGGAAACCTTGGGGGATCAGTAAGATTAGATGAGGTCAACAGGACAGGTCTCCCGTGGTGGGTTGACTAGCTTCCTAAGAAGAATTCACACCTCGTTCAGCCTCAACATGCTCCAGTACAACGATAGCCTTACCACTCCGACTTCCCAGCTTCCAAAACCAGGAGCTAGAGAAACCTCTCTTCTTTAGAAATGACTCATTTGGGAGGGTCTTTGGTAACAGCAACAGAAAGCACACTAAGAAAGTCCCCAAACTGAAAACAACCCTAATCCCAAGTGGAGGCAACTGATACTTATATAGGGAGGGCAGGGCAGGCACTGGGTCGCAGTGTGCTGTGGGCCGCCTTCATCGCACAGGGGCTTGTTTAGCAGCAAGCCCAGGGTTAGGGAGGAAATCTGTGCTGAACACAGGCCTCAACAACTTGAGAAAGCAGATGCTGCCAGCGTTGCTGCTTTCCGTGAGCCCAGGGAGTGGAAGGTAAGCAGCCTCGCACAGTGGCCCTGAGGAGCTGGGCCTCCCGCCCAACACCAGCAGGGTGGTCCTGGCGGCCCTTGGCTAGCTTACAGCAGCTGGTCCAGGCCGGAGAATCCCGAGGCCAAGGAGCAGGATGTCCAAGGATGCACCCTATCTGAGGGTTACCACAGGAGCGTTTACTCTGAAAGCAGACAACGATGACCTCCCTGAACAAAAACATCCTCCCCGAGGTGTGCACAAAACCCTGCCCTTTGCTTGGGAAATGGAAAGTTCTGATTTCTTCCCCTCTCTTCTGGACAAAGAGCCTGGGAAGGAGAAGACCTATGCCAGCTCAGCCTCCCTCCCAGGGCAGCATAGCGGGGGTCAGAACGCAGCTGCTGGGCGAGGCCAGGGAGACTGAGTTCCTGGTCCCTGTGCCTCAGTCTCCTTGAGCCAAGACTGGCAGGGGAGGAAGAGGACACGACTTGTGGGGTGCTCTGCTCAGCAGCAATCTTCGAAGACGACGGGTTTTGTCTAACTCGCTCTACGGAGCTATCTACAACACACAACCTCAACTCTCTACCATCCTGCTTCTCTGGCTTCAGAGGCCAAGGCTGGCCTGTCCAGTCATAGGCATCCTGCCTCTGTGGGGCAGGGGCCTTGGACTGTGTTGGGTCCTGAGGGCTTCTCCTTCTTCCGCATGCAATCGTCCTTTCCCTGCTGGGGAAGTATTGACTTGTATGTGTATGCACACGCGTATGCGTGTGTCTTTAATCATTAGAATAAGGGGGGAGGTTGCAGGATCCCTGGGGCCAGGGCAGTTCCCAGAGCTCCTAAAGGTTCTTGGGAAGCCATTAATTGAGAATAGCTCTCTCGAGAGCCAAAGCCACGGCTTAAGGGCAGCAGTGTTCTGAAGTGACATGAGGGTACCCTGGCTGTCTTATGCCCCTGCCTAAATTTAGAGACATCTCAGGACAGGCACCCACGGCCACCACAGCACCACATGGCCCTGCTGATGGTGGCAGGCCCCATCATTGCAGAAAGGGGTTCCCAGAGAGGCTCTGTGCTTTCCCTTCGACTTCCGCCCAGCTATTCCAGTCAGGAGCTGTGTTCCTACACGCTCTCCCCAGTCCGACAATAAGCCACAGGGAGCCCTTGCTTTATAAGCACATCGCCACCTGTTTGGGGTGAGCAACTCAGGAGACTGGGAGGCAAAGATTCTGCGCTCAACCTTTCCCTTGGCAAGTCTTCGATCCAAGCATGAACTGCCTGTCGGGCGCCAACAGGGTCCGTGGATGTGTACAGGGGGAGGCTGAGCTAGAGGGAGTAGGCTGGGTGCTCACCGAAGCTTCTGCAGGGGATGGGCTAGTGTAGGTCATGGAGAATGGAAAGTTCCAGCAGAAATGCCCACATGGCCTCCAGAGAGGGCCCCTAAGACGGACATCCAAGAAATCTGACCTTTCAGGAAGGCTTCCTGGAGGAGGGGTCTACAAGGAGACAGAAGCAGGGGCTTCCAGCAAGAAGATACCAAGGGAACTGACGGCCGGCTTGGGAGACTCCTACAGGAAGAGCTCGCAGGGCAGCACAGCACAGACTGTCAGGACCAAGCCAGGAGGGACGGGGCAGTTGTTCTTCCTGGGTATGGAGACTTTGGAGGTCTACATGAGAAAATATGACTATGGACACATGGCCACCAAGCCCCTGAGAGATAACAGTTTCCCGTGTGGGCTCCAGGACCCCTGATTTGGAGAGACAGGAGACAGAGGACAGGGCTGGGTCATTCGGAGCTCCATGTCCTATTCTACTAACATGGAGTATACAGTGTCCCAAATAGCAAACAGGAAGCTACTGTGTGTGGTCCCTGTCCAGTGGCACGTACCCCCTAGCATCAAGGACTGCCATTCAGGAAGGGCTGATGCTGTCCAGGCTGCTGTGGCTTTGGGATTCGGCCTTTGCACCACGGCACACAGGGCCTGCAGTGAGCAGAAAATGCAAGGACAGACACACGGCCACAGACAGCTCCAAGGGCAACAGTGTTCTGAAGTAACTTGGGGGCATCTTTCTTTACCTTGGCTGTCTCATTCCCATACCTAAATATAGAGCTGTCTCAGGACAGTCAGCCATGGCCGTCAAGGCTCACACTGCCCAGCTGACAGTGGCGGGACACAGCGCTAACACTCACAGCTCTTCCCCAGAGTTGTTTTCTCTCGGGTCTTCATCTATGACAGCCTGGTACATCCTTGGCTGGAGGTGCCAAGGCCAAGACCTGGACTCAGGGGCATGACCATGCCAGCCTATATAACAGCTTCTCCTTGGGGCACAAGGCTGGCCAGGTTCTGCTGGGCAGTACTTTTCCAGGCACTTGGACTTGTTCAGGCTGGGCATCCTCTGAGGGGCCTTGGCCATGCCAGCCTGTGTGGCAGTATCTCCCTGGCACACGAGGCTGGCCAGGTTCTGCTGGGCAGTACTTTTCCAGGCACTGGGTCCGTGGATCCCAACTTCCCCTTCATGGAGACACATCCCCAGTGGTGGGAAACCCGCCTTAAGCGGAGTTCCAAGATCTGAAACTGGCTGTAACATGAAAGCCTTTCTGTTTTTAAGAGCAAAAATGAGAGGCCAGTTGTTTCCCTTAATAAACACTCTTTTAACCCGTTTTACAAACAAACCAGCTTTCTGCTCCTAGTTTCTTTCCTGTCCTTCTTTCTCTTCGTTAATTTGATAAGCAACAGGCGCCAAGCTGAGGCAACGTTTTGGTTATAGAGCTGAGAAAGAAAAAGTGTGGCTTTGAGAAACGGCCTCTGCATGAAACCAGCTCCAGTGGCCCCTTAATGAGTCTTTCCTGCTGAGATTTCTAGGTCCTAAGAGGTGGCTTAGATGTAAAAGTACATTCTGCTCTTCCACAGAACCTATGACTGGTCCCCAGAACCCATGTCAGGTGGCTCCCAGCTCCTCCAAACTGTAACTGCAGGGCATCTTATCTGGTGACTCTGAGTCCCGTGGGCACCTGCACACATGTGCACAGAACCCACATGTACACACAAAATTTAGAAAATCTTTAAGAAAAGAGACTTCTGCTTTAATAAGTTTATAGAACAGAGTGTTTTTTCGGAGAACAGGATCAAACAGCAAATAGCATCCGGTTCCAACAAGAGGGAACGGAGGGCTGGACAAGCCACCGATGAAGCTCTGGAGCCTCACTTCCCTCCCTCCCAAGGCTCTACAAGTCAGCCTGGAGAAGAGGCATAAGAAGTGTCTGCACAGATGCTCAAGACCTTGTTTTCATTGGCTCAGGGTGGAACACAAGTGGAGATCAACTTCTCTGACACCCATACCAGCCTCCTGAGCACTGGATCAGCTTGCAGAACAGAGCCAGGGTGAAGGTGCTGCCCCAATATTCTCTGTCTTGGGCCTTGACTCCAGTCCTCCCCCTCAAACTGGGGCTTCTCTTCCCCTCTGTCTGTGAAAACTGCCATGTTAGCACGCAAAGCTCAGGGTGGGTTGGGTCACCACAGGCCCTGGTGTGGGACAGCACCAAGATGACTGACAACCTCAGGTCTGAACCGAAGGAGCAGGTTCCCACACACACTGTCGGGATCCACCTGGTGCCTTTACCCACTGGCCAACTGTGCCTCTCTCTGCATCCCATCTGTACTCCTGTCTACTGTGCCCTCCTCTCTTTGGGTCCCAGTGCCATGCACACCAGTTTTCTCCATGCAGGTGATGTACCTGGCTCCTTTGCTGGCTCTGAGTTTGCATGGTATCACGGTGCTTAGCAACGACACTGATCGTCAGCAGTGCAGGGATGCACACACCACACCACGCTGAGTGAGTGGACCGAGAAAGGAGCATTCTCAACATGAACCCCACTGAGCCTTCTTCCCACCGTTTTAAATCTCAGCACACACTGCATCCTCAGCACCCACCCTGCTTCACAGCACGGGGAGGGACTGGCTAGCTGGCTGGTATATATGTAATCCTTCAGTGTCTGGGTTAAACTGGGCACATTCTTGGGGTGGTTCTGGGGAAGGTTCCTTAAAATGACACCAACAACGTGTTGAGAAGAGTGTTAACATGTGGCAGCCTCTGAATGTCAACCTTCATGCTATGTTGTCGGGACAGACTTTAGTGAACAAGAACTTGCAGCTCACGGACCAGGTGACAGTACTTTGACCTTGCAGCTGAGTCCCTTCATCCCAGTCAATAGCAATTAGGCACACAGGAGGATGGGGCCCGAGTTAGGGGCTTCATCTTCCTGAGGTGAACAGCTGGCCCATTCTGGAGTATTCATCAAAAGGCTCAGTGTCAGGCATAAAGGGAGAGGCTGGTCTCTCCCACTCTGGGGTGTCCACTCTCAGGCTAGTGGACAGGAACCTTGTCTCCCATGCCCACACCCCTCACCCTTTCGCTCTACAGCCGGCCCTGGGCTGGACGCCCTGCATCTAGACTAGCCTCTGTCTTCTAGAGCAACAGATCCAGGGCAGGACAATCAGGCTGGAGTCTCAGCTGGCTTGTAACCCATGAACTGAGCCCCAGGTAGCTGGAGTGCTCCCCTGGGAGCCAGCTGTGCCCTGCAGTGCCCTGCCACCTACAGATCAGGCGCAGGGGTTGGCGGCGGGGGCACACTCACTAGGACTAGGCACGGAAGCCAGTTTCCTTTCCTATCCTTTTTCTTTAATGTCTGGGATAAATCTAGGTCTAG
Organism: Arvicola amphibius; assembly: GCF_903992535.2. Taxonomy (NCBI): domain Eukaryota; kingdom Metazoa; phylum Chordata; class Mammalia; order Rodentia; family Cricetidae; genus Arvicola; species Arvicola amphibius. Next base: position 33,310,263 of record NC_052048.2, read on the forward strand.
TTTGCTAGAGAAGGGCTCTACCATGGACCCCCACCCCCACTCTGTCATGGCAGCGGTCTTTTTAAAGATTAAATAATTCTGGTGAAAGGGCTGATGGAGGCAATGGGATGCTCAGAGGTGGGGGACATGTTTTAGCATATGGTCCCTGTGGAGTGCAAGTTAGAAAGGTTTGGGGGTTTTCTTGCATGTCTTTGTTCCACTCATGCAGACCACTCCTCCCCATTGAGCACTCCTTCCCATTGAGCTCTGATGCAGACCACTCCTCCCCACTGAGCACCGGGGTTTCTCAGAAGCAGAGAGAAAGGAATCTGATAGCTGCTCTTGCCAAGACGCATCGCAGGGTCCTTGGGGCTCCCTGCACACACAGGCTGCATTTCCTGGAATTTCCCACATGTTGCCCCCCTCTACCCTCAGCAGGGCAACTGACACATGCAGCTCAGCTGGGGCTCTTGTGGTCTGGAACTGAGAAGAGCATGCAGCCGCCTGCAGGGCCTCGCTCCTGCTGCGAGCAGCTCTGGCAAATGCATTGATCCTTTAAAGCAGATGGAGCTTGTTTAGTCGGGTCTGCCGAGGTGGGAAGGGCATTATAACACATCTGCGCCCGTTCCTTCTACGCGGCCACCTAGGTTCCCACTAGCTAGAGGCCTGTGCACAAAGCCCCAAAGCATAGGGCCCACTTGTTCCGGTGCACACACCCTCTGAGTGCCTCCTGTCTTGGCCACAGTGGGACAGGATGGGAGGGCAACAGACCAACGTAGAGATGTGGATGGTAGAGCAGGCAGCTGATGGTTACAGACCCATCCCTGCCTCCCTGGAGCGGAAACCAAGGTCCTAAACTCTTCTGCTCTGTCCATCAAAATGTGTGTGACCTGTGTCATTCAGCCTGCCATGGCTGAGACTCAGTATACTGCCATCAGGAAAGGTCCCAGACAAGAGAGGAAACAAAGACTGTGGAGCTCAGGAGCCAGATGGCACTGGGGACAGACCCTGCTCAGTTTCATGCTGGCAGTAACCAGGTTACATCCCTGAGAGATTTGGGGACTCTCCCTTGCCAAAACCTGACCAATAAAACTAGCAAGGCTTGTTTTGTGACTGTAATTCCTGGCTGAACAGGATGGGAAATGATTCTGTCCTCTGGAAGCATAGACCTCAGGCTGTGGTGCTGGCTCCACGGCAGAGCCCTTGCCAGGCATGTAGTGGCCCAGGGCTGACACTTTGCTCCTCTGTGTGTACTGGGCAGAAAGGCAGTGTTCATCTGTTTCTCCTTGCTGCTGTCCCTAGATTTAATTGTACTGACTTATTTTTCCTAAACAGTGGCTTTAATTACTTTTAATAAAATGTTTGGTTTGTTTGTTTGTTTTGTTTAGAAACAGTATTGGGTCTGTGACCTTGTGCCTGCTAGATCTCTACTGTGGTATGTGTACCCAGCCTAAATACACAGCTTGAATTTTTTTTTTTTTTTTTTACCAAAACAAGGAACAATGCTCACCAAGGTGGCCTGCGGTACCCTAGAATGTGATTCTAAGTATTCAATTCCTGCTTCTTCTTCACCTGTCTCTACTTTCTCATCTTCTACCTCTGAGAGATCACACTGTCGCCTGAATGCACAGTTCCCTGTTCTCCACTACACCATGATACAGTTTTCCTTTTGGCTGAACTCTTCCCCAGGCCATTTTCGCGATCCTTGTGAGGGAAGCTCGCTTCCCCATGGGCAGGCTGGCTGGATGCAGAATAGTGAATTCAATATACATGAATTCTTTTCTGCTGGACCCTTGAATTGTGTTTTATTCTGCTAGGGGGGAAGAAGGTCTAACTGTAGCTCTGGTTGTTATGAAACTCACTATGTAGACCAATACGGCTAAGAATTTACAGAGATCCACCTGCCTCTGCCTCTTGAGTATTGGGAGTAAAGTCCTGTGCCACCATGCCTGGCCTTGTGGTTTTATTCTTATGTGGTTAACTTTTTAGATGCACTTTAACTTTTTTGCTGTACTGGTGATGGGACACAAGCCTTGCACATGCTAAGCAAGAGTTCTACCATTGGGTTGCATACCTACCTCTTGTAAACAAGCTTCCTTAACTCAGCAAAACATCCAGTAGACACCAATTAATGGCAAGTCTCAGTTCAGTAAGGACAAGCAAGGAATCTGCTGTGGGTGAGGTCACTACCATTCAGACAGCAATAAGACAAGAAAACAAGCTACACAGAGGGCTGCAGATATAGTGCAGTGAAGAGCACTGGCTGCTCTTCAGAGGACCAGGGTTCAGTTTCCAGCACCCACACAATGGCTCACAATTGTCTGTAAATTCAGTTCCAAAGGCTCCAACATTTTTTTTCTGAATGTGAGGGCATTGCACTGAGCAGTTCACATATACATGCAGGCAAAACACCCATACACATAAAATGAATAAAAATTAAAAAAATAAAGTTTTAAAATTGTTATCTATAGAAGGTATGACTAATTGGGAGACCTCAGTAAATTTTCACTTGACTAGAACAAGAAAGAAAGGTTAACAAGATTGTCAAATAGATGGCATATAAAGATCAAAGTTTCCTGTACACCAATAATAACTTGGAAAAAAATCAAAAGGGCCAAAGATATTATTAATAATCCCATTGTTTGCAAGACAGCAACTGAGCAACCGTCAAAGGACTTCTCAAGACAGAGCCTTCCACGATGAGTATGAGTCCCCCTGAGAGGCTGACACAGTTTTGCCCATGAACTTGGCAGGCAAGGCCAAGGTAATAACATTTCAGTAAATACAGCATTGTGCAGTTTACTGAGTTAAATCAACTGTCACCATAGCATTCTTTAAAAGAACATAGACAGAGATAGAATCTTTATTTTATGCAGGATAGCTACAGAAATTTTTGGTACTTTCTGCTGCTTTTCTGGATTAATACTGGCTTTAATGAAATATTAATACTGGCTGCTTAAATAGATATTGTATCAGGACTGGGGAGATGGCTCAGCAGTTAAGGGCATCAACTGCTCTTGCAGAGAACTGGAGTTTGGTTTCCAACACTTCCATGCTTTATAACGCTAGCGCCAGGAGGATCTGGTGCCCTCCTCTGGACACCATGAAGATTGCACTCACACATGCACATCACTACACATGGACATATACATAAAGAAAAAACGGAATCTTTCTAAGATGCTACATAAATCAACAAACAAGTGTGTCTAACACAAGGGCAGAGGGAGTAGGGGAAACCCCAATGAATTATGTGCCAAGAGCCTTTACTGAGTGGAGTTAATGACTCAGCTAAAAAAGGGGTGCTTTGCTTTGGCTTCCCAGGAAATAGCTCGGGTGTGATGTGACACAGAGGGACAGGAGGCTTGTTCCTGCTGCACTGGCGCAAACGTCTGCTCCCGGAAGAGACTACGAGCTGACAGGAGCATGGTGGGTCTACTAGACCTGGGGTGCCTGGAATTTATTAAACACATTGAAAACAGATTGTCTTCACAAGGAGTCTTCTGTTTTTCTGAGAAACGTGTACTTCTGAATTTCTGTAATATGCCACAGTTAAAGGGAAGTGCCATATTGGATTCCCAGGGCCTCTTTGCTGGTGGCCAGAAGACAATGTCACCCTTTACCTGCTGTGCTTCAGAGGTCCTTCTGCTAAGGCAAGGCTCACCTAGCCAGGAGGAGCCTCTGGGCAGGCAGCCAGAGGAAGCTGAGCGTGAAACAGTGGAAAAGACTTGGGGAGGAGAGGGTGTGTTTTCTAGAGAGACAGCTATGAGAGGGAGACTTAGAAAGGTTTGAAGCTGTGTTTGAACACAAGTTTTGAAAATGGCCCCGTCTGATTTGACTGGGGCTACACACTTAAAATGACAAAAACCATACGTTCTGCTTAGCGTTACACCACAGTCAGTGGGAGCGTGCATCATTCTGGAGAAGAAAGGGCTGGGACAGGGCACCCAGAGGCTGCCGCTGGCCAATGTGAGACTGAAGACTGGCCCTGACGGGCTCTCTCCTTTTGCTTCCCTTGTGTTGGGCTCTGTTTCTTTTCTTTCTGCCCCCACCTCAGCCTTCCCACGTTAGCTGGGTTTCACTGCTGCTATTTTGGCTGTATATGTAGTGGGGTATAATTATTCTAACAGCATGAAGGGCAATTTCGCTTCCAGAGCAACACTTTAGAAATCTTTGTTGCCTGCTGCGTGCCAGCATCACCAGAGTGCTTCCTTTAGAGTGCGAGCAGAGCAGCACCATAAATCAGGTGTGGGGAAGCCAGCCTCAGAGAGGCAAATCCACATCCAGGGATCTCTGAGAGATGGCAGCCAGGACTTGCTGAGACTGAATCAAGCAATTCAGGTTCATCTCTGCTGGAGGTCACAGTGTCCAGGGGTGAGGGTGGTGGGGGGGGAGTAGGGTAGATGGACAAAGCTTGTGCCTGCACTGTTGTGGAGCATCAAAGAGCAGATATAGGGAGGGCTCAGAATTTCATGAGAATAATTTTGCCAGAGCCGAGCATCCTTCCTCCTCCTCCAAGGACAGAGGAAGACAAACAGAGGCACTGATTTTAGAGGATGCTCCATCATGTACTAATCATGGCTTCTGAGTGATCCACACAGTATGGATGGAGGGGGACGGGGATGAGAAATGGCTGGGGTTGGACCTGCTACAAGTTCTAAGGCCCACATTAAGATGACCTCATTGTTGTGTGGGAAGTACTTGACAAAACTTCATGCAGCATCTTCCTAGCCCTGCTAAAGAGCCCTCTGAGGAGTCAATGTGGCCGTTTCACAGAGGAATAGATGTCCAAGGAGAGGAAGAGATAGGCTTAAGGCCTCAGCTAGCTGGCTGGTAGATAGCCAGCAGCCTGGAACTCCACACCAGAGTGAGCTATGCAAGGGTGGGGTGTATGTGGGGTGGCGGTGGAGGGTCATCTTTGAAGGGGTTTCCTGCCAAAACGGTGTCAGTAGCACGGGCTCCCAGGTCTAGAGTAGGGCCTGCTGTGAGTGGTTAGGAGCATTTCATTATTCAGTCAGTCTTAAATTCAGCTGTGCCACTCAGATATAAATGAACATTAGACTGAGCCTAAATTCCATGAATAATTAGGGTTGGGTCCCTGGGGCATGACTCCTGCTGCAAGCCTATCCAGCCCAGTGCAGCTTCCAGGGGGCGGTCTCAATGATCCTTCCCAACCCGTGGAGAGCACAATGGTGCACCCCATAAGGCTCATCCCTGAACTCAGAATTCCTAAGTCTCCTGGGGAATCACCCAGGTATCTCCATCACCTTGCAAATTATGTTAGGAGAAAGGCAAGAACACATCAGATGGTAGTTGGTGCCTCTTCCACCCCAGAAAGCCACCAATCCTGACACTTCATCAGGACAGGCACAGTCTTGTTTGCAGTGGCTTCTGCCCTGTAACAGAAGATTCCCAGATAGAAGAGGAGAAGCAGATGGATAGGATGGGGGCTATCAAAACCTCTTCCTTCCAAGAATGGCCTGAGATACCGGGCCAAGTGCTTGCGTCCAGACGGTTGGGCAAATGGAACCCCGGCTCTGCCTGTCTTTAGCTGATAGACTTGGGATTAGTTGTTGTTATTATTATCATTTAGGTTTTGTGAGACAGGGTTTCTCTGTGTAACAGCCCTGGCTGTCTTAGAACTCACTTTGTAGACTCGGTTCATCTAGAACTCACAGAGATTTGCCTCCCAAGAGCTGGGATTAATGGGTGTGTGCCACCAATGCCCGTCCAGGACAGGTTATTTATGCTCTATTCCTCAGTGTCCCTTTCTCTAATCATAACAGAGTCGGAGTGAGGAGCAGTGACAGACACAGTTCTATGAGGACCAGCAGTCATTTCTGCTGCTTCTCTACAGTGGTTGGCAGCAGCAATGCAGGGCAGCTAAGTGGGTAACATAAACACATAGGTTATCAATTTAAGAGCATGGTTCATCCCACATGAAGCTTTATGGTATGGCCACATAACACTGCCCTCCTGCAGGCCCAGCAGTGGACCAGGCAAGCACACAGGTGCAGAGTCCACTGCCAGAGGTCCCCAGTATCCCTTCCTCACATCTTCCCACACTGCCTGCCTACAGTGTTAGTTCTTTCTCCTCTGCTACAGATCTATAACTTCTGCATTGATGAGTCACCCTCTATGACAGTTTGCTACCCTTTCCCATCCTGTCCCAGCCACACCCCACTTCCTCTTGTCTCTGTGAATAGGCATTCTCCCGCTGGGGGAAGGTGCGGGCAGTTAAGGCAGCTGATTGCTGCTTCAGACTCTACAGATCTGACACACGTTATATCTGAGATATAACCAATTCTATGGTCTGTAAAGACTGTCCTTCAGCAAGCATGCCAGGCATGTTGACCACTACCCCCGGAAGCTGGTAACTCAGCGGCCTCCAGGGTCCTCTCTGCTATCCCCTCTCCAGTCCTGTGTGTGGCTGACAGCACCAGATTTCCCAGCTATGCCAACGTGACAGCCTCCAGTGCTGGAATGTGCCAATTTGCTTCCAGAACACAGACCCAAGGACAGAACTCACAGCTGCCTATGTCTGTGATAAAGATGTATGCTTGGAGCAGGAAGGTAGAAAAGAGTGTGGGCTCTGCCAAACCCCAATTTAAAGATTAATACTAAACACCGATGTTTTCAACAGCGAGAAAACATCACTTCCTGAATGCATGGCGGATCCCTGACAGGCCCAACCCTGGGTCTGCAATGACACCCCCAGCTTGGTTTGCCAGGAAATAGCTGAGTAAGGGCCAGGGAGGCTCACTCGGTGCAGAGTGTGTCCAGGAGGGTTTGTCCTCACCTCTGTCGCCATCAGGCCACTGTACGGTACAAGAATCTAAGTGCTAGCGGACAGCAAAGCCACCCTGCCATGTTACAGAGCAAAAGCTGTGTATGGACAGAACCCCTCAAAATGTCCCCAGAGGAGGTGGACACGTCACCTTCACTGTTTACTGAATGAGTACACAAAGGGAGGGGCATTTCCCATAACCCTTCACTACAGCATGGCGAGAGAAGGCCATCTAATCAAGACTACCTGTCTGCCCCTGGCAGGATTCTTGCTGATGGAGGATGAGGTGGCACTGACTACCTGGGCTCCGATCTTGGACAAGTTGCCATGTATCTAGGGAAGCTTACTGAGTTTAAGCCTTGGCCTACCTGTGGCAAGGTCTCATGAAAGTTACAGAAATGCAAGGCAGAGGTCTCTGATGCCTCCCTGGCTTCTCTGACTGACTGAGAGGCCTGCCCAGTGACGCTAGCTCCTCTCCAAGACAGCAGGTCCTAAAATGTCTTGTTATCCGCAAGTGGAAAGGGAAAGTGAAGATGTTGTGTTGGAAGAGAGCAGTTAGGGAACATATGATGCCTCCACTCAACCACGTCAATGCTGACAAGTACTGCTGACAGGACCGTGAGTGAGTATGGCAGGCAGCTGGGACCGGTCCTGTCCCTCAGCTGCCATGGCTCAAGGCCACTCTAAGAATAGCACCAGAGTCAAAGTGGAGTCAGGTTCAAACTGCAGAAACTTTCCACCTAGGAAGAACACATGGGTCAGAAACCATGACCTGCACCCACCTCTTTCCTCAGCACTAACATGGGGATCAACACCTGCGCTCCTTACACGATACACAGGCTGGGAGACAGACTTTCTTAGGATCAGGAAACTCAAAGCCATTGTGGTAGTTTGAATGAGAACACCCCACAGGCTCATATGTTTGAATGTTTAGTCCACATAGGTGGAACTATTTGGGAAGGATCAGGAGGTGTGGCCTTATTGGAGGAGGTGTGTCACTGGGGATGAGCTTAGAGCTTTCAAAAGCCCACATCAGTCCCAGTTAGTTCTCTCTCTCTCTCTCTCTCTCTCTCTCTCTCTCTCTCTCTGCCTTGTGCTTGTGGATCAAGATATAAGCTCTTAGCTATTGCTCCAGTGCCAAGCCCGCCTGAAAGCTGCCACGTTCCCTGCCATGATGCTCATGGAGTCATCCTCCGAATGCTTTCTTCTTTAAGTTGCCTTGGTCATGGTGTCTTATCAATGCGATAGAAAAGTAATGAAGACGGCAGTAAATAGGGAACTCCATTGCCTTAGGTTTAAAAATTAAAGTCAGAGCTTCAGAGAACCCAGTAATTTTCAAACAAACAAACAGCAAAACCAAGCTCACCAGTGAGAGTCTGCACCGGGAAAGCTAGTGAGATGATGCTTCAGAGTGAGACTTTGTGTTGAGGCTCGGTGAGCACTGTCTGTCCTCATCCACACAGGCTTGGTCTCTGGGCTTCCAGTTTGATGAACACTCAGACCAGCCGAGTGCTCAGAGCTGCAAGGAAACCTGGTAATGAGCAAGTCTTTCTTTGTTTGCTAGGTGGGGAACTTGGATTCTGTGATGATCCCAGTCTTTTGGGAAGAGGAACCTCAGTAGAGAAAGTTCCTCCAACAGATTGCCTGTAGGCAAGTTTGTGGGGTGTTTTCTGGATTGGTGATTGATGTGGGAAGGCCCAGTCCTCTGTGGGTGCTGCCACCCTTCGGCAGGTGGTCCTGGGCAGTAAAGAGAGCAGGCTGAGCAAGCCCTGGAGAACAAGAAAACAAGGGCCAGGAAGCAGCACTCCTCCATGGGCTCTGCTTCGTTCCTTTCCCAAGTTCCTGCCCTACTTCCCTCAGAGATGACCTGGAAATATAAGCTGAATAAAGCCTTTATTCCCCAGTTCGCTTTGGGTCATGGTGTTTTATTCTAGCATCAGAAACACTAAGAGTTAAGAGAAATCGAGGCTTAAGTGGTCTGCCTTTACCAGCAAAATCGAGGCTTAAGTGGTCTGCCTTTACCAGCAAAATCGAGGCTTAAGTGGTCTGCCTTTACCAGCAAGTCAACACTGACAGAGAGGATGCTGCAGCCTGGGGTGGCTGTTCAGCATGGCAGCACGCTAGCTTTGAGGGTCCTGTCAGGTTCTTCTCTGTGTTCTAACATGACACCATTTGGACACTGGCCACACTGGCAATGGGAAGAGTTTTATTCTGGAATCTAACAGCCCCCAGATGTCCCTCCGCAGCTTAGATTCTGTGTCTGACGGAGCAAAGCAAGGTACAGCAAGAGGGGGATTTGCACAGCACTGCTCCTGCCCGGGTGGCCAGCAGCCCTGGAACTTGGCCCTGAAGAGCCTCGCGGCACCGTCTGGGGCATCTCAGAGCCTCAGCTTTTCCACCTCCATGCTGAAGACTGTCTCCACCTTCACCTGGCCAGAATCCTCAGAAGGCCACAGCCCCTTTCCTTTTTCTGATTCACACCCAGCGGTCTCCATGTGGCCTCAGGTTGTGTCCGTTTCTTCCCACCCCTTTCAGGCCACAGATTTTTGTGACCCTCCTTCGTCCAGTTGTCATCTGTCCCTCTTCCACACTGAAATCTCTATCACTCCTCCACATGAAGCCTGGCTTCCTGCTGCCATGTTTCTGAAGCGGGAACCCAACCATGATTCCTGGTTAGAGGGCCCATCCTCTCATGGCTCTCCGTAAACGCTGTATCCTCACAGAGCTGGCAAAACCTTATCTCTGCCGAGTCTTAGCCACATGCTGCCCCCTTCAACACCACTTCCGGTTCCAGTCAGGATTCCCTCTCTTATCACTGGCCCTGCCACAATGTTTCTTCTGAAGCATACAAACTTTCTCTCTCCTGCCTCCTTCCTGGCTCACCACAGACATGTTTTTCCCCTCAAAAGCCTCCAGGCGATACCCTCTAGGCTGGTCAGTGACCTCTCTGGCTTCCTCAGGTCTCTGATGAAGAGCCTGGACTTCCTTGGCTCTGCAGTCTACTCCTACAGTTGGACCAGAGATCCCTGAGGTCTAGAGGCTTTTGAAAGATTTTGGTGCCTGTATTGTGCCTGACCATGCCCCCTCCCCCCCACCTCTGGCAGCTACCATCTTCCTGCTGCTTCCAGAATCAGCCCTCTCCAGAACATCACGTGGTTGGGGCTATGCAGTTTTCAGTAGACTTCTTGAGTTTGCAAAACACATCTGCAGTTGCTCTGTATCTTTTTATGGCTCAAGAGACTTTTTCTTCTTCCAGAGTAACATTCCACTGTCTGGATGGACCATGAATTTCCCGTTCACTTGATGGGGTGTTTATCATTCTATTGTGCCCACACGAGCTTATTTACTGTGGCAGGGCTCACACTCCAGGCCGCGCTAAGAACATAGGCTACACAGAGCAGCACCTCTGCCCTGGGCTGCTTATAGTTTCTGATGGGTAGGAAGAAGGTTGTGGGTTCTATGTGGACAGAAGATCTTTTGCTTTATTGTTAACTCATTTGCTAAATACCAAAAAATTGGGCAACTGGGTTGCATGTCTCCTTAAGTAGGAAACTGCTCAGCTGTCTTCTGAGTGGCTGTGCCACCTTGAGTTCCCCAACAGTGGCTGTGAGGGCCTGCCAGTACTTCACATCCTCTCCAACAATCACTGAGGGCCTGCCAGTACTGCACATCCTCTCCAGCAATCACGGTGTCCATTATCCACCTGGGGCTTTCTCAGAGCTGGCCGGTGGTTTCTCCCTGCCGTTTGATTGCCTGGTTCCTAATGGCATCTGATGCCAAGTGCCTCCTCCTGGGCTTTCTCTTGCTGAGCTGGCATGCACTTTGCTCCTCTCTGACCCTTTAGCACAGTGGGTTCTCAACCTTCCTAATGTTGAGACCCTTTAATACAGTTCCTCATGCTGTGGTGACCCCCCCAAACCATAAAACTATTTTTGTTGCTACTTCATAACTGTAATTTTGCTACTGTCATGAGTCATAATATAAATATTTGATATGCAGGCTATCTGGTATGTGACCCCTGTGATAGGGTCGTTCAGTCCCACAAAGAGTCGCGATCCCCAGGTTGAGCACAGTCAGTTCTCAAAGAGCATCACCTTAGGAACACAACCCTATTTTAAAACAGAGTGAAGCAGGGTGGTGGCGCACGCCATTAATCCCAGCAGAGGTAGGTGAATCTCTGAGTTCAAGGCCAGCCTGGACTACATAGTGAGTTCCAGGACACTATACAGAGAAACCCTGTCTTGAAAAACCAAACCAAACCAAACCAAACCAAACCAAAAAACCAAAACCTTCCAAAAAACGGTGAGGCTGTGCTCTGCTAAGGTGCACTTCCTACCCCAGGGATTTTATCCTGGCCACCCCACATCCCAGCATCTCATTGCCTGTAGTTCAAGACAGGCTAGGTCTGCCAGCTGCCATCTTTAACTACGCAAGTCATGTCTTATGTCTCATTAAATTGTTTAAGTTCTTTGCAGAAAAGGGCCGTCTCACGCAAGGACTTTTTCTTTTCTAAAAACACCATAACTCTTTTTGTGTAGAAAAATATTTCTAACACACACACACACACACACACACACACAGAGAGAGAGAGAGAGAGAGAGAGAGAGAGAGAGAGAGAGAGAGAGTGTTAAAAATAAGTAATAAATTCTCTCCCCTGGAATCATCCCAAAGCCCAAGTCTGTCTTTCCTCCCATCCCCCTGCCCTGTCAGACATGTCAGAGCTAACCACAGCCGTGCGTCTATTCAGCAGGATCGTGGCTCTGCAAGGGACAAAGCCTTCTATTTCCAATTTTCCCTGTGGCTAGCAGTGTGCTCAGTGGGCTCCACTAACTCACTTGGAGACTTTCAAAAGCAGAGCTCTCTATGCTTTCCTATACTGGCTACCGGCAGAGATGCAGCAGACACTTTCTGAGCATCAGCTGTCCTGGCAGCTAGAGGTCCTCTCAATAAAGCCACCCTCAGGCTGGCACATGGGGGTCCAGCGCGTATTAAGAGTGGGTGGTGTTTCCCTGAACCCCGCTCCCAGTTCCGCAGATGGGACAGACCCTGAGCACAAGGCAACGCACAGGGAAAGAACTGCAGCCATCTATCCTCCAAGTAAACTCTGCCTCCCCCACAGATATTGGCCCTGAAAGGAAATCCTGCCAGCCTGGCACATGAGAACCTCTACTTCTCAGTCCCACTGGCTGGGTCCAGGGCTCGACTCCACTACTTTCCCCAGAATTGGACCAACGACTTCCTCTTTTGGAGCCCAACTTTCCTTCCCCATAACCAGACTCAAAGAGCAGTCCTCAGGACTTGGTGACTGCACGAGGCACCAGTCACAATGCCTGGTACACAGCAGATGTCCCGCAAATGGCAGCTGCTGTTTTTATCCTGTGTTCTCTGCCCTTCAGAAATCATCTCATACCACCAATGCCTTCTCTCATTTGAGAGGCACTGTTTCTCACAAAGCTCAGAGCTTGGTGGTCGCGTCTGGTGGCCTGGTTTGGGGGGTCTAGAAGTAGAGCTTGAATATGTACAACCATAGGCTGGTAGAGGGTCCTTTTGGCTTCTGGTGCTCTCTCCAGCAGGTGTGGAAGGGCGTCAGCAATCAGGCCTGACAGAGGCAGGGCTGGGAAACGTGGGGAGTCAAGGAAGTATGAAGTGAGGGAGTTATTCCACACCCTGAGTGGGTGAAGACACAGATGCTGGCCTATTACCTAAGGGAGCTGGGGAAGGCTGTGGATGGCATACCCTGACCAAAGTAAACATTTACACTTCAAGTTATCAACTCTACCCTACAAGTCTGATTGCCAAAAACAGCAAAGTCAGATGCACGCGCACGCGCACACACACACACACACACACACACACACACACACACACACACGAGCACAAAGTGAGAAAGAGCACAGAATCAGCTAGTGTTTCCTGTGAGAATGTGCTGTTTTCAGCAGGAAACCCTGGGAAGTTCGCACAGGAAGGGTGGGCCTTCTGGGTAGCCTCTAAGGATGGTCACCCAGGGCATGGAGGCAGAAGTGGGTGGAGCAGCCTTGCAGGGGATGGGGCCAGCCTTGAGGGTGAGTGGAGCATCCTTCATTGGGGACCAAGGAAGCAGGGAGGCTTCCAGGGGCTTCTGCTAGGGTCAGAGTCTGCCGAGGCAGTTTGGTTCCAGAGCACTTACGGTGAAGGTCACCATACAGTTTAGTTTTTGGAGGGTGGGGCAGGGATTGTTTTGGTTTTTATGTTTGGGGCAATTTTATAAAATATAGTCAATTCTGAATGGCGTGAGGCTGCTCTTTGTGAGCTGAGGGGTTTCTATTTTAGACAAGCAGCCGCCCCTGAGTTCCTGTGGCCTGTTGGGCGGGGTTGGTGACATTCTGGGCAGGATGAGAGAAAGATGATCCTGAAAGGGGGTGAAGATATAGGATTTCAGGCAGCTCTGTCGGGCACATCCCTTCCTTCTGGCTCCTGCAGTTACCAGCTGGCTGGAGAGAGGGGCGAGAGACAGGCCAGACACACATATAAAGGTCCTATTCTGGGGTGAAGAAAAACAGGGGTGGACAGAGGGAAGAAGCCCTTCTGGGTTCAAAGAAATCAACTTAGAAAGCTTTGCTTATAAAAATAGCCATCTGTGCATCCTATTTATATCTCAGGCGGAGAGCCCTATCGGGATCCTGGGCTGAGTCAGAGACCCTGGAAATCTGCACCGTGTGGGATTATTTTTGATTGATGGGAGAAGTCTGAAACGCCATTGGAGCCACTGAGTCAGGGAAAATGTGAGTGCTGGCAACATGGGGCCATTTCCACGGGGCTCTTGCTTTACACAGAGATACATGGGTTCCTGAAAAGTTGGCTCTCTAATGAACTCAATTAACAAAATCATATTTTCCTAGTGAATCACATTTTAAAAGTAGAGATGGGCTGGGGGAGAGGTGGCACAAAACCATCACAAAACCCTGACAACTGTGACCTGGAGATGAAATAAAAATCACTCTAATTGTGAAAATGCCCGAAAGTCACACACTTGAAGGGCCATTATTACTTCTGTGACACAGAGGTTATTTGTCACTAGACATGGCTTTGCAAGACATGCAAAAAGTTTTGGGGGGTGGGCCTGGAAGACCTTGGGGTCTGCTTCTTTGGGTTTCCCATGCTGGAGCTTCAAAGACAAAATCCAACACCCAAGCTACATCTGAAAAAAAGTCTGTCTGGATTTTACTGGCCACATACAGGGCATACCTGGCCCTTTAATGGCCATCTGGGCTTCCATAGCTCTGCTTTCCTCCTGCCAGGAAAAGTCAACCAAGTGGGCCCACAGTACTGCTGTTCAAACAAGCTGTTTGTAAGCTGCAGGCCATGGCTCTGTGGAGCAGGGTCACAACTGCTTGCTTATTTAACTTACTTTGGAAGGAAGAAATTGAAGAAATGGCCTGAGAGTTTTAATCAAGTTAAGATGCATGAAGGTATTTAAAGTTCTCTGAAAAGGTAAAGGCCTCGGAAATGCCATCTCCTTCTTAGGCCATATGCTAATAACGGCATCAACAACTGCAGGCACAGGTGTAGAATTGGGGACTATTAGCTCAACACAAGCTACATATGGCTTAGATAGTACATGCCGCCAGGCCTGGGGCCGCTGTGGGACCATGCACAGCTGTTAGGAGCAAACTCTTCCTTTTGCTATCTCGCTGCCTCAGACTTGAAGCTTTACACCGTCAGCGGCAGGTTTCAGAAAGAGCACCTTTTGTTTTGATTTTGCAGTGATGAACCAAGTTGTGGCCCAGACTGCCCTTGAGTAAGTTTTTTTGTTTGTTTGTTTTTGTTTTTTAAGACAGAATTTCTCTTTGTAGCCCTGTGTCCTGGGACTTATTTTGTAGACCAGGCTGGCCCCGAACTTATGTGCCTCTGTCTCTTGAGTGCTGCTGGTGGCTCACATCTTTAATTCCAGCACTCAAGAGACAGAGGAGGGGGAGGAAGAAGGGAGGGAGGGAAGGAGGGAGGGAGAGGGGGAGAGAGGAGGAGGAGGAGGAGGAGAGAGAGAGAGAGAGAGAGAGAGAGAGAGAGAGAGAGAGAGAGAGAGAGAGGAAAAAGGCATAACTACAGAGAGACAAACTCATTAAAAAGCTCACTAATTAGGTTGAGTGTGATGGCCCTAACCTGTAATCCCAGCAGTCAGAAAGTAGAAGCAGGAGGTTCAGGAGTTCAAAGCCAATCTCAGCTACACAGTTGAACTATATGAGGTCCTGCTATTAGACAAGACAACACAACAGCTTCATCAACTGTAAGCAAGGGCTGCTTAGGGATTTTCCATTGACAAAGCCTTATTGCATGTGTCATTTCCACCCAACCCCTCCAATCCTGTGATTAGGATTGCCCCTACTGTACTCTAAAAAAGGGCTGCATGACTTTACCAAGGCGGTTCGGCTGGCATTCAACAGTCTCAAGTATAACAGAGGGCACCAGGAGGCACAAGAGCCGTGAACAGCACTTTGCCACACCGTTGCCTCTAGAACACAGATTTGACAAGTCTTTAATTCTTGACCCTAGAGTTTTGGGGTCCTCAGGCACCCACAGTTCCCAATTTTGGGCAAAGTTCCCATTTCGAGGGCTGGAAGTGGTAGTTAGGTCTTTGCAAGTCCAAGGGATGCACAGGGAAGGAAACTGCCTTCCTTTGCAGACTTGACTGTGAGGGTCGCTTAAGGGACAGCTCATTCTCCTCCACGAAGACAGTCCAAAGGATGCTATTTCCAATAACCGAGCAGTGTAAAAGGTCAGAGCATGCAGTCACAGAAGGTCAGTATCTTCATTAACAGGGAGCCCAAAGGGAGACAAGCCAGCACCTGTGTGGAGGCACACCTGCAGCTCAAGTTGCCCGAGGGTGGGGCCACACCTAACTCTCTGCTGGTCCTGTCGGTCTCTCCAAGAGCTCACCCTTCCCTGCACAGCCCACAGAACTAGGCTCAGGTTTTTTAAAAGCACAGACTGTCCATCTTTACATTCTCTCTTCCCACTCGGTCTCTTGAAGTCCTCATTTGATTAGAGCCATGTGATCACAAGGGTTGTCCCCTAACTTCCATTCTTCCTAGAGACCCTGCTTCATCCTTAATCTCCCTGTGTCAAAATAGCACAGGACATTGTTACTTCTTAATGTCTTGATTTTGGACATTGTATCATGCTTCACATCTAGGTTTGGTGAGGATTTAACTCTCTTCCATTGCTATGCAATCCCAGGATTGCAAAATCTTATCTTCTCATCTTCCTACTCTGCCAACCTGATAATTGCACTTCAATAAATCTCTGTCTTGACATTATTATGACTGTCTAATTGCTGTGTCTAGGTGAGCCCTATCATACCAGGACTATTTATTTATTTATTTATTGGCCGTGGGGGATGGGACCCAGGGTTTTGCACAATTTGCACAAGGGATCCACTCTTGAGCTCCCTCCAACCCCATGATGATTTTTCTTTCTTTACCAGATTCGTTTCCCTAGAACTACTAACTCTCTCACTTGTTATTATTTTGCTTTTTTTCTGGACTCTTCTGGATCACTTATTTCCAAACTTCCTGCTGGCTGTCTCAGTCTCCTGAAGACGCATTCAGGCACATCAGGTATTCAAACTTGAACTCCCAGCTTCTTAACAAATCCTCCTGGAGGGCTACAGAGCTAGCTCAGCAGTTAGAACATGCTGATTAGGTTCTGAGTCAGAGTAACAATAAATAAATAAACAAACACTGTCTATAGTCCATACTATGATCTAGGATTTCTGTTATTGACAATGTATAGAATAAAATAAAATTTACTGAGTATTCATAAGACCACCCCCCCAAAAGTAATCAAGAATATCTGCCTAGCATGCCTGAGGTCCTGGGTTCAATTCTAAGCACCATGAAAAACAAACAGCAGAACAAAAACAAACCCAAATAAAGCCCCACCCACTCATACTAGTAAGTATATTAAATATAAATGTCATTTTAAAATCTACCTAAAAGATGAAGACTATCAAGCTGCAGTCAATTAGTTAAGACTGAGACAAGAAGGCTGAGACAGGAAGATCACAAGTTCAAGGCCCTCCTGTGTTACAGAGTGAGTTCTATGACAGCATGGGCAACTTAGTAAAAGTATGTCCAAAAATCAAAACAAAAAACCACCATCATGAAAACAGCTGGGCATATGGTTCAGAGGCAAGGCACTTGCCTGCCAAGTGCAAGGCCCCAGGTTCAACTCATAGAACTGTAAAGCAAACAAAAGCAAAAGCAGACTTAACTATATGTTGTTTATAAGAAATACATTTTAAATACAAGGGTAGAGCTGGTGAGATGGCTCAGGAGGGAAAGGCACTTGCTCCTAAGCTTGAAGACAGACCCCAAGATCCACATGGAGGAAGGAGAGAACTGACTTCCTTCCCTAAGCTACCCTCTGACTTCCACAGGTGCCCCACGGCAGGTCCGTATACCCACAGACAAGTATAACAAATAAGTAAAAGTGTAATAACTAAAAAAAAAAAAAAATACAAGGGCACAGATAAACTGCAAGTAAATGCCCTACACCCAAGCTCTGTATTAATGCAGGTGCATAGCTGTGAACGGGGTTGCACAGTAACAAGTAACTAGAGTGTTCTCATGATGAGAGAAGGACCGGGCACACAGAATGATTTCTCAGGGACACGGACACAGTATCATCATTCTGAAACAAAAAGTTAAGAATAAAAAGTAGACAAGTGTGAAGGGACCATTGGTTTCCAGTTCTCTTTTTCTCTCTCATACATTACATCCTAACCGAAGTCTCTTATCAACACATGTAGAGAGGCACTGGTAAAGTTGGAAGAGAAAGTCTAGTAGGTCATGAGTGAGATTAATCCACCGCAGAGGGGATCAAGTAGAGAATTAACCTATAGGGAATCCAAGGGATAACCGAGTGTTAAAAGGGTGAGCAGCAGACTAGGACTAGCATGTGGACACGAGATCCAGAGGGTGCAAAAGAGGGGCGGACTGGTCACGGTGGGAGGTGGGGTATTATGAGAGCTGGGTGAAGGTCCAGAGGGCTTGCAGAAAGTGACCCTTTGACTCCAGACTCCGAGTGCCTACTCTGCTGGGCCATGTGAGGACTGTTCTGTCTCACCTGGCTTTGGCCTCAGCAGTGGTGGAAAGTGTAATCACCTACAGTGTTCTGGTGGAGCTCAAGCCAGTATCTCCAAAGTTACTTCTACTAGATTGTCTTGGCATAAGGAATGTGCCACAAAGCCTCTGCCCTGAGAAGGATGGATACCCACAGCTATGACCACAGTTGTATCCTAATAGTTTCTGAGTCAAATAAGCCCAGGGATCAGAGTTGTAGCTCAGGTGCTCATTTTCCTGAAAAAACCAATGGCAGAAATGACTGAAGAGATGGCACAGTCACAGTATTCCTAAACGGGTCATCGCAAACACGGCACAGAGATGACACAGTCACAGCATTCCTAAACGGGTCATTGCAAACACAGCACAGCTGGGAACAAGGGTTGAGGCAAAGGCTGAGGATTTGGAATTTGAGTTGTACAGATTCTATATGTGTGTCTATGACTCAAAGCATTTGAAATGCAAATGAAGTAAGAAGAGAAGTTTATTCCCCACGATGGGGGCGCTAAGCACACCTGAGAGGCCAACTGATCCCCAGCAGATGAAGGCAACCATCCTCCCTTCCCCAGTTCCTGGAGCAGCCAGCAAGATCCAGATACCAGGCTCATTTCATCTCATCTGCTATGGAATACTTCAAACACACAAAACTGACGGCAGGGCCTAATAAATCTTCCTGAATATAGACGTACAATGACTGCCCACATCCTGATTCTCATTTCCTGTGTATTTCTCATTTCTTCATTTGAAAAGGACACTGGAGTATTTTAAAACAAACCTCAGACATCATGCCAGTTTAGACTTACCTTGTGTGTGTTACCTGCATGAATGTATATGTACTATGTGCATGAGTGGTGCCCACAGAAGGCAAAAGAGGGCATAGAATTGCCTGGAACTGGAGTTACAGATGATTGTGACCTATCAAATAGGTGCTGAGAACCCTCAACTGCTGAGTCATCCCCCAGCATCCAACATTTTAAATATATGGTTTGTGTGTGTGTGTTTTGAAACAGGGTCTTACTATGCAGCCTTTGCTGGCCCGGAACTCACTAGATCCACCTACTTCTGCCTCCTGAATGCTGGGTGGCCAAATAATTATAATCTTGTGTCTGTGTGGTTTCTGTATTGTGTGCGCATGAAAACGCAACATCAGTTGTCTTCCTTAATCACCTTATTTTTTTGAGACAAGTCTCTCACTGAACCCAGAGTTTGCCAATTGACAAGACTGCCTAGCCAGCTGGCAGACCCCAGGGACCCTCCTGGGATTACAGGTGCACACTGTGAGGCTCAGCTTCTTACATGAGTGCTGGGGATCTGAACTCAGGGACTTTGTTCATGCTAGGCAAATGCTATACCACCGAGACACACCTCAGCACCCCAGCTGAGATGTCCTCTTTTTATTTATGCCAGCCTGAAGGTCTTTTAGAGAACTGAAGTTTTCAGTTAAAAAATCCCTCTTTAGATGTTTCTGTGTGTGGAATAACTTTTCTTTCCCTTCACGTCTGGCTGTTCATGGCAAATCCATAGAAAGTGGGTGTTTATAGATCGACTGTACATCCTGTAAGCTCAACAGATTCACTCTTGTTCTAGTGTTTCTCTTGTGGGTGGTTAGGGTTTTCTACACAGAAACACCACGAATGGGACGTTTCTCTTCTTCCTTTCCAACACTGATATTTGTATTTTTTTTTTTTTTTTTTTGGTCTGGCCTGACTGATCTAATTCTATGCCCTTTTGGCATAACTCTTTGGTTTGGAGAAATATTTTCCTTCCTGTTCCCTCTGCAGCTTGAAATCAAAGCACCCCACAGGCTTGTGTTTTGAATGCATGGTGTCCTGCTGGTGGTACTATTTTTGAGAGGTTGTGGAAACTTTAGGAGGTGGGGGTTAGCTATCATGGGGACTGGTCCTTGGGTAGGTTATCCTTGGCCACCTCCTTTCCTACTCTTGGCTTCCTGGTTGGCTATGTAGTGAACACCTCACCTCAGCCATACATTCCCACAGCTATTATTGCCCAGTTGCATTGGGCCAACCAACCATGGACAGAACCCTTGAGCCATCCATTGGAGCAAAGCCTTCATCCCATGCACTGTTTTTCAGATAATGTGGTCACAGAGATGACAGCTGACTCGCCTCCACCCCTTCCCTTTGTTCCCTTTCCTTCCTTCTTTCTACATCAGGGCTTTATACACGCCAGACAAGCACTCTACCCCTGAACTATATTCCCAGCCCTGGACTGAGGTCTGTTACAGGGATCTGGAGAGATGGCTCAAAGGTTAAGAGCTTTTGGTGTTTTTGCAGAGGAACCAGGTTTGATTCTCAGCACCCACACGAAGATTTGTAACTGTTTGTAACTCCAGTACCAATGGATCTGATGCCCTCTTCTGGCCTTCATGGCACTGCATACAGGTGGTTCATAAATAAACATGTATACAAAACACCCATGCACATAAAATAAAATAAAAATAACCTTTAAAAATGGATTCATATCTTCAAACAGCCATTTATCTTCAGAACTCTTCTGACTACAATTTGGGGTTGGTGTTGGCTCCTCTGGTTGTCATAATTCCACAACAGAAAGGGGATGATGGCAGTTAAAACCATCCAGCTTGCCTGCTCCATGACCACCAAGTTACTAGTTTGTAGCCTGGCCTTCCATACAGACTGGTAATTGAATGATATGATGCAAAGACCCTGCCACCATTGTTTTTTTTTTTTTTTTTTTTTTTTTTTTTTTTTTTTTTTTTTGGTTTTTCGAGACAGGGTTTCCCTGTAGTTTCTAGAGCCTGTCCTGGAACTAGCTCTTGTAGACCAGGCTGGCCTCGAACTCAGAGATCCGCCTGCCTCTGCCTCCTGAGTGCTGGGATTAAAGGCATGCGCCACCACCGCCCGGCCACCATTGTTTCTTAAACTCTTTTACACCAGCTCCAGGTGCTCTGACAAAGCCAAGTTCCTGGGCCTTCAACATCAGGAGTCTGATCTGGATCCACGCAGATGGAGCTGGGATGAGCAGCTGGTAACTAGAAAATTGGCTCTCAGCATATGTGTATCACTGTCCTTTGCAAAGGCCGGGCAATGTCTGCAGCAAGCACACACCTGAGGGCCTCTAGATTGTTCTGCCCCATTTCCTCAGCTGAATGTCAACGGAAGCAGACTCATTGCTTGCGAGCTTGCTGCCACTTCATGTTGAATCCTCAGTGATGAATCAACATCCACCACTTTACAGACTCAGAGACTCCCCAGCATCTGAACCAAAGCACTCAGAGGTCTTCCCAGCAGGCAGACTCAGAATTGAAAGGGACAAAGCACGAAAGTGGCTTCATTTCTGGGGAGGAATGGCATGCTCTAATGGACAGGCCTGGCAGGACTCAGCAGAACATGTAGGAAGCTGAGTCTGGAAGGGTTAAGCTGGGCCTGTGAGTTAAGATGCCAGGGGTCACTTTCTGGAACAATCAAGCAGTTTGCATAGACTCATGGTACAGAGGCTGGGTGGGGGCTGCTCCCTGAGCCCAGAGGCAGAGGAGTCCCCTCTTCTTTTGGCTACAGCATGTGCCCATGTCAATACCATGTGCCAAAATCAATACCCCCAGTCCACACCTATATGTTGTGGGAGAACGCTCTTGCACACTGTAAGGAAGTTTCTGTCTCACCTGGTCCCTCACCTATACAACCTGAACACTGAGCCATGTTCATGTTCTTCTCAAGTGTTTGCCAGGTGTGGATGCAGGCTTGGTATCAATTCTAGGTCTTCCCTTGGACTGACAGAGCGAGCAGAAAAGGAAGGGCTGCCTGAGCTCGCCTTGTTCAGTAGAGCCCCGTTGACCCTTCCTCACCTTCCTTTCTAAACCATGCCTTTCCTGGCCAACAAAGCAATTTTCCAACAGCACAGCTCTCCACAGAGCCACTCTGTGGCTCCTTGCTTATGGCATCAAGTCCATGTGAGGTGCTCTCGAGCTAAGCCCCAGCCTACCCACATTGCTAGCTTCATGTTCTTGCTATCATCTACACACACACCCTGCGGCTATTAACCTGCAACAGGCAAAACCTGGCCCTCAGGCATCCTCCTCTCCCTGCTCCTTGTCTGTTATAACCTGGACACATCAAATGGCCCCTCCCCTTCAATGTCTTCTGCACATGGAAACTGGAACCCCCTCTCTTTGGCCTGTGTATCTTCGTCTGGTTCAAGTGGCCTTCAGTAACTT
The DNA here is from genome assembly GCF_903992535.2 of Arvicola amphibius. Lineage (NCBI taxonomy): Eukaryota > Metazoa > Chordata > Mammalia > Rodentia > Cricetidae > Arvicola > Arvicola amphibius. The sequence goes on from NC_052048.2 coordinate 33,332,320, forward strand.
TTTCCATTATAATGTGTGTATCAGCAGCCATTAGCATCAGAACACACCAAGTGTAGGCAGGGCTGACATTGTGACAAGTGGTCGCCTAGCCCTTGATTGTCCCCCAAAGGCCCATGGGCTACAGGCCAGTTCCCCACAGAAGTAAACTGAGAGTGATGAGCCCCCAAGGAGCCTGGGCCTTAGGTACTGTCCGTTCCCAAGTTTTTTAAGGACCTGACAGGCACTTGAGAATAGTGCCCCAGGCCCTTCCCGTTCCTCTCTCTGCATCTCTGGCTCATAAAAGTGGCTTTGCTCAGTTTTGTGGCCATAGGGAAATCTCCCTACTGACCAGCTCTCACAGTGCCAGAAGGTGCAGGTGCTATGCAGACACTTGGGGAGAGAAGACATCATTGATTCCCGTAGCCAACCCTGCATGCTACAGCACCAACCTGCCAGGTGAGACGTGCACACTGGTACAACAGGGGCACGAAGATTATGCAGGTAGCCCACCTGCTCTGGATTGGATTGAGAGACGTGCACACTGGTGCAACAGGGGCACGAAGGTTATACAGGTAACCACCTGCTCAGGATTGGTGTTGATGCCTGTTCTACAGGAAGGAATTCAGGCCTAGTGCTCTAATCTGGTCAACTCATAGCTTGAAAGGTCATGGGCCCTAGGGGGAGCCTGCTACTGTTGCTTCACTGAGTGACATTCGGTCAGACTGCCTTCTAAATCCTGGGGCTAACCCCACAGATCACTGCTGCTCTCCGCCTTGGTTAGAGAGGCTTCTGCAATGGGCAGCAGTTAATGTAGCGACTCAGAACAGGATAAGAGGCTGTCAGGGCTAGCTTCGGACAGCACATCTACATCAGTCCCCCAGGGCTCAGTGGACACCGTGGGAGAGGGACAGAAAGAATGGAAGAATGCAGGAAGGGGGTGAAGTGTTGTCTTCAGGACACGACACGGTCACTGCACTCAGGAACTCACCACATGCAATCAGCCAGTCCAGTCAGCATCCCAACAGGCTGCACTAAGCAGATTCTGTGGGTTATTAGCAAACATGGAAGAGGGCATGAAGGGGGAAGATAATGTATTGGGGGCTCCTAGGGGAGGGAAGGCCAGGCACACATAATCAAGATGCATTACTGACATGTATGAAATTGTCAAAGGATAGACTTTTAAAAAAAAAAAAAGAATCTACACTGGAAGGGTGTTGAAGGTAATGGAAGACAACCTCTATCCAGTGCAGAAGATTCCTTTTTAGCATCCCCTAAGGATGCTGAAATGGATTTTCTTTGACGCATCATCATGCCAAGGGCCTCAGCAGAATTAAGACGCGTGTGTTTATTGATGGTTTGCAGGAGGCCCAGGGCACCCTGGGAACAGACAAGGTGAATATGACACCACACTTCTATCCAGAGGTGTGTGACTCTGCCCAGTGCTAAGTGCTAGGTGCTGCAGGATGCTCAGAATTTTCAAGGGTCGCAACAGGACCTCTGCACTGTCAGGTGCTGCAGGTACACCACTAGGTCAAGGTGGGGCGTGCTTTCATCGCAGGATCTGACACCTTCACAAAACTTCAATAAAATGTCATGGAAGGTTTAGCAAAAGCTCACAATCACACGATACTCAAAATAGAACAGGAAGAGTGGCAGGGTCCCCTAAAATTCTAAGGTCAGTGGAACATCAGGGTGTCCAACAGGAACACTCAGCCATTAAATCCGGTGCTCAGCTGAAAAATGGTTACTTATAAGAAAATGTTCACACTTGTTTTTTATGCAGTAGTTTTTCAAATGACTAATAAATTGTTAGGATACCTCCATGTACTTAGCAAATAGCTAACTATTGCTAAAGGGACTTTCCAGGTTTCTGTGGAATAACCCAAGACTCTAGAAACACTCCTGTTCCCTAGGCTCTCACAGCTTGAGTGGCAGGAAGCGGTTGCGTTCTTTAATCTGGGGTTATGGGAGGTGTTTGCTCATGCGTGTGATCACCACTGAAAGAAGAGCCATCCCAGATAGGATGCTGGCGGGGCTGAGCTGGATGGTGAGAGCCTGTGAATACCACTGCCTGAGAAAGCAGTTCTCACAGCAAAGGCGCAGGCCCAAGCTCCCCTCCATCAACAGGAGCACTCCAGGGGTGCTGCCCAGACAGACACCCCCCTCCGCACAGGAACAGCGACTCTCAGCTACCCGGGGAAATCCCCATGTTAGAATCCAAACTGAGGCTCACTGCAAATGCCTGTGTGCGCAGCAATCTGCACTGGAGACCACAGACCTTGGATTCCAGCAAAGCCTGTGAAAGAGGTGGGGGTGGGGAGCAGCAGGAAGGAGAAAGAACTGGATGGAGCCAGGAGAGCTGGGGTTGATTCCCAGCCAGGCCTCCAAGCTGGAGCTGGCCTAAACTTCTTCCCTCTTAAAAGGAGGGCCCCATTTCCTGAGAGGCAAAGATGGCTCGGTCTCCAAGGAGGCTTCACGCCCACCTGGGTGTTAGGTCAAAGTTTTGTGTGCGCTGATAAGTGGAGCCAAATTGTGGTTTTGATGCTTCACGCCAGCATTTTCATTTATATCAACAAAGGGCTCTCTATTACAAAGCTACCATAATCTAGGCTCCCGTAAGCAATTCTTACTGAAATATCAGTGACGGCAGGACAGCCGGGAATACTGGCAGAGTATCACCGGAACTGCAATCAGTCTGGGGCAGCAGGGCTGTCCCCTGACAGTGACAAACACCACCTGGGGAAATAACCTTCTGCTTCACCTCAAGGGACTGAAAACACCTATACAATGGGCCAAGACCCCGAAAAGCAGGAAAGTCAGTAGACAGGACATGTCTTCAGCTTGAAATCATGATCAACACAAGAAATACACAGCAGAGCTTTGTACCAAACGACCTTAGCAAAGTCCTATAAAATGCTTCTTGACTGAGGCAGGGTCTAGCTATGCTGCTGGTCTGGAGATCTTGGGCTTCAGCGATCTTCCTGCCTCCGTTACAAGAGGCTGGAATAACAGAGGTGCAGTACCACGTTCCACACATCGTTGTTCCGTCTTTGTATTGTATTTATTTATTTTGTGTGTAGGGGAGCGTGCATGCCGAGGAGCATGTGTGGAGGTCAGAGGACAATTTAAGGGGGTCTACTCTCTCCTTCCCCCTTATTCTGGAGGCTGAACAAGGGTAGGCAGACTTGCTGGGCCATCTCTCCAGCTCCCTCCTAAATATTATTTTTATGCAGCTAATCATGAGTCTCAAACATTTATGATTCTTTGCTCAAGCTGGGCTTGGGCTTGAGACAGATTTGGAGCTCCTGACTGTGATGGGTCGTGCGCCTCAGTTTGATATAGTTGTGCATGCCTTCTCTTGGATTTGTATTTATGCTGCATTTCTTTTGTGGCCCTGCACATGCTAGGCAGGTACTGCCACTGAGCTTAGGGGTTCATGTCCTCTCAGATGCCAGGGCCTAAGGCATTCTGGGTAATATCAGTCTAGTGAAGACAGAGTTAAGACCTGGACAAATCCAGGGAAGTCCAGGATAAAAAGGACCACAAGATAGCCCCAAAGGCAGTTTTGTGTGGGGATTCTGCGCTGGCAGGTGGGGTGCACATGGTTTACTCTGGGGGGAAGGTATTCGTTCTCTCCTCAAAGGCAACCTGTGTTGGCAGTGGGTTGTTTCTGTTTCACTCCTGTGGGGAAGGGAAGGGCATTCATTTTGTCCTGGGGAAGCGTGTAGGAGCCTTTCCCTCGGTGAGTTTCTGCAAACATGGTCTCCACCTCCCACCCTCCAGCAGGTCAGGGAGCTATTCCGAGAGAGGAAGTGACCCAGAGGTGGCTTGAGGAGAGGTTGACAGCACAGTGCAGCCCCGCCCTGCTCAGCAGTGAAGACAGAAGGGTGCGTCCTGTTTGACTTGGCCTTGCCAGGGCCAAGCCCCTTTCTTTGTTGTTCTCCTAAGAGCTTCTCCTCTGGGAAACAGGCCACTGGGCACTCAGGAACCTGCTCCACACGTGAAGCTCCTGTCTGTGGGGAGGGAATAAGGCCCATGGTGACTTCACCCAGGGCTGCTGCATGGGAAGCACTCGGAAATAAATGCAAGCATGATGCACTCGTGAAATCACAATGTGGGGTGATGTGGGGTACAGTGGAGTGAGGCCCTAATGCAAAAGGACCACTCAACACCCACCCAAAATGAACACCGAGTGAACCTCAGTTGGCAAGCTGATTCAGAGAAAATAAGCAGACAGTATGGAAAGCTAAAGGAAAGGAGATGGAGTGTGCAGGTGGCTAGAGCTACGCAAAGCATCCCAGAGCCATGTGTGAACGGAGAAGAAACTTGGCACTCACACCGTGGGAGCGACGGCCACTAGCCATGATGACGTAAAGCTGCAGTTTAGTGGGGCGTCAGGAGAAACGGGAAACCGCAGACAGGGCGGGAAGATAACCAGCCCTCCTTGCTGTGTATCTGCTAAAGAGCCAGGCGCTCTCCCCTCCCTTCCTCTTCTCCCCTTGGAAACCACCAGGCAGCAGGATTACTAACTGATGTCTGGTCTGCCCTTGCCCTCTGCTGACCAGCAAGCACAGGAGTGGCTGGCACTGGGGATCCTCTATTGAGACCTTTGAAGAGATTCTCTGCTTGAGGTCACTTGAGAGCACCCCCACTTCCTGCTCAAGGTTACCCCTTTGATGTTTTCCCCAGTCTGTACAGAGTCCCCCACCCTACCTGCTCCCCCAGGCATTCCCACCTTCTTCCCTTTAGTTACCTGTGCTCATGCCTGCCCACATTTCAAGACCCAGGATAATCACTGCCTCCCGTCTCAGGTTGCCTGGGCCACCTCAGAATTCAGCACTGTGTGCTGATGCCGTGAGTGCCATGAGCACAGAGACCGCAGAACGTCAGGGCCCGATGACGCCTTCAGCATCTGTCCCAAATTTACACCATAGATACTAGTGGCCCCACTCTGCGTCTCTAACAGCGAGCAGCGAGGGTCCCGTGGTCAGGGAGCCAAAGTCAGAAACAGTCCGAGCAGCTACATCCAAGTTATATCTTGGCTGTAATTATATTATTTATTCATGTGATAATGGTGGCGGATGCTCAGCCAGTACAGTCTGTGTGAGCATTCTACATCCTCACAAACACCCATGCATGTGGCAGACAAAGAGTACTCAGTGTGAGTATTAACATATGGTCTATAAACCGGAGTCTTCCACATCTGCTCTGTCACAGGGCCACCTGGCCTCCTCTGCTGGACAGCTGGCCACTCCCTGTGCCTTCTTAACCTTGCTTTGCCTCCTAGGACACCTGCCTCCCTTGCGGGATGCAGGGTGGGCCCCCCAGGCTTTGAGACCTGGATGCACACTTCTCTGCTTGCTTCTTCCATCTAGCCACTCGGTCTTCCCTTTGAGAATGTTCCTAACAACATGGTCTCTAAGCCTGGTTCTCAGTGTTGAGAAACTTTCAAGGATGACACCCAGAAGTGAAGGTGGCACCTCTAGCCCAGGACATCCCTTCCTAGAGGTCCAAGTCAGCGGGGTGTCCTGCTTCTGCACCGTAGCTTCGCTCATATTCCTGGAAACATGCAGAACCTCTTGACATGAGTCAGGTTTCCCTGCTGTACTCTGGGAAGCTTTCACACTGTTTGTTGGGACCAAAGCAGTGACCTCCACCGGTGCCTGCTGCCCCTCAGGCTACCTGGCTCTTACCTGTTGGGATTTCTTGGGACCTGGGTCTCAGAACTTCCTAGCTCAGCATCCACCCTGAATTTCTTTCACTCTTTTCCTTTCCTATCCCTCTCTTCCTTCCTTTTCTTTCTTGGAGACAGAGTCTCACCATGTAGCTCTGACTGCCCTGGAATGCCCAGGCTGGCCTGGAACTCACAGAAATCCACCTGCCTCTGCCTCCCAAGTGCTGGGATTAAAGGTGTGTGTGTGTCACTATGCCTGACTTGTGACCCTGATTTCTTTAAGACATGCCAATTTTGTTTTCATCTATGCCATAAATAAAAAAATGTTTCTTAAAAAAAAAAAGACAGTTTTGAGAACTCAACCTTCCTGGTCTATCTCCTTCCCTGCAGGACACAGATTGTGCCTTACACAATAATATACATATAATAAATGCTTATGCAGAATTATTGCATCGAATCAAATTCTACCCTGTATCAATCAAACAATGTTCTACCTTTATGGTAGTGAGGAAATCTGTCCCAGCTCTTTCTTGTTGTGTTCGTTTCTCTGTTACTCCCAGCCTCCTCTCTCTAGCCCTCAGAACTCCGCAAACCTGCAACGCTGAGACTAAGCATGTCAACAATGTGTTCCTGCAGCACTATCACAGTGCCATCCTGAAGGGCTGTAAAAGACCCTCTGTGTTTAGGAGATAACATCTGTAAATCCTCTGGTTTCCTGTTTGTCTCCCATGTCAACACAATAATAGCTTCTTTGCAGATATCTCTACCATCAGGTAAACAGATGGAGTACCGCTTCTAAATATAGATTTGAGCAGGGCTGGGCAAGCCAGGGTGGGAGCCAAGAATCTCGGTTCACACCTGCAGCAGCTCGGCATGCTCAACAAGACATGGGGGAGTGGGAGGGCAGTGTGGTGATTCTGCAGATGGAGCCCCAGGCCTGCAAAAGAAACTCGAACTTTGACGAAGGCAGGCAGGTTGGGTGTGTGCTGGGGGCTCACTGGCATGTCAGGAGGAGGAGAGGTAAGGAGGCTTTTGTTGGCAGTGGGGAACATTCAACTGTGAGGCTGGCACATCTGGAAACAGCATCAGAGTGCCCTGGTGCCTGCTTCTCCTCTAGATTCTGAAATGGAGCTGACAAAGCAGAGAGGGTGGGGATGCCATCCTCCCTATGACGCAGTTTCTGGGGCAGGAGGGTGAGTAGCAGACATGTTAGAGTATGGGGGAGAGGGGACAGTAGAGGACGGGAGGGAAGAAGAACATGTGTGTAACTACCAGCACACTAGCCACTGACTCTGACTTTGGGCTTTTGGGTGTTTATTTGTTTCTCCCAGTGCCAAAGTTTGATTCTAGGGCCTTAACATGTATTAGGCAAGTGTTCTACCTCTGATCTACATCCTGAGTCCTAGGAGGGGTATGACTCTGAGCTGAGCATGGATGGAAAAGATTTCACAGGTACTTTGTATCCGGAAAAGATGCAGGTTAGAATGGTGGAAATTTGGGGGGCACTGACTGGAGAGAGGTTGAGAAAGGCACCGGAAGGAGCCTACTGTACATCTTGCTCTGGGTGCCACTGGCAAAAATGTAGAAGTACAATTCAGCAAGGAGTCTACTTCGGATCTATGCGTTTAAGGGCTTACAAATGCAAAGTCCTCCAAAGAGTGAAGAGAAGGGTGGGACAGTCCTGATGAGCAGGGACACCAGCTCCTCTTATAATACCCGGGCTAATGGGGTAGATTTCGGCTCTCTAGTACTCTATAGGGACAACAATGCTGTCAGCTCAGGGACACAAAGCAACTCCACCAACCCAAGTCCTTTCCTTAGTCTCTACCCTCAGTTCTAGCTCTTGGTGAGGCCTGATGATGTCCCTCTGTGCTGGAGGGAAGCCCAGGGAAGTAAGGGCGCCGGACTCCGGATGGTGACGTCTCATACCACCACGAGAAAAGCCAGCTGTGGAAAAGACCCAGGACTGTGCTAACTAACAAGCCTCTTCCCGGGGGCCTTAGACTTAGGGGCAAGAGGTCAAAGAAGGGCTCCAGTCCCGAAGAAGGTGGGCTGGAGATGCAACATTGAGACCTTAGGCAGACAGCAAAGACATAGAGCAGGCTATCACCACAGCTGCCCCTGAAAGGGTGCCAGGACCTGCTCCCTGTTCCAGTGACATATCCTCTCCTCAGGAACATCCCAGCTCAAAGGCAGGCAGAGCCCAGAACACTGAGAAAGCGAGGGTTATAATCAGGAAGAAGAGATCAAGCTGCTATCCCACTGTTTAGCCCTTTGTGAGGAAGGTGGCGTGGACTTACTACCTATGAGGGCCTCACTGGAGTGCCAGAGATTGAGGCCTGACCATCCTGAAAGGCAGGGCCCTCATTTCCACAGACAAAGATGTTACAGTCTACAAGGATGGTGGAACCCATGATCCTGGTTAACAGCAGAGGCAGGTTGGAAGACCTGGGGCACAGGGCTCTTATTGACCACTGGGCTGAGGGGGGAGGAGGTGTGGGTTTGAACTTGGCACACTCAGCTCACCAAAGCTCTGGCCAAGTCTGGCACTGTGGGAAGCAGTTACATGGCAGAGCTGGGTGTTTGGCCTTTCCTGGGCTGCAAAGGACCGTCACTTCCAGCTTCAGAGCATAGATGATACTCTGATAACTGGACAAATCTGAAGCGGTAACCCGGTTATGAAGCACCGGAAACCTGGAATTCCATGTCCTGTGGTAGCCATGCAAGGTTCTATTTCCCTAACAGACAGACATAGAATCTAAAATGTACCCCAAATACAGGGCTGGAGAGATGGTTTGGTGATTAAGAGCTTTGGCTGCTCTTCCAGATGACCTGCCTGACAGCTGTCTGTAACTCCAGTCCCAGGGTATCCCACACCCTCTGCTGGCCTGTTTGAGCACTGCAAGCACCTGGTGCACATACACACATTCAGGCAAACACATTCACTCACAAATAAAACTAAAAACAAACAAAAAAAAAAAACAAAAAAAAAACAAAAAAAAAAGCCAAAAAAAACCAACCTTACAGCAAATACATGATGAACTCTGACTTTAAAACCAAGCCGCAGGACCCTGATTCTGTTCCACCATGGGAAAATGTACCCTGTGTGCTGCACACACAACATTGATTTTTTTTAAATGTCCAGCTCAGTGGCATTAACTACATCCACACTGCTGTGCCAACATCACACCATCCCTCTCCAAAATTTTCTCTTCCTCAGCTGAAGGTCCCCACCTGCTGATCACAAGGCTCCTGTCTCTAATAGTAGCTAGCACGGGGCTCTGAACAGAGAAGTCCAAGAACTGGTCAAAAATACTCAGTGGAGAAAACCTGATTTTATAATTATACAAGATGACAGCATTGCCAAAAAGAAAAAAATATCAACTCTCATCTAGCATAAATAAGACAGATTAAAGGGAGTCCATTCTTCCCCATAGCTAACAAGCAGTGGCTGCGCTGCTGAGAACAGAGTGTAATTTATGGCTTGTTTGTACTTTTGGCATTGACTCCAATCGTCTTCTGTGACTGAGGCCTCCTGCTCTCTTCAGACATGTTAGCAGGTGGTAACTGGGCCCAATGCTGCAGGGGAGGGGAAAGGCTGGCCAGTTAAGAGTCCAGCTGCAGGCTGAGCTCTCAGGTTGGTAAACCCCCCCCACCACACCACACACACACTGGCCATAATCTCCTTCCTTGGAAAGCTAGCCTTGGTTGGTGGGTCTGTGGACACAGCAGTGACCTTGGGATGGAAATCCACTGAGGTGTTTTGGGTGAGCAAAGACTACTCAGGTTACCTGTTTGCAGTTCTGGCCTGGAGAGGATGCAAAGGGCTCCCCAGCATCTTTAGGAGATGTGGGGACCCACAAGGCTTTTGATGGATCCCAGGGCACAACAGGAGCCCAAAAATCTTGGGCAAGTGACCCCTTTACTGCAGTATTTTGTCATTTGGAAGAATAAATAGTCCCGGTGTAGAAGGTGACATGGAGGTATCGGTCCAAGGGAGGGGAGCTAAGTTTTAAGAAACCAATGAAAGATCACACATATATGTACACACACACACACACACACACACACACACACACACAGAGAGAGAGAGAGAGAGAGAGAGAGAGAGAGAGAGAGAGAGAGAGAGAGAGAGAGAGAGAGAGAGAGAGAGAGAGAGAGAGAGAGAGGTGATGTGGCAGTGTGGCAATCACTTGCAAAGCTCCAAGGCTGGTATCTTTAGCTTTTGATCTGTCTACACTGCTGGCTGACGTTTCTCCTCCATGTTTCTGGGGACACATCACTTTGGGCTCCAGCTTTGGAATCTGGGACTGGGAAAGCATGCTGAGCTGGCACCAGCAGGGGAGGTGCCATGCTCTGAGAGAGGGGCCCGATGACTTGTGAGGCTTTGGATGTAACTTTATGATGTTTGGATTTGGTGCTGGCATGGGCATACTGCTGTCATACGGTCTATGGCCTTTCCAAGAACAACTCTATAAAACAAAAATACTTTATTGCCGTGACCTTTGACATCTGCAGTCACACAGACACAGGCGTCTCTTGCAACATTTAATTCCAACCCAGTTCACCTGAAGAGGATTGGTTCCGAACACATCCACTTTGCTTTCTGAAAAGCTCCAGTCTTTGCTGAGGCGTCGGTGTGTTTGCTGGGTGCCAAAATGTTACTTCACATATGTGAAAAGAAAATTGGCACCAGGTCCACATGAACTAAACTCCTGGCAAGGGCAATGCTGGAGCTTGCCATTGAGAAGATTAGATTCCCAAGAAACCTCTCGGGCTGTGGCCAACATCCACAAATTCAAAAAGAGCCTGTGTGTGTGCAAATATCCACACATAAGAATACGCTGGCTTCTCCCTGTGTGTTCAGCTTGGGGGTCTATTAGTCACTTGAGTTACCTGGAGCTTAAACGGCTCAGCTGTACACATTAAATACTTAGCGAATAATAAACATACATTAGTAAGAGAAATGGGAAATTGAGAGTGACTATTTTTATTCAAGTCTGTGCTTGTACATTGCAACCGTCTTCCTTATTAGCCTAGTAAATAAGGCACTTTATACCCTCCTGGTAAGCAAGACTGGTTAGATCATGTGTGTGGTGTGTGTGTGTGTGTGTGCGCGCATGCATGCGCTTATACATACACTTGACTTTTTCCAGTTGCTATTATGTGTTTTCAAGCCTCTTGCTCTTTAAATTCGCTTTTATAGGCTTTTTGCCTTTGTAGCAACAGCTTCAAAGAGGGAAGCAAACCAAGAGAGGCAGAATTTTATCATCCGACTCTTACAAGTGACCCAAGCACTGAGGTGGCTGAGGACAGCACTTCTTAGAACCCCAAATCCTGCTTGGCTCAGTGCTAGCACAGTTATGGCGCCAAGCCCATGGTGGAGGCAAGTCTGATTCCTCCTGGTTTGTCTCTTTGTGATCCTCTTCCTAGGCCACCATATAGAGGGACCTGGAGATAAACTGAGATTAGAGAAGAGTATCATTTGAGATGCACACAGAAACTTGTTTTTAAACTTGGGTCTCACAAGGTGGCATGTTTCTAAGTGAAGTGTCAAAATTCACTTTGGGAGACATTTAAAGAATTTTGGGGGTGATAGTTTGACAATTTCTGGTTAACTTTTTTACTAATAATTCTGGACTTTTTTTTCTCAGTCACAGGGATATTACTTATAGGAGAAAACCATTGTTTCTAACTAACATGCCTGTCAATTCCAGGATTCCATCTTCCTTGTCCTACCCACAAGAATAACATGTACTATATATAAAACTATAACATCGCATGTACTATTTCCATGGACATGGAGACTGGTCAAGAGGGTAGATATACAACCCGATGGGGCCAATCTGGGTCTTTTCTGTATTTTTTTTCTTCTCCCACCTTTTATTTTCCTTCCTTCCTTCCTTCCTTCCTTCCTTCCTTCCTTCCTTCCTTCCTTCCTTCCTTTTCTTCCTACTTTTAGAAGTATTAGGGTCTGAACCTAGGCCTCATGTAAGCCAGGCAAGGGCTCTGGCATAGAGCTGCACCCCAGCCCTCTGAACTGGTGTCTAGATACTGGTGATCAGAAGGTGAAGACTGTTATGAAGACTGTTACCCTCCATTGGGGATCCTGTGGCTGCTGGTGGCTAAAGTCCTTGCCACAGAGAAAAGGCTGGGTGATTCCCTTCAGAATGAAGCCTACACATGCAGGCTCAGTTGAGATCAACAGAGAACTGAGTCTGGAGCCCCAGCTGGAGCCCCAGTTTCTGCCACTCTTTTAATCCATGAGCAGATCCAACATATCACGGCTACATAAGCAAAGACAATTTTCGCTCGCATTGGTTAAAATGTGTCACAACTGAGTTAAGCGAGGCTTCTGAACGGCAGGACCACACTGTTCTTTATGATGGGTACCACTGATCACTCACACTGACGATAGGTTTTCTAGCACCCCAGAACACCCCAAAGTACATGCTGAGGCTGAGGAGATAGAGTAGTGAGTAAAGAAACTGCCTCACAAATGTTAAGGAACCAAATTTGGATCCCTAGAACCCCGAGTGGCAGCAAATGCCTATAATTCCATTACTGTTGCAGTGGGGTGGAAGACGGAGCCAGGAGAGTCCCTGCGAGCTCATGGGCCAGCTAGTCTTCTGTATGTGCCAGCCAAAAGAGAGCCGGTCTCAAACTAGGTAGAACATGAGAACTGACGCTCAGGATTGCCCACTGACCTCCACACTCGTGTGTACACACATGTGCACACAAAAACTGTAAGTTTTCTCATGCGTGGGCTAACAGTAACAAAAAGTATAAAAACATTTAAATATTTATTTTCTCTAAATACCCTACTAACCTAAAATGTATCTATTGATTCAGGAGTTCAGAGCACAAACATTCTTGCCTAAATTTTATTTTATCACCTTTGTTCATTTACCTTATGGAACAAGAAAGGCTAAGCGCCAGATCAGAGCAACATAAAAGCATCCACTCGGAGAAAGGCTCGAGCCGCTCTGTCTGTGTTCATATCAGCTTCCTCCTGCTCACCAGGGCCAAAGATCTGGAAGATGCTGGCAGGTACCAGCATGCTCCCTTTGAATTACACCACCGAACTGCTTCAATAACCGATTGCCAGATAAATAATTATAATCAAGTGCTCATTGTGCTAACAATCATTTAATGACTGCCATCCGAAAACACAGTAATAAACAGACCTTTAATGAAGAAAACTGGAGAGAGGCCAGGGTTTTATGGCGGTTTGCTTAAAGGGAACGAGAGCCATAATCTGTATTTAAGATTCAAAGAGGCCTTTAATCCACATGCTCCACGTTAAATGAGGGAGTGGAGTCATGTTTTGATCAAAAGTTACTGCATGCATAAAAGAAAGGAACATAAATGTCCCTTTAGGAAAAAGCTCTAGTAAATTACGTTAAGTAAGTGTTTGTGACCATTTGCTTTGGGGGGAAAGAAGAAGAAAAACATCTGATTTTCATTTTGAACAAGAATACTTGGCTAAAATAAAATAAATGGGAAGAGGATTTGATGTGTCCAATATCACTGAGAATAGAGTGAGTTACGTCTCCATCTACCTCATGGCAGGCACCTTTCTCCTTCTGCTCGTCCTGTTCACTCTCCCTTTGCTAGGCCAGGACTGCGTCTCTGGGAAGTCTGATTATATTCTGACAGGAACTCCCCATTGAATGACTCTCAGTCCAGAGTGCTTAGCTAAGGGCTGGATGGGGAAGCAAAGCCCACCATGTTTACATGGGGAGTAATCAGCGGGCAGTTCCAGCCCCTGATGAAGTGGGGTTAGGGGTAGGGGGGACTGGTTGACACAGGCTTCTGGAATGACAGCCATTTTCTGCAAGCTGACATGTGGCCTGGCCAGGGGCAAACACCACAGACTCCAAATGCTTAAGTCCTTTCAAGTTCAAAGAGGAGGCAAAGCAAACCCTGAACTGTTGCTACAGAGAGGTCAGATGCAGACTCCAATGCTGCCTCTGACTTAGTGTGCAGAGGCACGGAGATGACCAGCAGATCCCACTGCAGCGGGGCTTCTGGGACCCTCCAGCCCTTGGAAAGTCAAAATGGAGAATGACCCTGAGCATCTGGAGAGAATTCAACCCCACTGTGGCTTTGGTCTGTCCCAGCGTGAAATAGGCTGCCTCAGCATGGGAATGTGTATGTGAGACAAGGGACAGAAATTAGCTGATGTCAGGGAGGAAAACACCTACTGGCTCGGTGTAGGCAACACACACAGGCCAAGCCAGACTTTTCATGACCGTGCTATCTGTGCACTGGCCTAGGAGAGAGTGAAGGAATTCATTTCTGACACAGACATTTTTGTGACATTCTATGTTGCCAAGGTGTAACCAAAACATACTGATGAATCTCTAACACAGGACTTTTATTTGGAAATAAAGACCTGGACTACAGTCCAGACATGGCCCAGGGTGGGCTCTGCTGAGGGCAGAGAACAAGGGGAAATCTGAGGCTTGTCAGGACAGGGAAGCCAGCAGGTAGCTAATGACACCAGGGATTTTAAGGAACTCTAACTAGCAAATGGCAACAGTGACTGTAAGTCAGTGGCCTAGGGGTGGAGCTTAGTGGCAGAGAAGCTTAGTATAGGAGCACGCGGCTCTATCCCCAGCACTGGAAGGCGTGGGTACTGGCTTTAAGGCCATGATGGTTTTATCAGAAATTGCTTAACTACAAACAGTCTTAAAAGTAAGGCCAGCAGCTTCCTTCACGGGTATGTGGGAGGACTTCCTGGAGTAGGGTCCCTGGCCTGACCATTCCCCTTTTCTTCATGGCCCTGAAACTCCAACTGAATGGACTCTGGGAGGAGCGATTTTGTTCTGGCTATCGAATTTCCACAAAGAATATCCACTCTCCTTCAGGAACTCGCCCTTCCTTTGTTGGGCTGAGCTATAGCTGATAGAGTCTTGCTGTACAGTGTCTGGCTCATCAAGTGTCTCCCCATCAATCCTGACTAGAGAAAATGCTGTGTGGTTGCCCCGGATAAAAGCATGCTGAGCCCACCGGATGTTGAGCCCACAGGATACTGAGCACACTGGATGATGTTCAGGCCACCTGATGCTCACTCCACTGGATGCTAGTTTGATTCTTGAATGTTCTGCAAGGCCCACAGTACTACTGAAAGTTGGCCTGATGGGTTGAGAGTAGGTTGCTGGGAGTACCTCTTTAGGGACCCCCATCTCATCTCTCTCTGTGATATGAACACCTTGTCCCACCCACACTACGGCCATGTTGTGCTTCCCCATCCCAGGCCAACTGAGAGAAACTTCTATAGATGAACTGAAGGAAATGGTCCCTCTTTTTATGTTCAGTGTCTGAGCTATTTTACTGTAGGAAAAAGAAAGCTAAGATACTGAAAATAGCACAAAACCACAGATTACCTACAGTAAGAAAGAAAACAGGGCTCAGAGGGCTCTAATGTTACCTTATCATTCCCCGGTGGAGTAGGGCTGAAAACACCAGGATTTATGGTTTGGGCAGAGTGAAAGGTGCCTGAGGAAAGCAGCACCTGGACTGCAGATTGGTGGCTTCTCCCAGTCAACGCCACTTGGGAAGCCTGGCCTCGTAAATGGTATCGGCTGTACATAAAGGTAGCGTGTGACTTCGAAGTCACAGGAGCAAGCTTCAGTACATATGTGTATAATACACAGGCATTCCTTGAGGTAGCAAAATGCCAGTCATCACAAACAGTGACAAGTAAATCACTCCCTTTGACATTCTAAGGCTCCGCCACCACCAATATCCTGGGAGTTAGCACCCCGTGTAGTCTGCCATTCCATTTGGTTCTAGAGAACAAGAGAGGCAAGCCACAAAAGACACAGTAAAGTCATGTTGGACACAGATTGTTCTGCTTGCTTGGCTCTTCGATAAGCACAACAATGAAAAAAATTCACCAATCTCTTCCTGACTCTTAGATCACATGACATACATGGGCTACTGCTCCTTGTTATTACTGCTGTTGGGACATCTCCCAGACCCGAACAGCGAGCTACTCTCTCCCCACCACCCTGATGGGGTTACTGGAGAGCCAGTCCAGCAGGTCAGCACAAACAGGCTCAGGGGATTAGCTGTTTGAAGAGGTCCCCGAGCTGTGGCTGCCACGTTACAAGGCAACAACCATGCAGCAGCAGAGATGAGAAGCTCACAGTTTGAATGTCTGGATCTAGTACTGATTTCCCCCACAACTCCAGGAGAGTGAAGGGCCTCACTCCTATCGTAGACGGACTAGCACAGTAACCCTGGAGAGTCAGTTCCGGAGGAGACGTTTGTAAGAGGAACTCATTAAGTACCTTTTTCTTCTTTTTTTCTTTTTTTCCAGTTTTTTGAAACAGGGCTTCTTTGTGTAGTCCAGGCTATCCTGGAACTCACTACGTAGCCCAGGCTGGCCTGAACTCACAGAGATCTGCCTGCCTCTGTCTTCTGAAGGCTGAGATTAAAAGCATGTGCCACCACCGCTCATTTAAAACCTTTGCTGCTTAGTTTTGATTTTTTTGTTTTATTTTTTTGTTGGCTTTACACAAACCAGAGTCACCTGGGAAGAGGGCCCTCACCTGAGGAACTGCCTCCAACAGACTGACCTATGGGCATGTCCGTGAGGCATTTTCTTGATTAATGATTGATGTGAGAGGGCCCAGTCCACCGTGGGTGGTGCCACTCCAAGGCAGGAGGTCCTGGAGTGAATAAAAAAGCAGCCCAAGCAAGCCCTGAAGAGCAAGTCAGTAAGCGTTCCTCCATGGCCTCTGCTTCAGCTCCTGCCCTGACTTCCCTCCACAACAGACTGTTTTTGTACACTGAAATAAGCCCCTTCCTTCCCTGAGCTGTGGGTCAGTGTTGTATTACAGGAACAGAGTCACAGCTAGAATAGCATTTTCCTGAGTTTTTTTTTAAAACAACAACAACAACAACAACAAAGAAACAAAACCAAAAAAGATTGGAATGAGACACATTACTGAGCCCAGGCCTCTTTAATGTGAGTGAGACAACTGTATTGTGAAGCTGTGTGAAGAAGTACCCCCTGATCTTTCATCTTCAGTTCCCTGCCAACAATCAAACATGCACTCATCCACCCACCCACCCATCCATGCATCCATCCGTCCATCCACCCACCAACCAAACACCTATCCATTCATGCGTCCATCCATCTGTCCATCCACCCACCTACCCATTCACACATCTGTCCATCCATGCATCCATCTATCCACACATCTATGCACCCATCTGTCTATCCTTATGCTTCCATCCATACACACACACACACACGGGGGGAGAGAGAGAGAGAGAGAGAGAGAGAGAGAGAGAGAGAGAGAGAGAGAGAGATGAGAGAGAGAGAGAGAGAGAGAGAGTCAGCGAACTAAAATAGTAGGTCTTCTGGTGTGGCTTTACATTTATCCTTAGTGCAGATCTGCAGGACATCTCGTTAGTAGCATTTCCGCCTCTAACTACCTTCTGCCAGGCCACCTTCTGCTAACAAGTCAGGGCTGGATTACCACTGGGCCTGGCTTAACAGTGAAAATAAGCACACGCCCTAAGAGATGAGCTAGGGCCATAATGCAAAGCCCAACAAGACAGGCAGATGCTGCAGCTCTAGCATGTCCACTGGCTACCCACTCCCACAGAGCATGGCCCTCGCAGCACACAGCTGCGTTGTCACAGACATCACTCCGGGGACTGTGCTAGCCACACCAGACCAAGACGAACCCAAGTCCCTCCCAAGCATCGGTAACTTACAGGTGATCAAGGGCCCGCCCCTTCCCCAACCTATCAAATGTGCCTAGAGTCCTACAGGAAGTGTGAGGAACAGGTCACAGGGCTGGAGAGAATGAGGTAGGCGGGCTGACAGCGCTTTCTGCTGTGGTTCACTTTTTTTTCCATGATGTAATTCACAGCCAAGAATGCCACTTCTCTGCAGAAGGAGGACTAATGATTTATAGGAACTCACTCAAGGAACCAGACATTCAGATGTCCACTTCTCTTGAGTAGCCTGGTACCTGAGTGGCCATGGAAACTTTTGCAATTTTAGTGAAAAAGAGGCCCACAGGGAGTAGGGTGAGGGCCGGGTGGGTAAGGTGCTCTCTGCGAGCATGAGGACCTAAGCTCAATCCCCAGCACCCACAAAGAAGCTGGATGTAGTGGTCTGTGTCTCAAGACATAAAACATAAGGTGCAGAGCAACACAAGAAGACCTCTTGTCAACAGCCTCCATAGTGTAAGCACAGGTAAGTACACACACACACACACGCACACGCACACGCACACGCACACGCACATGGTGGGAGGGGGACACCTAAGAGGATGGACTGGGAGCACTAGAGCAGCAAGGGCAGGGGAAGTGGGAAGATCAGGACATGAAGGATCTGCCCCTTGGGAAAGTCAGGTGGCCCATTCTCACTTAGCCCCACTTCCAGTCCACTCTCTTTCTGAACTTATTCCGAGCCTGCAGAATCCTTTGGTGATTTGTACCAACTCCAAACGGTTTAAAAATAGTTTGCTAAATACCTTCCTAGAGACATGGAAACCTGAGGCCTTTCTGAGCTCTGTCCAGTCATACCTCAGAGGGTAAGCAGGGTGGAAAGTCATGCGCCCCTCCCCCGCTGAATTCCCGAGTCAGACATCTGCCTGTCAATCTTCTGATGTCACAGGTCAACTGTGCCATCCAAGGCTGAGTGAGCGTTTCAGAAAAGCAGCCACACTGTAAGAATCCTGGCATTTCTGAACAGCTACTGTATAGAACCTCAGCTGTGGCAGTAGCGGAGGAGATCTTTTTAAATTCTGTATTATTTTGAAATAAAAGAAGTCAAAGGTGGAAGGAATAAATAACAAGACATTAGTCACCGTCTGAGGCGTGACATGTAAAGCGGGAAAATAAAACCTTTGCTGTCTTGTGAATGGTATCTACGTGGGGCTGAGTGAGAGACGGATCATAAACACAGGCAGATAAATGATTCCAAACAGTGCTAAGATCCATGACCAGAACAAAGGAGGAGTAAAGAGGGGCCAGTTGGGCTGCTCATGTAGTTCACATACAGAACCGGGCTTAGTGTGTGTGAGGGCCTGGGTTTGATCCCCAGCACTGCGGGAAACAAAACTGAAACTAAAAACCAAACTGGAGCTATGGGTGCCCGTCCCTATTGAAGGTCAACAGGGTGAGGCGCTCAAGCGTGTCCAAATCCTGAGACGTGAATTTAAACCCGGAGCTGCCTGATTTCTGCCTGCTCCTAAGAATTCCCCAGCTTCTCTTTAGTTTCCTGAGAAACTAAAGACTGAGGAACAGAGCCCCTTTGTTCCAAAGCCCTCCCTGTGGGACAACAGCAGATCCTGAGGTCTGTGGTCCAAGCTGTGACCCTGATGCTGATGCCAGGGGACACTTGATTCCTACAGATGACACTTGACACACTGTCATCCGTAGCACAGCCCTCTGTCCAGTCCCACATTTCATAAAGGAGCACTGGCAAGGCCTCAGAGGTGATAGGCACTTCCAGTGGCCAGTGCTCACAAGCGCCTCACCAGGCAGACTCTGTCCCTCTCTCCGCTTTTTTTATTACACCACGCAGTCCTCCAGAAGACTCAAGGGAATTCATTTGTCTCTGACTGAACAACAAGGCAGTAACTACCTTGGCCCCGCACATGGAAGTGAGTGACTGCTTTATGTGGCTGCCAAGCAAGACTCTGGTGCCGGGGACTCGGACACAGAACTGTCAACCAGTAGCTCAGCATTCTAGACTGTGCCGAAGAATTTTCTCACCTTCTCCTTTTGGGGTCCACAATTAAGATGTGGGAAAACATACTTATGTCTCATTCAGAATTCAGCAAGTCACAAATCCCTGGCTGCTGTGAGCATCTCTCCTCCACTGTAAGCCCGCTGCCTTGTATTAACAATTCCTGTGATGTGTGTAGCTGCTTCTCGCTCTAGTGACAGCAGCTGGTTGGTGGAGCCCGTCCTCTGGTGCCCACAGGATCATTCCATTTTCCACATTAGTAATAAGCCACAGACTTTAGATTCTAAAACAGAGCCAGAAACACTCACTAGACTCCAGATGCCTCTAAATATAATTAAAACTAAATTTTACTGCCCACTGTGGAAGACACAAATAAGGAATATTGTACCAATTTCTAGAATATGCTCCAGAGAGCAAAGCTGTGGACAGACCCATCCTGGGCTTGGATGCCAAGAGGTCCTTGCAGCTTGCAGGAGACTGTCGATCATTGCCACACCCCCCCCCTCCCCAGTCCAACTCTGACAAAAAAAAAAAAAAAAGCCAAACACCCTAGGGTAGCAGGGAACAACAGGCTCTTTCTGACAGACTAGGCCTTTACAAAGCTCTAGAACTTTCTAAGGTATCTCACATACACTTACACACACACACACACACACACACACACACGGCAAAGAGACAGAAAGAGAGGTATACAGAGAGAGGGAGAAAGAGAAAAATAGATTTACATTTTCAGAGGTTTTTGTTTTATAAGACAGGATCTCACTGTGTAGCCTAGACTGATCTTAAACTGGTGATCCTCCTGCCTCTGCCTCCTGAGCACTGGGATTACAGATGTGCACCACCATACCCAGTTTCAAAGACTGATTTGCTAGATAAATGTATCATCATCATCTTCATTTATAGTTACTCCCTCCCTCCAAGGTGTTATTAAAGAAACAGTTAAACTCTGATGGAAATAACAACCTCATCTAGGACACATGAGAAGCGGCATAACCACGGGCCAGACTAAGGTGTGACTGTCGGTGATGGGGGTGACAATGACAATGGAAGTCGCATCTGTTGAGTGCTTGCTCCATGCCAGGAGCTATGGCACAGTACCTGGACCAGGCTAGCACTGCAGTTCACAGAAAAGGGCTGCCTCTGAGGATGGATCTGAGCCTCTCTGAGGCTGCACGGGTAGTAAGTTCTTTAGTTAAGATTGCTGTGTGTTTGTGTGTGTACACTCAACCTGTACCAGAGGCTAAGCCTGAGTTTCTTCCTCTATTACTTTTTTTTTTTTTTTTTTGAAACAGTGCCTTACTCTACAGTCCTGGAATTTGCTTTTCAGATCAGGCTGGCCTCAAATTCATAGAGAACTGCCTGATTCTGTTTCTCAAGATCTGGGATTGGTGTGCATCACCAACCAACCACCTTACATTTTGACGTTGATTCTTTTGCTAAACTGTGAGCTCATCATTTTGGCCCACAGCAGGGCCCACAGAATCTTCTGTCTGCTTCCCCAGAACCAGGGTCATGCACACACACACACACACACACACACACACACGCATACACACACACTTTTACATGGGCGCTAGGAATCTGACTTCAGGTCCTCATGCTGTGGATCAGCACTTGACCCTCTGACTATCACTCCAGCCCCATGGAACTAAAACTTGAGCCTAGGGAGGCAGTTCTAGAACCTCCTCTGTAGTAGCCTTGCCCCTACTACAGAGAGCAGCAATTCCAGCCACTTGCTGCCATCAAATCTTCCCAAACTCAATTTTGGTTTCATAAAAACTGATTTCTGGCATTCATTTTTCATTTGGGGATCTTAATTACATTGTATAATGACAACAATTCTATTTGGCAGTTTGGCAGGAAACCTGAAAGACTCTTGGAAGGTATCTGCCTCAGCTGGTGGCCAACAGAAATTAGAGGGAATCTAGAAAGTCATCCACCAGCTGAGAGCACGCAGCATTCCCTGGCCACACATTCAGGCAACCATCGCTTAGATCATCAGGAGAGCCAGATAAGGGAAGCCAGTTAGGAAGGATCTCCTGACAACACGCGCAGTGAAAAGATACTCTAGTCTTATTTTTCAGCTTGGTCCTGATGCTTAACTCATGTTGTCGTGCTTCTACTGAGGAGCTCTCTGGTGGCCACAGATCTGTCTTGGGGATTGGCCTTTTTCTTAACTTTGGTCACACGAGGTCACAGGCCTCATCCTGGGATAAGGCCTTTTATTCGGGGTTAGAGAAGATGTGGGCCATTTCTTCTTGGATTCTCGATGTTCTGTTTCAGGCAGTCATGATCCTGCATCTTGAGAGACTCTCATCTGCAGGAAAAGACCCCACCCCCGTCTCTGTTCTCCTACTGTAAGCATGAGGAATTTGAGTTGCATGCTATCTGTGTTTCCCAGTGACAGTGCAAGATGGCTTTGTATCTCTTGAAGAATCTGGGAATAATTTAGAAATGGCACCAGGAAGGTAATCTTGGCACCTTGGGTAAATGCAGAAAATGAGCCAGGGTGGTGATAAGAGGTCATGGGAAATGCCCCATCCAGAATGGAGAAATGCCCAACCACTGTCGTGAAGCCCACACAACCGACTGCACAGAACAGAGGACAGTGTCAGATGACCAGAGAGAGGCAGCTCATCCCAGACAGTTCTCGTTCTCCTCCTCAGCATCTTATCTGTCCACCTCTCCTGGTCCTTCTTCCCAGGCTTCCACAGCCCACCCCAGCCCTCCTCTTCACTCAGGGTCTTACAGCAAAGGTTAACATCCTCACAAGTGTGAGCCACTAATGGAGGCCCTGCTTGTGCTTCAAATAGGACAGTCTCAGGAGAATGGGGGTATAGTGTGCAGGGTGGCTGTCAAAACACGCCCCACAGGCTTGTACACACTGAAGAAGAGAGAATGAGCCACATCCTGTGTGTGGCTCACAAGTAGCCACAGGTAGCCACCTAACTATGTGTGGCTGCCACAGGTAGTTAGGGGCTGCCTTCTGTGTTCCAAGGGCACTTTATGAGAATACTCAGGACCTTACGGGTAGATCCTATCTGTTAAATTTTATATGTCCTTGAGCCGAAAAAAAATGTGGTTGGGTAGGATTTTGGTGTCTTTTTACAAAATGGGAATTCACAATGGCTCAGCAGATGCTGGAGTTGCTGGACAAGCCTGAGGACTTGGGTTTAAATCCCCAGAATCCATGTGACAGTTGTGGGCACTGGGAGTGGGGGTGGAGTATGAAGACAGGAGGATCTCTGGGGTTTGCTGGCTATCAGCCTATGTCTAGGTTCTGTAAGGGTCCCTGCCCCAAGAGAAGAGAAAAGAGAAAGGTAAAGTAGGCACTCATTGTTTTCCTCTGGCCAGTGCACACACACACCTGAACACAGATATATGCACACATACCCCTACCACCACATGCAATGGGAATTCACTCATTTTTCTTTTTGTGGAATGACTGAAAGACTTCTGTGACTTGTGACATTCTGCTTTTTTCTTTAAGGGAATGTCACCCGAAGAGGAAATTCTCTCAGAAGCCATCAGTTTAGTGCACAAGGCCATGCCTGGTAAAGGCAGGCTTTGGTGATCTGTGCTTCCTGGCAGACATCAATGCAGAGCCTTGAGGTATGCCCTACAACAGCATTCTGGCAGCAGAAGTGTCACCTGCAAGCTGGCGAATAGGAGAAACTGACTGAGCTGTGCAGTTTCGCCGAGGAAGGACAGAGATACCAGGGGACAAGGGGCACATGCATGAAGAACTTTAGTCCACACCGAGCTATGCGAAAGGATGCTCAGAGCTCCTGTTGGTCCTCCAACAAGATACCCCTTCTCACAGTATCAAAAGAGCCATCAGCTCAGCAAGCACATAGCTGATCTGCCTGAGATGTGGGCACTGTGGCCACTTCTACATCATCTGATTACTGTGGCTGTAGATGAGACACTTTGCCCTGAGATGGATGGCTCAGGGCTGGATGCCGTGAGATGGCACTAAGCTAATTTCTGAGATAATTTCCCACAGGTATGAGGCAGTATGGTGCAAGGAGTAAGATCCTACCTTCCCTCCACCCCTGCACTGTTCCTAAGTCACGGCCAGTCGCAAGGCCTGCAAGTAATGACTTTTATAAAGAGGTTAGCACAGCCCCTGGGACCTAAGCGTCAGCTGCGTCAACGGTCCCTCCTTACCTGGGGTGTGGTGGGTTCCAAGACTTCTAGGGACATCTGAAACCAGAGACAGTGCTGAACACTACAAATGCCGGCTTCTACAGGCCATGATACACACACACACACACACACACACACACACACACACTAAAGTTCACTTTATAAATCAGACGCAGCAATGGGGAGACAGGAGCAACTGAGAGTCAACTACACCACCCTGACAAGGGAGTAAGATAAACTGTCAGCCTCATCAGCCTGGCAGGTTGGGGCTCTTGTGAAGCTAAGACACGAGCACCCTGATACTGTGGCAGGCAACATGACAACTGAGCTGGGTGCTAAGTGACTGAGGGGTGGGCAGTGTATGCATCATGGATGTGCAGAACAAAAGGACCATTCATGTCCCAGGCAGGAGGCAGTGGGGCCAAGCACCTTCGTCACGCTACTGGAAACACCATAGCGCCCACAGCTTAGGAACTTCTGATGTCTTGAGTTTTCCACGTACTGTCTCTCGGGCACAGTAAGCCATGGGTAGCCAAAGGCACTCAATGTAAAGAGGTGACTAAGAGGATCACTGGAGTTATACGTGGCCTGGCTAAAATGCCACAAAGGACTAGGATAACAGCTATCACCAGCTACCAGAGGCTAGGCCCAGTGGCAGTCTCGTTTGCAACTGGATGGCTTGCTTACTGACTGAGGACGACTGCCCTGATACACGCAAAGGACAGGTGGGGTGACTGATGTCTCATCCCGCCCCCCACCGCTGCTCCCCCCACCCCACTTTGTCTGTTATCAGAGAGCAAAGTGGCTTCTGGCTTTTGTCTCGGCTTGGCAAGACATAAGGAGTCACATAGTTCCAGTGTACATTGCTTTCTGGGGCCTTCCACAGCCTAAGTTTTCTGTCATAATTGATTTGAAAGAATGTCCTGGCTCGTCTTAATTTTTATTCTAAAGGCTTTTTGGTTTTTTTTTTTAAATGTTCTATGGTTTTGTGTATAACTATCTAAAATCTTTGATTTTTCTTTATTTGAATGTACATATATATGAAAGCACACATTTGTCATTCTTGTACCTGGAAGCCTGCCAAGATCATGTGTCTGAGATGACACACACTGCAATCATCTACAAATACAGGGAAGTCTCAGAGAATGATCCCCAGATACCACAAGGGCTTTTAGTTTGTTAAATGTAACCATAAAGATCTTTCCTAAAAAACAAAAAAAGTTTGCCAGGCAGTAGTGGTGCATGCCATTAATCCCAGCACTCGGGGGGCAGAGGCAGGTGGATCTCTGTATGTTTGAGACCAGCCTGGCCTACAGAGTGAGTTCAAGTACAGCCAGGGTTACACAGAGAAACCCTGTACCCATAACAAAGCAAAACAAAACACCCCAAACAAACAAAACACACTAAAAAAAAATCCATATTCCACGGTCAGAAATCAAAGATGAAATCTACCACATGATAGGCTGGGCACGGGGCAGAATCCAGGCTGCTTCTTCCTTGCCCACCCCAGGTCTCACAGGAGCCAATACATGTTTTGATTTCATTCTGGGTCTATGGAGGAAATGGAGAAGGCCCAGCCAAGTGTAAGAGTGGTGAGCGGGCTGTCAGCAAAGCCCAGCTCCGATGTCCAGGCCCTGGCTAGTTCTCAAGTCCGAGAAGAAACACTTTAGTCCCCTCAAGTACAAAATCAGGACACTAGTTTTGAGTAGTAACTTTGAAACTCTTTTTTTTTTTTGAAGTGTGTGTGTGTGTGTGAGAATGTGTGTGTTTTCAAAAATGAGGAGCTGTTTTGAAAACGAGGTTCCGGTACTACAGAAATTCAAGTTCTTCGGGATGTGCTTCTGCCACAGAGGCCCATTCTATTAATATGAGCTGGGTCACTTAGAGTCACAGACCTATTCCAGAACAGAGCATCCACCCAGTCACCCACTGAGCCAGCATGGACAAGGGCTGGGGCATATGTCATACAAGACTTACCTCCATGGCCTTCAAGGGGCTGAAGGGATAGAGAGGGTGTCAACACACACCTGACTGCTGCACACACATTCACCTGGTGTTCACGTGGGCAGAGTTAACTTCTACCCCAAGGCAAGGCACCAAGCAGCCAAGTGTGATTAACTGGCACACCGCAATCTCCAGCACTCCCTAGACAGGCAGTTACTCAGCGCATACCATGTCCTGTGCAATTGGAACTTAATTTTTTTGTTTTCTTTGGCCCGGGCTGGGCATAAACCTGTAGGCTTAAACGACTCTCCTGCCTCAGCTCCTCAGTAACTGGGGCCAGAGGGGTGCACTGTTGTGCCTGGCTGCAGCTCTCACTATCCTCCAGTGGTTTCTCCCACTGAGAAGGGAAGAAGGTAAACCTTTTGTTATCACCGAGGGTAACCCAGCTCCCTGAAGAACAATCCTAGCCCCTGTTCTCCTTCCCCTGTACTGCCTTTGAGCTAGCTGGCCACGGTCCTCTCTATCTGGAATCTGTCACCACTCACAACTGCCATCTGTCGCCGGATAATCAGAAGCTGGAGTCACCGCTCACTTCAAAGCAGCTTCCTGCCATGTCCTGCACTTCATTATCTGAGAAAGAACCATTTACCATCAGTGTTGGCTGGGATGACCCTTTCTGCTGGGAAGACTTTGAAACGTAACACTCCGGCCTGGCATGTGGGTAGATCTCAAGGTAGTCACCAACCCCCATTAACCACGCTGCCCTCTGCCCTCTCCGTGGATGAAGCTGGAATATTAGGGTCTCACTGAGGGAGGAAAAAAAAAAAACAGCTGGCTCCACTTCCTTCCAGTGGCTTCACAGCCATCAATAACTCTTGGCTCTCCAGAAGCACAGACCTTGAGGCCCTCTCTGCAAGGCCTTTTTTTTTTTGCCCTCAGCAGCTCTCCTTTGGGGCCAGCACACAGTGCGGTGGAGGGAGGCTGTGGAGGAAGCTGCCCCTTCCTTATGGTCTAACATGCATCTTCATTCCTTCCTGCCCTGCGTGCCACAGGACAGACCAGCAGGTACTAGACACCAGTCACAACATTTGCACTGGCCTATCCAAGCTCACATTGTTGGTGACATTCACAGCTGAGCCTCAAAGAGGTCCGTCACCCTTACAGAAAAATATAGGTGAACAGAAGATGCTATAAGGGGCATGTGCCTGTAAGCACAATGCTAAGTAAAATAGGAGGACCCTGAGGGTCTTGCTGGTCAAACAAAGTAGTTCCATATTCAGTGAGAAAGACTGTGTCTAAAAAAAAAAATAGGGTGGAGATCTGATGTCAAAGTCTTCCACATCCACCCACACACCCAAATATGCCACAAACACAGAGATTATTACTAAAGAGAGTCACCATGGGACCTAGCAATTCTCCTTCCAGGCAGATACCCCCAAACAACTAAAAACTGACATTATCATAACAACTCGCACACAAATGTTGACAGCAGCACTATTCTCCTGATGCAAAGGGCACCAGCCCACACGCCCATCAGTAGATGGCATGGGAAACAATGTGCTCTTTCCAGACAGTGTATCGGGCAGAAAAAAGAACAGCTCTGCCACATGCTCCAGTGAGGATGAGCCCTGAAAACCTTACGCTAGAAGAGAGAAGCCAGCCAGAAAAGACCACATATAGTAGGATCCTGTGCCTGCGGAATGTCCAGAATCAGGGAATCTCTACAGAGACAGAAAGGAGTTGCTGGCTGCTCAGTGCAATGAGCAGCTGCTCTACTGGACTGGGAGTATGGGTCTGGGCAATGAGGCGACCTGCTACAGGGCGTGTGATTAGGGGGCGGAATGAAAATGCTCTAAACAAATAGTGATGGTGAGCACACGACTTGGTGAACACACACACACACACACACACACACACATTTTTCGAGATAGGGTTTCTCTGTTTCAGGATAGCTTTGGAGCCTAACCTGGAACTCTCTCTGTAGACCAGGCTGACCTCGAACTCACAGAGATCCATCTGTCTCTGCCTCCCAAGTGCAGGGATTAAAGGCATGTGCCTCCACCACCCAGCCTGGTGAATATATTTTTAAAATATCAATTAAACCATTTTATTTTTTGAGATGAACTCACCTATTCCAGGTAGAAAATGACCTTGAACTTATGACTCTCCTGCCTTCATCTCCTAAGTGCTGGGACTGCAGGTGTCTGGTTTTATGAGAGGCTAGGGATCAAGCCCAGGACCTCATGCATATTAGGCAAACACTCTACCAACTGACCAACATACCCAAGCCCCACGAATATACTGTTTTAAAGGGCAATTCATAAGGTATATGCTTTATATCTCGGTTATAATGGTTCTCCCCTTTCACATGAAAATGATAATCCTTTAGAGGCTCAATGATGGTGAAGACAGGCAGGGAGATCAGGAGTCCAGGTCCGCTCTCTCACTCCTATCCCAGCCAGGGCTCACTTTCCAGAGGACTCCATACTCAGTCAACACAGGTTGCCCTGGCCAGGTGTCACTATTGAGGTTCATGTCCTAATTCTGGTTCCCAGGGCTGGCACTATAGGCCAGTGATAAGGGGCTTGCTTAGCATGGCCGAGGCCCTAAGACTGATTGCTAGCCAGTGCTGGAGGCCTCACACAATGTGTGGGATTCAACTGCTAGGACCCAAAATTCGCTGAGTGAAGGGCGGGGGCAACCCCACCAGAAACTCACAGGGGAGGGGATGAGGTTGTGGTGAGGTGGTCCAGGGGCAGATTTAGAGTGCTTATTTGTAAAGAAGCAAATGTCTATACAGCAGAAAAAATGGGGAGCCATGTGACTGCAGCAGAGTTGTGGGGGTTGTTTGTTTGGGTTGTTTGTGCTTTCTTCACTGCTAGGACAGAACCCAGCACCTCACATTTGCTTTGCCACTGACCACATTCCCAGCCGCCAGATGGCCATCCAGTCTAGTTTCTGCCATCAAGAGCGCAGGGTCTCTGCGGGGAAGCTGGAATAAAACTGTTAGTCACATGAATTAGAGTAGCGGTACAGAGACTAGCATGCGAATGGGAAAGCTCGCTTGACAGGCAGCATGCCAACACTACGGTGGCAGGTAGCTAGCCCAACGTCCTCTAATGCAGGCTACCTTCTCTTGCCCATTTTCTATAAGCCCTGGGTAGAGAGCTTACATCTGTGAAACCTAGAAGCCTCCCAGATGGAAGGGCTAGACGACCAGGGCCAGCTGTCAGGAACTTCAGTGAAGGAGTAAAGGCCATGCTACCCCAACAAACAGTGGCACACAGATGGTTTCCAGCAGAAGGTGTCCTAGAGCGGCAGCTACAGAGAGGGTAACCTCCATGGCCACTTCCCTATGCGGAGCAAGCCATAAAATTCCTGGGAGAAAGATGCTACTCCTGAGCTAACACGAGGAAATTGACCCTTATTACCAGGAACTGCCATCCATCCTGGATGGATCTGTCTAAGCCAGCTCCCTGCAGTAATCTCCTTATCTCCTACTGAAGACTGCCTCTGATTTACTACCCTACCCCAGCCATATCCCTCCTTCACAAACTTACCATTTGTTTTCAAAAGGTCTAAAAGCTACCTCTCTCTGCACTCTCTTTTAAAGATTTTATTTATTTATTTTTGAGATAGGGTAGCCCTGGTTGGTTGGAAGCTTGCTATGTAGACCAGGCAAGTCTCAAACTCAGAGAAATCTACCTGCCTTTACCTCTTAAGTGCACCACCATGCCCAGCAAGATTTTTGTTTTTGCTTATGTGTCTGTGAGAATGTGCACACGCAAACACACGCATACAGGAGTCTGTAGGGGCCAGAAAGACACACAGATCTCCTGGAACTAGACTTCAAGTAGTCAGGAACTGGAACCGAGTCCTCTGGCAGAGTAGTCAGTGCTCTTAACTACCTTTTGAGGTCCTAAAAACCAGTCCTTTTTCTCTTTTGCTGTGTGGTTCAGGTCAGCTTTGAACTCTGGACGCGCTGCTACTTCATCACGGTTGCTTCTTCATTCTGCTTCAGGCATTTCCTTGGTTCCTCACTCTGTTATAAGGTCCCCATGCATATGCAAAAACCAGTAAACTGTGCATACTTTTGTCTTGCTGGTCTGACTCATGCAGGCCTCCTCCAGGTCCGGCTCAGGTCGAAATTAAGAAACAAGCTGGGCAGACTTGGCCCTTGGACTCTGCTCTCTGTCTGCCTCCACTTCATCTCCAGCTGCCCTCTCTGGCACTCTCCTGCTACAAAGAGTGAGCTTGGGCCTTGGGAATCCTGACATGTGGACACAGCAAGTTGATCCCAGGCCACTCTGGGGAGGCACATACACCACTGCCAAGTCATACAATGCAATGTGAATTGTCTATTTTCATGAGGGTCCTCCAGAGAGACGGTCTGTGGGCAGGATGACTCACGAGAGAGCTAAATGAATTCACCCCACAGAGAAGACAAAGGGCTTGGAACATCACTGAAATGAGAAAAATTGGCCACAGCAGCTGCAGCGCTTTAAGGTCTTCACCCCTCCTGCCTACTCCTCTACCCACTGCCAGCAGTGAATGCTTTCTCCTCTCTCTCTCTCTCTCTCTCTCTCTCTCTCTCTCTCTCTCTCTCTCTCTCTCTCTCTCTCTCTCTCTCTCTTCTTCCCTCCCCCCCACCCCGCTCCATGCTAAGGTTCTGCTATTATTGGCAAAAAGGGACAGCAGAGGCTGGGAAGTATTCCCTTTAGTGAGTGTCTTTTACCCCTCCAGTTTTCTGGAATTATCTTTTTCAAAGATGGCTCTGGATTACTCAGAGTGACACTCAAACATCTTGGCTTCTTTCTAGGTGGAAAAAGTGTTAACAAAACTGTGGACAGGCCTTTCCACACATAAGTACACCCAGTGCTCAGGCCACAAGGGAAGGAGGTCCATGGCCCGGCTTGGACTCTTCTTGGGCATCTAGAAAACTCTTGGTTACTTTAGCGTGAAGCTGACCACACCCTCCCTCTTTTCATAGTTCAGGGAGGGAACCTCCTGGCTTAGCCCCTCTAGGCATGCTTGGCAGAACTGTAGATACCTCATGTTTGCTAAGAAAGGGAATTATTTGATTTCACCCTTTACGGTTTTAACAAATAGTACAGTCAGTGGTAACAGAGCCTGGTCCCCACTGGATTGTCCCTGGGCCTCAAGTGGTCACCAGTACACACTGCCTGCAGATAAGAGCTGATCCTGACTTGGACTCACAGCAGTGATAAATGCTGGCCAACTAGATATCTTTGTTGGTAGCATGTAGATGTTGTCCTGCATTAAAGAACACTGAAGAGAACTGGTCTCAGCACCAAAACTTCTCTCCTCCCCAGAACAAAGGCTTGTCCACCTGCATCTGATGACAGAGTTAGGAGCCCTCAGTGTCATGGCTTTTACTGAGGCTTTGGGAGTGGTCTGTGTAAAGAAGCCGAGATAAGTGGTTCCCCACCTGGGCAGGAATCATGGGTGAGGAGAGGGACATAGGACAGGAGACTCCACAAGTTAGGTCAGCACACAGGAGCTGCTTTGCAGATAAGCCTGCCATGGCTAATTCAGTGAACTTTCCTGTGGGCCTCACTGCCTCATCTTTAACATACACAGACCATAAATGCACCCATCTGAGGTACTGTTGGTGGGTTTAGTGCCTTGGAGTTGGGCAACCATCACCACTATCTGATTCAACATCATTTTATTTATCCCCCGAGTAAGCCAGGACTCATCACAGCCACTTTGTCTCCGCCAACCACTTCTCTCAGACTCCCTGGTCACAGCTCCTCTCTTTCGTGTCTCTGGGACTTGCTGCCTCTACCTGTTCAGTTTCTAAAGCAGCAGCCACCAAACTTCCCAGGGGTTGCCATGCTTCCCGGGGGTCGCCGCCATGCTTTGCAGGGGCACTGGTTCTCATGAGGTCCTCAGTCACGGAAGGGAGCCGACTCTGGGGCCTGCCTGCAGTGCCCGAAACACAACTGCTCTGTCTGTGCAGAGCTTCTCCCTGGACACGAGCCCCAAGCTCACTCATGTGAGCTGGCAGAGGCCTTTTGTCCCAGTGGCACCCATGGTGAAATCTGTCAGCTGACGTCAGTCACCACCAAGCTCCACTGGGCACATGCTGATGGGGGTGGCGACCTTCCTTCCTCAGCAAGTATTGGGACTGACCTACCCACTCCAAGTCCCCCAGCTTGGTAACTATCCAGATGTTTTAGGTTGTTTTAAATGTACTTCCTATCCCATTCTTTCTAGGTCTCCAGCAACATGTCAACTGTTGTCCTGGGCCACACTGATACCAATATCCGAGGAGGGCATGCATGTCAAGGTATCTCTGCCACTAAAAACAAGGTCAGGCTTGGGCAGTAGAAGTGGTGAGAACCAAGACACCCAGAAGAATGCAGGCACTCTGTGAATCATTTACTGAAAGACACTGGAGGGACAGCAATGGCAGAGACTGGGAATTTCCAACTTTAGTCAAAGTGGCAAAGGGAGATTCAGTCTTAATTCAGAAAGTCAGAGCCAACATAACTCCAGAAGGAGCTTGGAGAAGAGGGAGCTTGCTCAGCTGGCTCAGTGATTAGACGCACTGGCTGAAACCGTGTTTGCAATTACACTGCACTGCCACTCTAACGCCGGTGCCACCTCTCGCTTGCCGAGATCCAGTAGGAGAAGTTGGGTAAGTAAGGAGGTGCCTAAACCATGGCCCATACAAAACAGACTGCCCACAAATCCTCCAGTGATCAAGCACCTAGAAAACAATTGGCCACAAAAAGCTACTAGCAAGAGTGTGCCCTCTACTGGAGGGGTGAAGAAACCTCCGGTACTGTGGCACCCTGTGAAATCGGACGCTATCAGAAGTCCATTTAACTTCTGAGTTGCGCTCCCCTTCCAGCATCTGGTGGGAGAAATTGTTCAGGACTTCAAAGAAGATCCATGCTTCCAGAGTGCAGTTATGGCGCTTTGCATGCAGGTGAAGCCTACCCGGTTCGCCCTTTTGAAGGTACCAACTCGCGTGCTATCCATGCCAGACGTATAACAATCAAACCAAAGGGTATTCAATTAGCTTGCCACACATGCACTATGAGGGGAAACATTTCGTTCTCTAAAATTTTCTTCTTCTTCTTGTTATCAGTAGTTCTGAACGTTAGATAATTTTTCCATAGGGACAAAAGATACCAAACTAGACGACTCTAAGTGGAAAAATAGGGCACAGTAGTCAGGTATTGGCAGTTCTTTCGTTTTCATTTGTGTGTGAATTTTTAACATAAATGCAAGATGTAGCAAGCATTAACATAAGTCAAAATGCTTCACAGCACATATTTCACCTTTATAACAACTATAAATAAACCTATTAAAATTTTCTGGACAATGCCAGCATTTCAGGTTTTTTTTTTTTTTTTTTTTTTTTTTTTTTTTTTTTTTTTTTTTTTTTTGGTTTTTCGAGACAGGGTTTCTCTGTAGCTTTGAAGCCTATCCTGGAACTAGCTCTTGTAGACCAGGCTGGTCTCGAACTCACAGAGATCCGCCTGCCTCTGCCTCCTGAGTGCTGGGATTAAAGGCGTGCGCCACCACCGCCTGGCTCAGCATTTCAGTTTTTAAAAAATAAAAATGCTTGGCAAGTAAACAGTTTTTGAAGAATTTTATCATATAACAGATTCCATCCATTCAGTATACTTTTCTTAGTTGTTTCTTAGTTACAAGCAAACACATGTCTGCAATGTGTCTGAGTTCAGTGTAGTTTCTGTAAGTTTATTATTAAGATACATGAAAAATATAAAGTATATTTTATTATGTATATATTAAAATATAAAATATATTTCATTAATTATACATAAAACATAAAATGTTTAATATGCATATATTAAAATATTTAAAACTCAATATGTTGGGTATATATATTAAAATATATATGATTAATATATATTTAAAAATATATATGAGCACTGGCTGCTCATCCAGAGGACCCAGGCTTGAGTCCTAGCACCCACAAACTGGTTAACAATGTACGTAACTCCAGTTCCAGGGGATTAGATGCCCTCTTCTGGACTCTGTGGGGACCAGGTAGGTATGTGGTACATAGACATACATGCAGGCAAAATCTCATATATACAAAAAATAATTATTACAAAATGGGAGGTCTCTGTTAGCACTGAGAACCGAGCAGGATGGTCTGAAAAGACCTCCATAGAAGTGAGTTGTAGCTCTATGAGGTGAACACCTGGCCTTCCAGTTACTAGCTGTCTTGCCGTGAGTGTGGAGCAGTAGGAGGGCTACACCCAGCCTAGTCACAGCTCTCCCCTGTGAGACTGGTCTGTGGGCGTCAGTCCTCAGGAGGCTTCATGTAGAGAAACACTGAATTCTGACCTGAAAGCTAGGGATCATGGGACATGACAGTAATAACCACGAAAAAACAAGTCTAAGACCAGAAACATTGCGGCCTGCCAGTCAAAAAAGGCAGGCCTGTATAATATGTAGGAAAGGCAATTCAGAAGGGGAAGGATCACGGGCTTCCTGGCTCTGACATTTACCAGCTCTTTTGACTGTGGTAACTTAAGTGGGCACCTTGTACCTCAATTTCCTCATCTGGGAAATGAACTGTGAATACTGACACAACCCAAATACACACCTAGTATGATACGCGAGAACAGGGCAAGCTCTCGGGTTGGCCACTACAGCCTTGCCATCTAGACGGGACCATGCTGTCTAGTGCGCAAGTCCCCAGAGGCTCACAGCCAGGCACAGCCAGGGGCAGCATACATGCTGCTGTGTGCACAGCCACCACAGGGCAGCCCTGGCAACGCTCTTGACACAGCAAAATGCACACAGGGTCTCAGAAGCTAAGGTCTTGCCTGGAGGCCACTGCACAGGGTTCTGAGGGCCTGGCAGTGTCTGAGGGTGGCTAATGAAGGGAGGATAGGGCCCTCCGTCCCCCACAAACCAACATCTAATTGTGAGGAGGAGATGGGCAAACCACACAGCCGCTGCACTGAAGTTGGCCAGCCACTCAGTGCTTCATTAAGTTTTTGTTTTTAATTAGTGGGAGAGTCCTAACCAAAAGAGTAGGAAGGAAACACTAACCAGGATCACGCCCTTCTAAGGTGCATGAAAGCTTGCTAGTGTTCTATTAAAATTGACCGCCTCAGGGCTGGAGAGATGGCTCAGTGGCTAAGGGTCCCAGAGGACCTGGGTTCAAATCCCAGCACCCGCATGGCAACTAACAACTGTCTGTAGCTCCAAGATCTGACACCCTCACACAGACTTACCTGCAGGCAAAGCACCAATGCACATAAAATGAAAGTAAATAAATTAAAAATAAGCAAATAAAATCAGCTGCATTACCTCCCCTTTCCGTCCCTTTCAGCACCTCGCGTTCCCACTCCCTTCAAGGTACAGTCTCCTACCTCATCCCCACATAGCTGTCAGCCCGTTGCAGGGTCTACGAGGCTCCTCTCACACAAAGCATTTCAGGGCTTGTCCCTTAGTTGTCTCTAACACCACCTCCTTCCCAGGATGGCAGACTGGTCTCTGTCAGTCACAGGGCACAAGGCGAGCTCCCAACAGCCCCTGCCTGTCCATGCTCTGGTTGCCCTTCACCCCTGACCCCAGCAACAAGCCCTTTTTGAACTGTGGTTTCAGGCTTCCCTGGGGCTCCACGGGGTCTGGTTGCTACATTTAATGTTTATTCTGCTGATGTAAAAATGCAAGGAAGGGGAGAGGGACTCCTGAGTCTTGTCATGCAGGGAAGTGCCAGCATACTGACACTAGTTCAGGTTTACGGACTTCTCCATGGCTCCAAGAAACTCCTGCACCTTCAGGCCGGAGAACAGCTAGGTGTTTACAGAAATCTCCATCTGGTAGCAATCTGTTCAGCAGCAAAGCTTCTCCCGCCTCCTCTTACACCAAATACTCCACGGGGGCCATAACCCCACCCTCTTCATTTGTGTGAAGCCCAGTTTGTCACTCATGTTTTTTACGCTGGCATGGAAGCAGAGACACCGTTCTCACCCACTGCCATTTGAGCAGAGATGAGGCCACACACTGACCTCTGGCTCCCTCGCTCTAAAGTCCACACTGGAGCAACAGGAGGGCAGGGTGTTGCCCTTTACTATCCAGGAGGTCCTGCCCATGCCGCTGTTAAGACCTGCACAGGAGTCTCAGTCCAGAGTACCTCCAGGACTGTGGAGACAGGAGACACTGTGCTAAAACCCCAGGGAAAGTTCTTTATTTGAGGGGTGATGAGTCTTGAAATGAATTCTTTGAGATACTAGCTGAATGAAGAGCTTGGTTTTGGTGGTTGTGGTCAGATGACAAGACGGGGGGTAAATACAGAGAGTGAAGTCCAGCTTGGGGACGCGCACGCCTTTAACCCCAGGTGTTGGAAGGCAGAGGCAGACAAATCTCCAAGTCAGAGGCCAGCCTGGTCTACACAGAGAAACTCTGTCTAGAACAGACAGAGTACACGGATCCACGACAGCACCCACACCAGCACCCACACCATTTGTCCTATCGCTGACTTCATCCATGCGGTTAGGAGGGAGGCTGTCATCATTATTCCCCCTCATCCTTACAGCTCAAGCGGACCAGCAGAGTAGGCTTCCTTGCCTCTGGCAAGGCCTAGAGAAGTCATGTGACTCGAGTCTGGCTAATGATAGCTTTTATTAAGAGTTATTGAAAAAGACGTCTCTGTAAGTTTGAGGACCAGCCTGGTCTACAAAGTGAGTTCCGGAACAGCCAGAGCTGTTATACTGAGAAATCCTGTCTTCAAAAAGAAAAAAGAAAAAAAGAAAGAAAGAGAAGAGAGAGAAAGAAAATGTTATTACAGAAAAAACACCCCGGTATTTTAGAACTGTCTAAGCCCATGTTTCTTGCTACCTGGAAACAAGAACTCACTGGCAGAATAAAGACCAACAACAGTGAGAACAGAGATAAGCCATGAAGACAAAGGCGGCCGAGATGAGTGAGACGTCCCCAGTCCCTGATTCCACGAGGAAGTGAACTACCTTTGGGGAGGGGTATAAAGAGTGAAAATTTATTTGGTGAATGTTGAGGGCAATCAATCATCATTCAAAAGAGACCGGATGGAAAGTGTCCTGCTAAGGATCTAGGAGGCCTCTAGGGCCACACAGAAATCTCAGGATATGGGAATGCCCTCAGCCATTCAGGGCCACATGGAAGAACTCTGCATGGTTAACACAAGGGTTGTTGTCCTCACGCTCGGACACCAACGTCTCCATATCTGTCAGTTCCAGCATGAAAAGGGCATGATGAACCTCAGCCTTAGGATGGCGCCATTCTCCTTTTTGCCCAACACCCGAAGCTTTCACCATAATCCCACGGCTTCTCAGGTCCCTGCTCTTGCCCATGCTCATGGGCAGAAGTACTCAGAATCAAGCACCCTGTGCAGGGTGCTCCAGGACCAACACCAGAGCATAGGACTCCGAGGGAGATGAACTCACCCCTGACCCGCTGAAGCAGGCCGCTGCAGGTGTGTTCTGAGCACCGTCAGCTTTCAGAGCACCTTCCCGACAATGCTGGTGGGCACGTGACCAGAGAAGAGTTGGGACTCTGACCAAGGAACACGGCTCATGGGGGTTAGAATGCCATCAGCAGGCCCCATTATATTTTTCAAGTGAATAACTAGGTCATGCTACTGTGCTTTCTTAACACAGTAGAACATGCCAGAAACCTCAGAGTTGAAATAGAGGGACAAGCTATTAGGAAAAGGAATCCAAGCAAGCACAAATATAAGTTGCTAACCCCACTGGCAATCAGGACAGTGGAAATCAAAGCCTAATGAGATAATTCTGTATGTCTAACAGATTGGGGAAAATTTCACAATATAATGTGCCAAGAATTCGGCAAGGACATGGAATTACAGAAGCTTAAACTGGCCCAAATGCTGCTGGAAGGCAGTCTGCCATGATCTGATGAAGTTGAAGACATTTTCTGACTCAATTCATGATCCCAGGTGAACAGTGTACAGCTTAGGGTAGGTGGTGTCTACCCATGAGGGAGTAAAACCTGGGTTTGCACAGGTGGAAAAAAAAAGCACAGACATGATCATTGTTGGTGGCCCTACAAAAGCTAACTCTATCCAACATCCTTTCTTATCAATTCAAACTCTAGACTTGTAGAATTCCATTTTCTCCCTGGGAGGGATGATAAGGAGAAACCTCAAGCCACACTGACACAGTGAAGTGCAGTATAGGGCCCAGGAGAGATTCAGCCAGCATCACGGCCCCAACCAGACGTACACAGGAGGGGGAGAAGCTTTCCAAGTAGGGAATGCTACATGGCAAGAGGAGTGAGCAAACTCCAGCCACAAGCACAGACCAAATGTGGCACAAATCCATTCATGAAGGTACAAGACAGAACTGTGTTGTTTAGGGATGGATGTGTCCCCAAGCTGAGGATGGAAAAGCAGAGTGTGTGGAGCCACCACCAGGGCTGCAGTGAGCAGCACACGAGCTGGGAAGGGAAGGGTCACATCACACTTCGTTCTCGAAGCCGTGGAGAACACGGTATGTTTTTTCTGCATGTGC
This sequence comes from Arvicola amphibius, assembly GCF_903992535.2. NCBI lineage: Eukaryota > Metazoa > Chordata > Mammalia > Rodentia > Cricetidae > Arvicola > Arvicola amphibius. The sequence goes on from NC_052048.2 coordinate 33,370,322, forward strand.
TGTGGATCACTTCAAAAATATTAAAACAGGAAAGACAAGCAGGAGGGGATTTCCTTGATCCTTGTCATTTAGTGTTCAGAAAGCAGTTTGGGCATCAAATTCTCCCCCCGTCAGAGAGGCATGTGGTGCTTTCAGAAGCCGGTGCACCTGGGCCCCCGCCAGTCAGAACTCATTTCTCAAAGGAGGTAAAGGCACAGATAGAAAGCTCAGCAGGGGTCCCGGGCAGATCTTACTGGGAAGTAAACAGGCTGAGACAAGATGAATGAACTGAAAAGAGTTGGGGACCACACAGCAAGAGGAGGATGGACCATGAGCCTCCATCTCTTCTGATTCCGCAGCCACGACTCAATCAAGTGCAGATGTCCATTGAACAGGGACAGGATTTTGCTTTGTTTGTTTGAAGCAGGGTCCCATGTAGCCTAGGCTGGCCCTGAGCGGCTGATCCTCTGGCTTTTATCTCACAAGTGTTGGGATTACAGATGTGCAGTATCACTGTGCTTGGGAACTGCTTTGTTTTCTGAGACTGAACTTGAAATGGCAATTCTGTCTCAGTCTTCTGAGTGCTGAATCTAGATACCTGGCGAGACTTTTTTGTTTTATTATTCCTTAAGTGATACACCGTGATAACGATACATTGCTGGCTTCATTTGAGGGGTCATGAGTGACGGACAGACAATTTTAGACATAGGAAAGGACATGTGCAGGATTCATGCAAATGCTCTTCCACTTTATTGAGGGGCTGGCACATCTGCAGATTGTGCATTCAGTGGCCTTGATGATGAAGGGAACATCTGTGGGACTCTCCAGAGGAAAAGCTGCACCAGCTAGTGATCCTCCGAGGAGCCAATAAGAACGCCCCATTAACAGTCATGAACTGACAAGCAGTTGCTACTCTTTCATATTAAGAAGTTATTTTGTTTTTACACACAGTTCTTTTACATATTTTACATACACTGTTGCTAATCTAACACTCAAAAAACTCACTTAATACAAATTCTAGGATGGTTAATGCTTGCTTAAAATTCAAAGGTCTTTGGCATGGATATTAAGAATCACTTTTAGTTAAAAAAATAATTGAGCTTGGTGATTGCATACCTTTAATCCCAACACTTGGAAGGCAGAGACAGGCAAATCTGTGAGTTTGAAGCCAGCCTGGTCTACAGAGCAAGATCCAAAACAGCCTGGGATATGCAGAAAAATCCATTCTCAAAAACAAAACAAAAAACTGAGAAAAGGTTTCCATTTGGCTCACTTGTACTTAGCTTACATTAACTAAATTTGTATCATCATCTAAGGTTTTCATTTTTAAGTTTTCAAATTACTCTCTCTCTCTCTCTCTCTCTCTCTCTCTCTCTCTCTCTCTCTCAGTGTGTGTGTTTAGGTACTTGGTGCTAGAGTACATGCGTGGGAGCAGAGGACACCTTTGGGAAGTTCCTTATTTCTACCTGTTTTTGAGGCCGACCCCCCCCTCCCCCCCATTGCTGCTGCTGTGTACTCCAGGTTAGTGTTCCATAAGATTCTGGGCAATTCTGTGGTCTCCATCCTCCATCTCGCTGTAGGAATGACAGCACAGATTTATGCTCCCAGATCCAAGCTGAGTCTTGGAAATCAAACTCTGGTTGACAGGCTTGCATGACAAGCATGTTTTCCTCCTAAGCCATCTCCGGGCTCCTCGTCTTCTAAAGATTTTAAAAATGTGCCAGCACCTTTGTAGCTAGGGGTATCTCAGATCCCAGGTGAACTCGGGCAAGAGGAAGTGATATACATAGTGGCAGGCCCAGGAGAAAATCCCACCTCTAGCCCCAGCATGCAGATCCCAGGCCTTCCCCAGACTGGCCTATCCTAGATCCTCAGGCCTACATTACTAGGGCTGCAGTGGGCCCTGCTATCATGGAGTGAAATCTAATCCCACAGGCCACAGGGGAGGGAGTGGAAGGAAGGGCGAGGGAAAGCGTGTCAACAAGTACCCGGGCACAGAAACACAAACTAGCTTGGTTCTGGACTGGCGCTTTCACACGTCAATGCTCTCAGCGCGGCTGACTGAAGTAACACAAGTGTTTATGTGCGCAATCTTTTATGAACATGAACTATTTTGAAAACTCTTTTACGAAGCCAAGTTTCTTTCCTTTTAATAAAATGCCAAGCAGAATTAGGTGGGGTCTCTTCCAAGGAGGCTTAAGGTAGGATAAACGCAAACACCTTAAGTTAGCAAATCAAAATAAAACAAGGGTTGCAGGCTCAGCGGCAGAGCGCGTGCTCAGCAGGTGTGAGGCCCTGGGTTCCACGCCCAGCACACAGACAACAAAAACCTATTACCTAGTTCTAGCTTTTTTTTTTTTTTTTTTTTTAATCACACGGCTGTTAGGTGGTGATAGCACACACCTTTAATCCCAGCACTCAGGAGGTAGAGACAGGTGGATCTCTGTGAGTTCGAGGCCAGCCTGGTATAGAGCAAGTTCCAGGATAGGCCCCAAAGCTATAGAGAAACCCTGTCTTGAAAAACCAAACAACAACAACAAAAAACCAAAACAAGACAACCCCTCCCCCAAAAAACCAAACAAAAAAAAACAAAACAAAAACACCCACACAGCTTTGTAACCACAAATGGTGATCAGCTCTTAATTTCCCCGCCAGTCAAGGGAAGGCGGAAGCCCAGACAGAAAGTTCCTCAGACTGCTCTTCTCAGGGTGGTATTCCAGATGAGTCGTGAGTTTAACAGTGAAGAAAACCTCTCAGGGACCCTCGGATTTTGTTAGAAGCCAGCGGGAGAGTAAGAAGGCACAGCGATGTGGCAGATGCTGCAGCACGGACAGGCTACCAGAGGGGTCGGATGTGAGAGACCAGCAAAGCGCTCTACTGCGTGTGGAAACTTCTAGGCTTAGTATGGAAGCAGAGACTCCCTGTAAGTTAGATCCATTTCAGCATCCAGCTTGCTGTATCCTCTCTGCTCTCAGCCTGCAAGGTGTACTGTAAAACCTTACCATGTGCATGGAGGCTTTACACGGCCAAGTTCAATAGCATGCAATCAGCACATCTGTTCATCCCTCTGTCCCTCTGCAGCCTATCTCTAAATCGGGTACCTCTTCCTCACAAGATGGCTGCAGGTATCCAGGAGAGCAGTCTGCTGGTGGCGACAGTACTAGCTGCTGTCTTCCTCTCACGGGCCTTGGGGCTCTTCTGCCACAGGCACACATGGAATCCCTGCTGTTTTCCTCTCCTATACCTGACTTCCAGTCTCTAAGAACCAATGCTTGCTCTTTCCTGGAGCCCCCTCTTGCATAAATCCCTCCTGAGATCCCACAGAAACAAAAGAACCACGCGCCAGACTGTGCCCTTGACCACAAGACCTGTCACGCTCACGTCTTCTCTCCCCCAGCACACAGCACTGCCCCTCCGGCCTGCCTGGTATCTCTTTGCTTCTACAGCACCAGGAGCCTGGCAGGGCTGATAAACACTAGTTGAAGATGTCAGTGATATTGGATTAAAGGGCACACACACCTTCAGAGCTATCCCTGCCATCCTGGAGCCCCACAGCCAACTGAGAGGGTTCAGAACTGTAATCTCAGAGCTATGAATCCATTTAATTTTACAGTCTTGAAATATGGAATCCCCCCAAATTCAACACAAGGCAGCTGTTTTGCTTGCAAATGAGAAGGGTCAGCTGTGAAAATACAGCCCCTGGAAAAACAAGGACAGGACAGGCTGCAAGGACACCTCTAGGGGCCCTGCGCTGCTGAGTCAGGAAGCCGGGTCAGCTATGCCTGACCCATGGGCTACCTAGCCCCACAATTTCACTGTTTCCACCTTCTAGCTCACAGACTCCATCTTGAAACCCGCCACCCCTGCCCCATCAACTCAAAATGCATCCATTTAACTTAGTGCTTTCATGATTTGAAGATATATACAACTGTCAATCAAAGCTGAGGACCAGTCAGGCAAACCCAGATTTAATTCCTCTCTGACATGACCGACTCAGGTTTAAAAATATTTTCTAGGTTAATGTAATATCTTGACGTCTTTATGGTTTTATGTCTCTTGGACTTGACTCTCATGGTTTAGGGAGGACCAGGGTCTCACGATTTAAGGAGGATTCTATTTCCATGGTTTCAGGAGGACCAGAGGACTGTTCCAGTGTTCAGCTCTGTCTTGCCTGCCTGTAGCATGTGACTCCCCCTTTCTCCCATGGCCTCCAGATAGACTGCACCACCCAGCCTCCTCTCTGGAAGGTAGGATTCCACCCAGACTTTGCTGTCTATTCCTCAATAGGACCATCCCTAATGCCCACATATATAAACATCTTGAATCTGCAGATAACTCCGACAGCAAATAAACGGGACACACTTTATACAGCGGGTTCTCAATGAGATGCTGCCAAGCTGGATTTCAAAAGGCAGGCTCCAGCTCCCAAGCTAAGCTGCACATGGCTCTGCCTGCAGTTTCTGCCTCTCCTCCCCTCACTCAGGAGAGAGGCCAAAGCTCATCTTGAGGGATTGCTTCATAAGGAAAAATCAGGGAAGGGCACCATCCCAGGACCGGCCAGGGAAGAAGGGCTAGCAGAGGACTCTGGGAAGACAGAGCTAGGTGCATGAACAGGCTCGTCTGTTCCCACAGTGAGCCCTCTGCACTGCACACAGGTCTGAGTGCTGACACGGGGCTTCCCACAGCTTCCACTGGCCTCTGAGCGCATATTTGTCATCAGAGGCTCTTGATGAAGCTGTACACAAATATCTGACTGTTGTTAAATACAAAACAAAACAAAAAACTACTCCACAGAAACCAAATCAAAACCAGCTGTGAGGGCGAGGGGCCAAAAACTGGGGGTAAGGCGGGCAGAAACACTTGTTAACGGCGTAGCTGACTGAGCAGCAGAGGAAGAAGTCACGCCGCATGACTGCCATGCTTCTCCTGTGACTTTGCTGTGAAGACAACAGACATTCCACCTTCTAGAATTCTGTAGCCAGTGAGGTAGAGCTTGAATCTCAGCTCTGGATGTATCTGCCAGTGCAGGCCTCCTCGTTGCTGCCAGCCTGCAAGGGGCTGTGCGGTTGTGTTAACAGTTAGTGCTCAACTTACTTTCCCTATTATCACTAATTAACTCCCCAAATATGCAGAGAGCATGTGGCTTCACCAAAACGTGAAGGCATAAATGCCGTGAGCACAGTGCTAAGAACAGGATGACGATGACATCAGCCATGGTGCACTAGCCAGTGTTGCCAAGAGGCCTGAGTGAGGGGCAGATTGTCTCAGGCTAATCCTGGAGGCAGGAGAATGGCTAGCTTCTGGCTATGGGATCTGGGAATTCCAATCTCCCGAGGATGGACCAACACGGCTTGTTTCATCAGCCCTCTTAGGAGTCATCCTTTTCTCTTTAGTTAGATGGAGTGGAAAAATATATCTTGGCGCTTCTCAGAGCACGATGTTGAACCCACAGTTGGAATAAAATAAAAACATGGAAACTGATATTTTGTCCCAGGATGAGAAATAACCCTGGAGGCAAAGCTGAGCCAGTTTCATAAAATGAGGCTAACACATTTGCATGTTTGAGTCAGAATGAAACTTTCCTTAAGAAATCCATCAATTAAAGCAACACTCGGGGAACTCCTCACCAGACCTGTGTCTGCAACACCCTGTGGTTCATCAGCTTGCAACTTCTGTTTCCTCAGGTTGCAAAGAGGCCAGATGAAGGACCAGGGAGTCAAGGCCAGTCTCTGAGAGCTGGCACTCTCAGGAAGTTGGGGCTCGAAGGTAAAGTGTGAAAGCATCCTTCATGTGGCCAAGTTTTTAGAGTATAGGAAGCTGAATGAGGACTTTCCCCTGGGGGGGCTTCTAACACTCCATGGGCAAAATGAAAACATCATTTGACAGCTGGATGGGATTTAAAGATGTAGGTGTCTGTTCAAGGTGCCATCTTTACAAGATAAAATACAAGACAAGGCAAATGGCCTCCATGGAAGTACTTTTCAACTTTTAGTGTGAAATAGACCCTCCATACGTATTTCACATTACGAGCATTTGGATTGGCACTTGGGTGGCAGAGGCAAGCGCGTCTCTGTGAGGCTGAGGTCAGCCTGGTCTACATAGTGAGTTCCATGCCATCAAAGGCTACACAGTGAGATTCCGTATATAAAAACTCCCTGTTCTCTGCCATAATGGTTCACTGGTCCTGTTACTTGACCTTCAAACCCCATCTCTAGTGACATCCAGCCACTCTCCCTCATACTGCTACCACCATGGCATCTTTCTAGGGTTGGCCCCAAGCTCCATCTGCAACCATGCTTCTTAACTCCTCCCCCTCCACTGCCTGCTGCTCTCCATAGCAGGTCAGGCCCCAGTGACCTTGAATGAAGTCACTTCAGTTCATCAGGAAGAATGACAGCACACTGGAAGGAAGGGTGGTGGGTAGCAAAGCTAGGGTTGTCATGGTCAGTCTCGCTGAATTCAGATGGCCCTGTTTGGCTGTATCTTTATCACTGTGCAAACCTTAATGTGCAAACAAGGGGACATGTGGCCCCCAGCATGTTCAGCTGGGCACTCTTCCTTCTTTGAGGAGCAGTACTGAATGGAGACACAGGTGCTAAAATGCACACAGAACTTTCCAGAGAATAGTGCTGGAAGGGCAGGGAAAGGGGAGTGACTCCATGATGGACATGTTTAGCTCTGGGAGTGATGAAAATGTGCAAATGGGGGCAATGATAGCACCGCCCAGGGAAAACTAAAAACTACAGAATTATACACTTGAAGAGGGATGGGTTTTGTGGCTGTCACATGCTTTTAAAGTCAGGAAGGCTGAGGGCGCTGCACCCTTCCTCCCCAGTCTTTCAATGACCAAATGCAACTTCTCTTTATAAAGACAGTTTCTCATCCTTCAAAACTAAAGGGAATGGTGGCTGTCTCCCCAAAAGGCTTTCCTGCATCCTGGCTCTGAGGCTCAGGACTAACTGCCTACATAGAGGCTAAACATTTTTGATAGCACCTCAGCTCACTGCCGACACCTTCACTTTACACAATGACATGAGCCCATGAGTGCCACTGTCTCATTACCCCTGGTCCAGTAACCACCATGGTGCCTGGCGTCAGACCTTCAGAAAAAGTTCAGTAATCGTTACACATACACACAGCTATACACATATATACACAATCATACATTCACTCATCACACACATACACACAATTACAAATGCACATGGCCCTGAGCTCCAGCATCACAAAAAAATTTAAATTCTTTTATAAACAACATATGTAATAAAACAATGCATATTACTTTAATGGTCTTTTGAAACACCAAGCTCATGAAAAAAGTTCATTGAAAAGGGAATTATCATCTTCAGTAGGGTGCATTAAAATATAGAAGTTCATATTTTCATATTGAGCATCTATAAATTCACCAGAAATAAGTATAAAAATAAAAACACTATATTTATATAGCACATGTTTTTGTTTTTGTTTGCATTTGAGATACGGTTTCATGCAGCCCAGATTGGTCTTGAACTCATTACACAGCTGAGGATGACTTTGAACTCCTGATCTTCTTTCCTGCCCTGGGGCACTGAGGCTTGGGCTTCCACAGGTTAGGAAAGTGCTCTACCAGTGAGTTGTATCCCCAGCTACTCTCCAACATCTGTATTTATTCTCCAGCAGTGCTCTTTTCAGGTGACACAGTGACTCTTACTGCTGTGAGGTTCCCTGGTGAGCGCTATATTTTGCCCTTCTCTTAAAGCTTCTATTTAGAGCTTTGGTAAGGCAAGGGTTACAGACTCAAGGTCCCAGAAAGGCTGTCAACCAGAGCATGAAATTAACCCAGAACATGGTTGAAGGATGAAGAAATAGCATCTGTCTGTCTCCAGGAAAGGGAACGGAGCCACGTGACAGGCATGGCAACTGTGTTTCTATAGACATTCTTAATGTGGTGCTGGCATTGGACCCAGGGCCTTACACGTGCCAGGAAGCCCTGCACCGCTGGGCTACACCCTCAGCCCATTACACATTTTATGCCTTCAAAGCCTGCATCCGATGCGTCATTTCTATGCCGAATGTGCTGTTTGGCTCCCTCTAGTCAAGGAGCACGTGCCTGCAGATGCCAGATGTGATTTTTTTAAAGATGTTAGAAATGAGGAAATTGAGACTTCTATGCAAAAGTTGTGATTTTAAAATTTTGGCTTTCTTCAAAATTTCGTACAGGGCAAGCTCCAAAATGCCACAGTTGCAAGCTACTTCTGGCTCATAGGCTAACTGGCTTAATACTGCTCACCTAAAATGTTATGGGGCATTTCTAACTTGGTGAAGGAAACTTCAAAAAACTCACTCAGGTTCACAGACAAAGTTCTTCCTGCCCACAGCCTATTGTCACCAAGGCTGGCAGGAACTTCTTTTCCTCTGGGCCTTTGAGAAGGCTATGACCAACTGAGTCAGTAAAATGCACACTAACCGGATGTGATCAAGGGTTGAGTCCATTACCCTGGCATTTGGTCTATCTCTAGAATGAGGTACAAGGAAATCTCTGCTACAGCTCTTCTGAGTAGCTAAAGAAGTTAATTCTTTTGGTTGGCAAAGCCTTCTCGCCATCTCATCGGTGAAGTCAGAGCTGCCAAGACCTGCAGGTTCCTCCTCATGCACTTCCAGGCCACAGAAGCAACCATTGGCAAAGCCTTCTGAAACCTGCCTGGGACCCCAGTCTTAGTTCTAGGGGACAGTTTCATCTCTCGGAATCCTCTAGAGATGCTATTCACTTCCTGAAGATGAGGGACTCTCCAGCTTCTAGGTACCAGAAACCAGTGAAGGAACACATCTGTTTAACACCCCAGCATCCGAACAAGTTAGAGAAAATTTGCTTTCAGCTCTGAGCCAAGCGCTAGAGGCAGACTGCCTTGTTTCCTGGGTGTGCCTGTCAATCTCACCCCAGCCTGCTCACGGAGCCCACACAGTGTATTCTGTTTTTTCCAATGGTTTCTTCTACTCAGGGCTCATTCCACCCCTCCAAACGGTAGCCCTTATTCCACTGGCTGGCCAGGACTGGTCCAGGTTGGCCATGCCCTGACAATGTGAGGCCTCCTCAGTGACGTGTGGATGCAATCCCTGGGGTGTTTATCAATGGCCAGGACTCACGGCTCTGTAGCTGAGCCAGGTCTGCAGAAAATGGGATGGCTAGGGCTCCCCTGCATAGTCAGGGAAGTGCTGTGACCTCTTCAGGCGAAAGCCATTCCCTGGGTGAGATGCTGCCCTCATTCTCAGCCTCCCATTTGAAGGAACTGTGGGTTTCACTGCCACCTCTGTCAGTCCCTCCTCTAGAATGGGGACCTGCACAATTCCAAAGCCAGGAACGGCCATTCACAATTGGTCAGTGCTGGTACCTAAGACTGTCAACCACAAGCAGGCCATGTTTCATCTGATGACAGCGAGTCCAAGGTCCTCACTAACTTGTGTTTTGACAGAGACCTTCAAGACTGTTTTCCAACAGCTGTGCTCAAAGTACACCTACCAGAAACAAATGATGCTCAGAAGTCAGGGACCTGTATTTGTTCCGCCTTGACTTAGGGCAGACACTGTAGCACCAGGGTGTGCCACTGATAACCAAGGTGCTACTTTCAGAAAAACAAATGCTAAAATCAACCACTCTATCCTCTTTCATAGTGGCAAGAGTCAGGCGGTTGCAAACCTCAGTCCTTAGATGGAAATGTTGTGTTCTTACCTCGGCAGCTTGGGTCTCTTGGTGGAGCAGAGTAAGACCAGTCAAGTCTTCTAAGAAGGAATGTGAGGAGTTAAACACCTTCGCTAGGAAGGCAAATCCTTCCCGCTCATATTGATCAAGAACCTGCAAAAACATTGGTACACTTAGAAAGGGAGCTGTAATGTCAAACATACATTCAAAGGGGTTTATTTCTAACAATCACTCATTTAAAGCAGGGAGGTGGCTCAGCAGGCAAAGGTGGCTATCACCATGCTTCATGACCAAGTTCAATCCTCAGGGAGGGCCTGTAGGGTGGAAGGAAGGAAGGGACTCCTACAAGTTTTCCTCAGACCCCATATGCACCCCATGGCATGGACACAGCACACACAAGTATAAGTAAATAAATAAATGTGATAAAACTTTTAAAAAAGAAAATAAATATAGGTAAAAATGCTACCTGACAGGCAAAAAAGTAAGAACAGCTAGAAGATGGCCGAGGGGTTAAGAGACTGACTGCTCTTCCAGGGGACCTAGGTTCAGCTCTCAGCACCCACCATCAGGTGGCTCAAAACTGTCTGTTCTCCAGCTTCAGGCAATCTGCATTCATGAACAGACAGACAGCTGCCCAGGGAAACAGACAAAGACACAGACACACAGACACACAGACACATTCTCTGTCTTTTCAAACAATCTTTAAGAAAGAGTATAGAAGGACAGAGTATTTACTCTCACCTCTGCCTGGGAGAGCCACATCATCGTCTGTGTAGACGTCAACTTCTCCCAACAAAGTGAGTTTTATGCAAGTTCAATGAATGTTCTACAGGACTCAAGCTACTGGGCCCAAGATTCATTGTTACAAAATAAATATAGAGGTAAGAGTCGAGGAAAAACGGTAAGTGATCAAGGGAATAGCCAGAACAAAATGGTTTGTTGGAGATCTGACATTCCAGCCAAATTCATTTTAAAAACATAACTGTTAGAAAGGGGAAAGTCAGTGTCAGCAGGAGCATCACAAATGAGGACAATCATCACAAGTGACCAGAGAAATCGAGCCGAGTGAAATATGCCCTGAGCCCAACAAAGGGTTATAAAAGTCAGGACAATGATGTGGGAAACTTGGGACTCACCTGAAGTCTAAGATGAGACCCTCACTTTAGGAAGTTTAGTGCTAGTGCCCCTGCACCTCGCCTGGCCCTGGTGGTGTATGTGTGGGAGAGCTGGCCCTGAGGGCATGAAAGCAGGAGAACTGGTCCCCTGGGGCAACACTGGAGAGCTCAACCTGGTGGTAGGGACCGGGAGAGCGAGCTGACAGGCTGACCAACCTTGCAACTACCAAGGCCCAGAACCAGGGCTATGAGTTGGCTCACCTCAACATCCAACCCATCTATGAACTGCTGGAGGCATGCGAAGGGGCCAGTCCTGCAGATCCAAAGTTGCAGGATCTCTACCACAGGGCAACAACAGGATATCCGAGAGCAGTCCCAGTGAGGGCCCAGTAGCAGATGCTGTAGTAGAAACCAGGCGCCTCAAAACAAACCAATGACTTTTTGCAATGAACTCTTGCAAGCAAAATGAATGGATAAAAGGGTTTACTGTGTGACTCACTGTCTCAAACTACAGCTTTCATGACAAGATCTTTCTTTTTCTTTTCTCTTAAATTTTATTTTTATTTTGGGGGAAGGTTACAAAGGCAGAGGGTAGGTATGAAGAGATGAGGAGATGAATGGGATCGAAATGCATCATGTGAAAGACACAAAGAATAAATCAAAAGAGTAAAAGGAAAAGTTTAGTACACACATGCCCTATGACCCAGTAACCCTTGGGTACATAAACAAAGATGTGCACACAGGAGCATAAGACACAAACAAAAGTTTCATGGCTGCACTACTCACCGTAACCAAACTAGCAGTCATTTAAGTAACCATTAATAGTAGATGAATAAAAGAATTAAGTATATTCAGGAATGGAATAGTACATATCAATAATAGAAATTATAATTACATTCATCAAACACATTACAGAGAAGGAAGAATCTGTACGCCCTGCATAACCTTTATACAAAGTTAAAAACAAAAACAGGTAAAGTTAACCCAGGATATTAGAATTTAAGAGAGAGGTGAACCAACGGAGAGACTGTGGCTAGAAAAGGGGTACTCGGTGTATTAATATCGGGTGCTGGGTACAAAAGTACATGTTGTCAGAGTCCATCTGAGCAGTTAGGATGCGGACAGGACTCCCATAAGTACGTTACCCTCCACATGGAAGGAAGAAGATGAAAGGACAGTCGCCTTGTTAAGAGAACAAGAACACTTAGAGCAAAATGTGTGACTGTCACACCCGCGAGTCAGTGATCACAGGAGCTGCCCACTGAAGGGCAGGCAGTGAGTTGCGGGGTCTTTAGACCCTAGGACTTAGAAGAGACGCGGAGAAGAGTGTGAAAAAGACAGCAGACATCGGGCACATCCAGGCACCAGAGGACACGTGACAGATACCTGAGAAGCAGTAACTTAAGAAATAGAAATTTTAAAAAATTCTCCTTTGATAGAGGACTCTCATTGGTTAATAAAGAAACTGCCTTTGCTTTTTGATAGGGCAGGATTTAGATAGGTGGAGTAGACAGAACAGAATGCTGGGACGAAGTCAGATGCTTCAGCCGCCAGGTCAGACATGCTGAATCTTTCCCGGTAAGATACCACTTGTGGTGCTACACAGATTATTAAATATGGGTTAAAGAAAGACGTGAGAATTATCCAATAAGAGGCTGAAACTAATGGGCCAGGCAGTGTTTAAAAGAACACAGTTTCCGTGTTATTATTTTGGGGCATAAGCTAGCCAGGCGGCCAGGAGCTGGGCAGGAACTCAGCCCACTGCTCCCTCACTACACTCCTTTTGGAAAAACATCAACACCACAATTAGCAGTTTCACTGGTGAAGGTTTTTATGCAGCTGTTTGCAGCACGAACACAGACGTAAGACTGTTCACTGAACCAAGGCGGCAGAAAACCATGAAAACAGATATCTGATGGGGGACCATGTGGCCATATTATGCTACATATACAAGCAGTCATATATCCTGTAACTCATTAAAAAAAAAACCCCACACAGCTCTGAATGGCTGGTAAAAATTGATTTCCAAGACAGCAATATATTTTTAAAAATTATCCAGACTGAGTACGTACACTGTATTTAAAAGATGGGGGAAAATAGAAAAAGAAAGAAAAATGAATTCAGAACCATGTATTCCTCTTACAGTTTCGGTGTTTTGCATATGAAAATCTCCAGACCAGCTGAGTGCTGGTACAATGTCGCAGGCAGAAGTGTCTACACTGCGTCTTGTGGCTGGCCATAGATCAAATTCAGGCACGCTATGAGTACTGCATAAGGCTGCCCTAGGGCCATGAGTATAACCTACTTAAGAAATACAGGTGCCCGAGTCATGGAGATCCTGCAGTTATTGTTCCACAGCAGGTCCTAGATGGAGCAGATGTTAGGGTGGGTCAACCCCAGGCCCACAGCTGGTACCTGAGCTGGTCAGTCTAAGCTGCTCTGCTCAGGTGAGGGGTGGGGCCAGCCCCCCTATACCTATACCATCAAGACCAGCTCTGCCCTATGCATGTGGAGGAGTTCTAGTGAGGATCCAGTGATGATGGTGTACCCGAAACCAGAGGCCTTGAACCAAACCAGTGACTCATTGCAATGATCTTAGCAAGTAAAGCTACTGGACAAAAACGATATACTGTGTGACACACCCTGGCTCCCAGTGCCACCAGGACGAAGGAAGAAGTTTAGAGAGGCCGGAGCGCAGAGGTTTTCTATTTTTTATTTTTCTTCTCTTTTCCTTTTTGTTTGCTTGTTTTGTTTTGATTTTGATTTTTGTTGTGGTGCCGCTGCAGTGGGGAAGGAAGGATGTGCGGGGTCAGGGGCATAAGTGGAACTGGGGTGCATGATATGAAATTCCCAAAGAGTCAATAAAGAAATTATGTTAATTTTTAAATTAAAAACAAACAGGTGCACTAGGTGGTGGTGGCACACACCTTTAATCCCAGCACCCTGGAGGCAGAGGCAGGCAGATCTGTGAGTTTGGGGTCGGCCTGGTCTACAGGGCAAGTTCCAGGACTGCCAGGTCTACAAAGAGAAACCCTGTCTTGACAAACCAAAGTAAGTAAACAAAACAACAGCAACAAAATAAAAGGCCTTTAATAAAGACAGGATCCCCTTATCCTTAAGAGTGAGATTCCTCACTGATCAGAATGGTGTCTCAGAAGAATGGGCATGTGAATTACATGACAGACTTCCAAGTGGTAAGAAGGATCTTTTTAATGATGACATATTTAGGGAGTGGATTTTTGTTGCTGTTGTTGTTGTTGTATCTTAGTTGAACTTTAGGACTTTAAGCCCTTGTTTCTGCAGACGACTGTGTGGCCTACAAATTTGGGATTAGAGGAGGGACAGCAAGGACAGAATGAAGGACAGGCAGCCTGTACCTAGGGTGGACAGAAGTTTAATGCTAAGACTGGAAACTATGTGGGAAAACTTAATCCTCTTGGGGTGTGTGGACTCACGCACGGACCTCCAGGGCTGTGAGCTAACCTGCTGAACACAAGCAGCTTGTGAAAGGTATCAGGCATTTCTCCTCCTGGAAACAACTAATCTTCTTAGAGGATGGAATGTGCCTAAAACCATAGAAATAAAGAGGAAGGGAGGGAAGAGAGAAAGCTACAGTCAAAATGCATCTAGCAATAACCTGCCAATCTACAGGTGACACAGCAGGACCCTTAGGCCAACAAGGGTTCCTGAACAACAAGTCCCTTACATTCAAGGAATTTACAAGTTCAGGTTCAGGATGATGTTCCTAAATAAAGCAGTGGCATGCCGCCCCTTCTGCTCACCTCTCCCCGGCTGCAGTAAAGGTGCTCATGTGAAGGTCAGGACAACTACAGTCAGCTCTCAGCTATCGTGAGGACTGGGGATTGAACCCAGGGAGCCAGACTTGGCAGCAAACACCTTCACTCTGCCCAGCGTTAGCTCTTGTCTAATGAGGCGTGTCCTTTCTTGAGCTGAGTTTTGGCATAACCATTTTTGCACAGCTAGGTTTTTGTTATTTATGATATATACGACAACACACCTCTGGACTAAGATGGCAGAATGTCTAAGAGACAATGCCAGGAGAAGCACATCTCCAGCTGGGACTGTGCTAACTCTCACTCTCTGACCATCAAATGACACAGACTTCAGCTAGGCACTGAAGCCCACCAAAGACCTCCAATTCTGGGCAGCTCTGCAGAAGGCTGATAATATAATACAATAGTTTTTCCTTTAAAAAGTATTTTTAATACATTACTTATTTGTTTAGTTAGCATGTGTGCTGTGCGCATGTGTGTATGCCAGGACACAGAAAACAACCCGTGGAAGTCAGTTTTCTCTTTCCACTATGTGAGGCCCAGAGACCGAACTCTGGTCATCAGGCGTGGCAACAAGCACCAATTTCCAACTCAGCCACTGTGCTGGCCCAATGTAATAGTTTTCATCTCACGAGAAGCAAAATGAATTCACCAGTTTATCTATTTTTCTTTCTTCCTTTTCTTCCCTTCCCGTTCCTTTCATTCATTCCATGTGTGTGTGCCTGCATGAGTTTATGTGCACCAGAGGAGGCAGAAGCTCACGGAAGCCAGAGGACATTGGGTCCCTGAAACTAGAGTTCCAGGTGGTTGTGAGCCTCCTGGTGTGGTTCTGGGAACCAATCCAGGGACCTCAATAAGAGGTACACACTGTTAGCCATTGAGCCATCTCACCAGCCCCTTGTCTATCATTCTTAAACAAGGGCAGCACAAAACAGATACCCCAGTTCAGAAACCAGCTTGTATATTTTCACTGGGATGTCAATGTACAGTTTCTATAAACCTCTTGTTGAAAGTGGTTTTTGTTTAGGCATTATCCTTCCTTGCATGATAATTCAAATCTATACATGAACACCTATTTCCATAATACTTAGTTGAGGTCACAGGTCAAAAACCTGTTTCCCACAAGGAAGTCGCAGGCAGGCTAGACAGGACTTGTAAGAAAGCAGACAGCCTGAGGGAACTGGCACCAAGCAGGAAACCTGCACAGCAACAAATAGAGGAAAACATCCTGGAGGAGGATGAAGCCCTCAGGCTTCTGTGAGTTTCACAGCCCAGAGCTCCACTAGGGTCTTAGAGTGAGTTTCAGAGGAAAAAAACCCCATTGTTTCCAGAAGCAGTGGAGGCTTCACTGTGAGATACACTGGCTACTCTCTTAACACAGGCAAGGCAGAGAGCAGAGCTAACCTGTTGGGGTTTGTCAGAGGCTAGCTGATCTGGCAAAGTGAAATACCCACCTGCCCTGCCCACAGGCCCATGTGGGGGAGGGAATGAGGCAGTAAGTTCACAGTCCTGAGGTTCAGAGACTAGAGGGGGCCCCTGTCCCCTCATCCTGTCTGCCCCTGCATCAGTAAGGCCCATTTATAGCGTTTTCTTCATGGGCATCATTTCTAGCTATGAAAATACAAGACTGACTAAAGGCAAAAACAGTTTGGACAGTGCAAACAGCTGAAACAGACATGGTAGCATGAGCGGATTAGCAGGCTGGAAGCTGAAGCAACTAGAGTCTGCACGATGAGCCTGGAGATGGAAACAGCATGAACACAGAAAAAGCCTTGTATTTAAATTATGAGTATGTGTCTGTGCGGGTGTGCACACACAAGTTCAGGTATCTGTGGAGGTCAGAAGAGGGCGTCAGATTCCCCAGAGCAGGACTTAGAGGTGCTTGAGGGTCTCTGCCATGCGTGCTGGGTACACAGCTTAGGTCCCCTGGAGAGCAGTACATGCTCTTAACTGTTGAGCCGTCTTCAGCCCCACACCTGGCATTGTGGGTTACAGAAATTGAAGCCAGGTTGGCAGGCTTGCCTGGCTAATGCTTTTATCCACTGAGCCGCTGCCCTCCCCTATTTTTTTGATTCTTAATTATCTTAACAATCTGTTCAGAGTAACAGTGTTTGTGACCGTGGATGCCTACATCTGTTCATGTGTAACTGAGATGAGTGGCAGCAGTGACGTGGCGGCAGGAAGGAGGAATGAGGACACCGTGGTAGCATCCGGTGTCCTTCCCGCCTGACTGGTACTATGCTGCTTAGCAGCAGCCCTGCGTTAGCCGTAAGGTGTACTAAGCTCTAGGGGAGTGTAGTGGTTTCAATGAGAATGACGCCCACAGGCTCATGGGCTTGAATGCTAGGTCCCCAGTTAGTGGAGCTGTATGGGCAGAATTAGGAGGTGTGGCCTTGCTGGAGCAGGTGTGTGTGGTCTTGCCGGAGGAAGTGTGTCATTGGGATGGCTCTGAGGTTTCAAAAGCCCATGCCAGGAACAGGCTTGTTCTCTTTACCTGCAACTTGCTGGTCAGATGTGAGCTCTCAGCTCCTTCTCTATTGCCATGCCTTCCAGTCTGCTGCCTGACACCATGCTCCCTGATCTTGACATCCCCTCCCTCAATTACCAGGACCTAAGGATACATCTTTTCCCCCTAAACTTAACCTTGTCCTCTGCCAACATCTTGTCTGGTCCAAGAGACACTGGGTCCACATAGCAGTAAAACAACGAACTACCCCAGGACATGGCCAGCACCCCAGTTTTCCCAGGTCCTCCAAAGGTTTCAATGCCCACAAATCAGCAGGAAGTAGTCTTGAGAACTCAGTGCCCCCATCTGCCCCCCACCTGCTATCCCCTTTGTTGTTCTTTTAAAAATGCTATGAAGTCCCAGGCGGCAGCTGGAGGCAGGCGGCGAACTCTGCAAGCAGCCAGTCCCAAGGCAGAGACGGCTGCAGGTCCCAGAGCGGTGGCCCGAGCAGTGATGGCTGGCCATGCAGCTGGCGGGGAGAGCCAAGTGGTTCCCAACAGCAGGTGGGCGTGTGTAAACAGGCGGTGGGTAAAAGGCACATAGACACAGAAAATAGGCATAAAGCTAAACATTTATTAAAGGAGAGAGAGGGGGGAGAGGGAGAGAGGGAGAGAGGGGAAAGAAAGAGGCAGGGGGGAAGCAGAGAAGTGGGGAGAGAGGGAGAAGCGAAGCTGCCTCTCTGAGAGGAAGATGGAAGAGAGTGAGCTCAGGCCGGAAGCAGAAGATCAGCCTGCCTCAGCGGATGGGGAGGGAGTGGGCGTGGCTTGTCTCTTAAAGGGACCAGGGACCAAAACCTTAACACCCTTTAATTCCCTCACCTTTTTAAAACAAGCAAAAGGTGGGGATGTTAGGATTCAGGCATTATGCTGGCCTGACCCCATCACCGGGGATGCACTCAGGCAGTACCCTGGCCAGCCCAGGGTCCTATGGCTGCTACATCACTATGTAGTCTGTGCTTCACTATGCAGTTTGTGTGCATGTGCTATGCCTCCCTTTAAGAGACAAGCTTCGCCCATTCCTGCTCTCCTTCCCACCACTCCTCTGGAAGAGTCAGGCAGGTCTTTGTGCCTCTTCTCTCCCCTCTTCCCTCCCCCCTCTTTCTTTCTCTCTCGCTCTCTGTCTCTGTCTCTCTTTCTCTCTCTCTTTCCTCTTCTCTTCTCTTTTCTCTTCTCTTCCACTGCTCCTGTCCCCAGAGGCCAGTCTCCCCTCTTTCTCCCCACCCCTTTTCCATTCTCTTTTTCTTAATAAAACTCCCCACATAAGCTCTGTCTGCCTGGCCTGTTTGTCCCGTACCTTACCCACATTGGGTTGGACCCACCCACCAATATCCAATCCTATGCTTTATCATAACAAAAGGGTCTCAGGGTTGGGAAGGTTAAGAACCACTGACTTAAAAGAAATAAAAATCCTGGCCCGCCTTCTTTCTATTAAAAAAAAAAAAAGAAGAAGAGTTAATAATTAAGATGTTCCTCTGCAAGGCACCAGGCCCAGAACTGTCAAACATTTAAAAATAAATCACACTAGCCAGGTGTGGTGTCACGTGCCTATAACCCCAGAACTTGGGAGGCAGAAGAGTATTCTTTCATGCTTGAAGCCAGCCTGGTCTTAGAGAGCAAGGGCTACACAGTGAGACCCATTTCAATAAATAAATAAATAAATAAATAAATAAATAAATAAATAAAGTCAATTCTAAGGCTGGTTTAACACCAAGTACTTAATGTACTCTGTTGCAACAACAGGCTAAAAGAGAAAAGTACACAATCATATCAGTAAGTGTATAAAATATTTGGCAAAATTAAAAACCCATTTGTGACAAAAACTAAATGAGAAACAGAATTTCTTCAATTTAATATAGAATTTCTACGAACAATCTACCAGTGTTCCTCCCCATTCCTTCCCTGCCTCTCTCTGTTCCTTCCTTTTAAACAGATACTGCTTGGCTTCATGCCCAGGCTGACCTGGAAGTCATGACGCTCCTGCCTCAGTCTTCTCAGTTCTGGTATTACAGGTGTGCACAACCCTACCAGCGTCTCAGGTAGCTCTAACACGAGAGAAGAAAGAGCTAACTAATGGGCAGACGGCTGTGCCAAATTGCTGGTTTTTCCAACATGATCTACAGAACTGACAGAATCCCAACCAAAACTCCAACAGTTTATTCTTGCAGGTGGCAATGCTAAGAGTCTCAGGTCTTTACAGGGAAGCAGAAGGAGCCAGAAGAGCCAACTGCCTGGAAGGAGAAGAACCCTGTTGGGGGACTGGCATACCCCAAGATAGAGCTAGTCCTAGAGACAGTAGGGGTGGCCAAAGAATAGACAAACAGACCAGTGGGACATGACAGAGGGCTCAGAAACAGCCACAAAAATGTATTCATGTTTGTAAAGGGGTAAGGGCAATACAGTGAAGCAGTCCTTTCAACAAATGACACTGGGCCAGCTGGACATGTGGACACAGCCTCTCCATTTTGCACACCATCAAGTCAAACTGAGTCTCAGGCGGGGTTAGTATGTAAACCTATTGACCTCGCAGAGGTAATGTGGGAAAACCCAGCATGGGCACCAAAGGTAAGGTCTGTGAGAAGAGGAACTAAAGAGGTCAGTTTGTTAAAGTTAAAATTTTCAGCTCCAACAGAGAATAGATCTCATCAAGAGAATGAGAAAACACGCCACATCAGTGACATTTTCAGGGAGAAAATGTCAAAGACATCTGAGAAAGGACTGCTCTCCAACAAAAATAAATAAGAATGCTTCAAACCCACATGTGAGATTTACGAGTCATACAGTCTGGAAATGGGCCAAAGACCTCAACACACACCTAACTGAAGAAGATACACAGAGGTAAGCAAGCACACGACAGAGTCTTCACGCCATCTGTCACCAGAGGAATGCAAACTACAACAGTAGTGGGCCACTGCTACACACCAATCCGGCCAAATCCAGACCACTACAAATGCTGAGGAGGATTTGGAGTGGCAGAAATGTCATTCACTGCTGGCAGAGACCCAAGCAGTGCAGGCCTTTGGAAGAGATTGGTGGTTTCTTAAAAGACTAAGGCTATTCAAAACAAACAAACAAACAAACAAACAAACAGAACCTCAAACCAAAACTAAGGTGACCTTTCCACCTGACCCAGCAGAAACATCCACACTGAAGTTTGCACACACACGTGAACAGAAACTATCCGTTACCATGCACACCATTCTTCACGAGATGAATGGCACAAAAACAGTGGGGCAAACAACCGCGCATCCAGATGTGGAATAATACTCAGTATTAAAAGAAAATGAGGCACCAAGCTCTCAAGATTCACAGAGCAGACATAAAACAAGGGGTATGTGCTATATCCACAATGCAATGTTCTAGAAAAGGCAGAACTATGGAGCCTAAAAAAGATGGCTGGGGGAGGGGGTTGTGAAGTGGATGTGTTCAACTATACTTACTATGTACAAATAGACTATACTATGTGAAAAGTTAAAAGAAGATATTTGCAAAGGTCAGGGCAGTGGTGGTGGTGCTTGGCATTGGACCTTCATATATTATATATTTGCCCGAACACATAAAATGTCTAACGCTGAGTGACCTTGATGTAAACTATGGGCTTTAAATGAGGAGTAGCGATATGGGGCCGGGGACTGTGGTAATCACACTTTGGAGAGTGGGCTGCAATAATGGGAAGCTGTAGTCACGTGGGCTTAAACGGGATAGCTCTGGATTCTCCTCTTAATTTGGCTATGAATCTAAAACTGCTCTAGAAAAAAAGTCTCACAGACAATTGAGGAGGAACATGCCCAGTGCCCCAAGCACAGTGATAGAAGGCTATGGCTGGGCACACCAGGGCCTGCCATCACATTCTAAGAGAATGCATGTTCCTTTCGGAAGTCACCCAGCTGGTTCTGTCTGCAGAGGCCTTACTCCACAGCAAGGCAAGCCGGAAGTGTCTTAGGACTTCTGCAGACAGAGTCACTGCACAGAGGAGCTCTCCGTTCTGGAGCTGGGGCACTGCTAGTAGGACAAGGACATCTCTCATTTACTTTCTCTTGCTGTTCTAAGGTTTCTCTCATAACACTGAAATTACTTTATTAGGATAGTAACAAACAAACCCTGATTTCAGTGAGTGGGGGTGAAGGTACTTGCCCAGCATGAGGTTCTCCAGAACCTCCAAAACTATAACAAACACCTGATTTCAGCAGCTGGCACAAGACTCCACCCACTGTGACTCTCCCAGCACCTGCACAGGCTGGTCACCTCAGGAAAGTTCCAGGTCTTCGCACTTGTTCCTACCCCAGAGGATCTGCTTTCTACCAAATCAGTACACTTTCTTCCACTGAAGCTCAGCTCAAGTATCAACTCCTGCACGAAGCCTGTGTCTCTCCCTCCCTTGGTGTTCTGGTAACAGCCCTCACCATGCACTGACCGGTCAGATGGATCTGTAGGAAGTGCTTTGCCTCGTGATATTTGGCGTTTCCAAGTATCACCCCAATGGCGGCAACTTTGTTCTGTCTCCATTTGAAACAGGTAACAGGTGAGAAAGCATTTGAATGGATGGAAGGAAACAGGGTTATCATCCTAGTTTAGGCTGTCTGCGTGTTCTGTTGCACACAGGCAATACTTACTCATGAAGCCAGACCTAGAAAGTAGAACAGATCCGAGTTCAAGGTACACAGAGAATGTTCCAAATCAGAGCACTCCCTGGGCCATGGCCAGCATGTTAAGACTGCAGCCCAGGTGAAGCTCAAGTCACTGTAGAGTGGTCATTTCTCTCCAGCCCACGTGAAAATTGGGCAACAGGGCCAACTAGAGGACTTAAGAAGTTTCACATTCAAAACTCAGTTGCCTTTAAAACTCAGATGACTGACCGTGGAAGAGATGTCCAGACGTTAGTGTTTGAATGAACCGCTGGTGCACCCAAGTGTACCAAGAAGAACCAAATAGCCATTCTGCTAGGATCAGGCAAAAAAGCAAAACTTCTATGGAAGTCAATTGAGAAGGAAAGAGTTCAGTGTGGGGAGTTGGTGTCCACCTGGGAGTGACCCCAAGACACAGGAAAAAACACAGGAAACATTTCCCATCCTACAGCTACCCCGAGCCTGTTTTCTGTTACTAAAACAAGGATTTCGGGCAGATACTGAGCAAGAATGGATCCCAGCAGGAGTGCTAGGCATCTGTTCCCAAAATATATGACTGTCCCCAACTTAGGTTTACAGAAACAGGAAATACATGATGGTGACACAGAAAGTATCCCCCAAAGCAGCAGAGTGAAAGGATATTCTCCCCTGAGAATATCCTTAGTCATTAGTACAAAGGGCAGCGACAGATTTGGGGACTGTTTAGTCAAGAGAAACAGAGACCTGGAAAAAGAGCAATGAGTTTTTCTTGTTGTTGGCTGTATTTATTTATTTAGTTTTAACTTTCCCTGTTGCCAATCCTTGCCCACCTCCAATCCCATAGAGCCCTTGAAAACCAATGACATTGATACATGGAGAACGCTTCTAGGAGGAGGCAGCATTCTCAGAGAGCGATCATCTTCAGAGCTCCTGGAAGATCCTGCTCTTAAGTGGATCAGAACTGAGCTACTGTGAAAGCATTTCCTGGGGCCAATGTCTATACACTAGTTCGTTTAAAACCATCAGCTCTTGAGGTAGTAGGCAGGTTAGCAGTCTGAGCACAAAGGAGCCCATCAAATGTCCCAGACAGCTCTGATGAGCTCAGTGTACTCTTGGCAATGCAAAAGAGCATGCATGGGCATCGTGTTAGGTGCATGCCCCAAACCATCTGTGAGCTCAGCAGAGGTCTGAGAAGGCCTGAGCGCTCAGTGTGGCTGACCTGAGCATCATGCCAGCAGGGGATAAAAGGCAGGGCAGGATTATTAATTGCCTGCCTGCTCATGGAGGCATGTCCCAGCATGCAAAGAGCCCCTTGGCAGGGCCTGAGAGGGTCATTTAAGGAAATCTCCATTTACTCATGACCACAAAACTAACTGAGCAGAAACTCCAGTGCCACACAGGATGAGTTTGCAATCTAACAAAATCCAAGACAAATAGTTAAAAAAAAAAGTCACTGAAATAGCAATAGCAAACACTGAAAGAATAAGTCACAGAGCGGAGAATCTGCTGGTGTGAGTGGCTGCACTATTACTCAAGGGCCCAGCTCTCTAAGGAGAGTAGTGCGGTGAGTATGTATGATAAATACATCATCTATGTGCATGGAAATGCCATAGTAAGTCCATTACTATGGGACACAGGAAGCCAGACAGTTATTCAAGAGAAGGGGTTGCCATTTTATAATAACTATTTCTTCTTTAATGCATACACACTTGTTTGTTTATTTTATGTTTGAGTTTGCCTACATGAGTTGACATGCACCATGAAAGAGGGTCCCTTGCAAGAGCAGTAAGTGCTGCTAAGAACTGAGACATCGGTCTAGCTTCAACAACCATTTCTTAATAACTGATCAGAATCTCATAAGCACAACCTAGTCCTGTCAGAGGGACCCCCCCAATGACATCACCAGGCTTACCTCTTACTATGGTTACTTGAGGATCAAGTGCTCTACACATGGGTCCCTGGGGAACAGTCTCAGACTGCATTCAAACTGTAGCATGATCTTAGATGAAATTATAAGAAACGCCCCATCCCGGATTTGACAAGTTTCTTAGTTCAACGGACAACATAGGCAACTGTAGAAAAACAGATGCATTTTTACTTCATCAAACCTTAATGCCCTTGTTTCTAAAGATGACAGGAGGGTGAAAGGAAGTCAGAGAGTAGAAAACATCAGCATACTGTATATGACGCTTGGTACCCAGAACCCACCAATCATCCTTACAACCCTTCAGTACAAAACACAAACACATTGACATATGGGCAAAGGGCTGAGCTACGGGAATAAAAGTGGTTACAGAAAGACATTCGACATCATGGGTCACTAGGGAGGAGCACTTTAAAACCTCAGGAAGATGAACACCACCTTGCACCTACAGGATACCACTCCACACCAATAGATGACTATAAGAAAATTAAAAGGGAAGACTAGAATGAAACAGTGTCTTCCAGACATGACAGGCCTCGCAGCACCTGTCTTTGCTCGCACAAGATCACACTAGTCAACATTCTGAGCATAGTGGGAGGGGGCTCAGGAACCCCCACCCCTAACTGAGGACTTATAGATGACAGGGCTTTTGGGAGAGGGAGTCGGTGTGTTTTAAGGGTGTAGCCTCTGGCAAGTCAACGATGTTCTGGAGATGACCTCATACCTAGAAATATATGAGCAGTTCAAATTAGACTCAATGGATTATTGAAAAAAAGACACAAAGTTGGAGGTAGATCTGGGAGACACTGGGAAGAATACTGGGGATAAATATGATTAAAAATACTATGTATGATATTCTCAAAGAATAAAAATATATTTGAAACCAGACATCATGGTGGTGGTAGGATGAGAACTGGAACCTTCCCCCACTGCTAATGAGGGGCAAAGTGGCACGGCTGTCAGCTGCCAACAATTAGCTCCTACGTATATACTTGAGGGAAGTGGAAATCTGTGTTCACACGAACATTCCCAGAAACCCAAGGTGGACACAATCCCGGTGCTCGTCAACTGACGAACAGGAAGGCAAGGGTACTGGATCTGGCCAATGGGGTATCATTCAACCCTGAAGGGAGGAAGGCACTGAGACGCTATGGTGTGAACAAGCCTGGAAAATACTGCGTTGAGTCTAAGAGGCCATCCATAAAGGACACATTTACATGAACTGCCCAAACCAGGAAAATCTGGAGGGACTGGAATTAGACAAATGCTTGGCAGGGTCAGGGAGACAATGGGTTGGGAGGGATTACTGATGGGAACAGGGCTTGCAGGGAGACAGATAAAAGCAAGGTGGAATCAACATGATGGCTGTACAACCTTCAGAATATACTGAGAAAAAGGCAACTGAACTTTCCCTTTAAAAGGAAAGACTTATCATAGTGTGTGACGTCCATCCTAACTAAACACATGCCCCGACCCAGTCAACTTCAGGATGAGGACCAATGGAAAAGTTGAAATAGCACCTGGTGGATGAACACGCCAATCCACATGTGGACTCCCAGGAACGCCTTCTTCACAACGTGTCATTTCTCATCAGCCACTTACCAAGGCCATTTTCCATTAGAATTGTTCAACCATGTGTCATTTCTTGTTGGCTAAGTCAGTGTCCAGCCATTTTCTGTTAGACTTGCTCAATTATGTGTCACTTCCCTTCAGCTAAGTAAGTACTGACTCGAGTTGGTCTCTGTCAAGACCAAGCGTGCATCTAAAGATAGTCTGCAGAGAGGCAGACTATGGCAGGGAAGACAAAGGAGAGAGCCTGCACAGTCTCCGAGCACAGGGGAGTGGTAGAGAACCAGAAAACCTGTGTGATCCCTTGGGAAAGCTAATGTGGAAAGGATGGAGGGAGAGAAAGGAGGTGAGGCAGGAGAGGAGGGGGAAGGAGGGATAGTGGGAAAGGGGGAAGGAAAGGGAAGGGAAAGAAGAGAAGTTCAGGAAGTGCTCACCTACCACCAGAACCTTCCCTGCTTCTGTGAGGTCTTTAAATTCCATCAGAGACTAAACTATGGCATCCTTGTGGAGCTGGACTTTATAGAGTGGGCTGGCTAACGACCAGGTATTATGACAATCAGAACACTCACTGGTGATGATCTGACCAGCCCTACTCTCTAGAGACTATCAGTCAGGGGAGGGGGTATTCCAACAAGGACCGGAGGCAACACAGAGGAAACTGGAAAAAGCACGTAGCTGCCCTAGGACCTCCACAGCTGAGATAGAGAGAGCAGTCAGTGTGAACACAGCATCGGAGACCCTGCTGGAGCTTGCTGCTTCTTCCAGAAAACCATGGTTTGGGAACATAAGTGCCACCATTCCTCGTGGAGGGGTGAGTGTCCACGGACATGCTCACACTGCACACTCAGCTGTTTCTGCTTGTGACAGTCGGGCGCTGGCCTCAGTTCCACATGGTGAGATGGTAAGGTTGTTTTTTTTGTTGTTGTTGTTAGGTGGTCTTTTTTGGGTTTTGTTGTTTTTGTTGTTGTTGAGACATTAGTTTTTCTTTCTTTGCCACTGGCACCCTCATTAGCTTCTATAGCCAACTTAGGGAGAAAGGAACCAAAGGTGCTTTCCTACCTGAGATTTAACTACATTTAAAAGAAAGAATCCAGTTATGAAACACAACCAATTCATAGGGAAAAATCCTAAAAGTGAGTGACTAATTTACAAGTTACAGTTTGTGTTCTTTAGTTTAAATCTCTCTCTATCTCTTTCTGTGTGTGTGTGTATACATGTATTAATACATGTATTACCCATGTGCAGAAGCCCCTGGAAGTCAGAAGAGGACATCAGCTCTTCTGGAGAGTTAAAGATGGTTACTTGTAGCCATATGGGTCCTGGGAATCTGTAAGAACAGTCAGTCCTCTAACCCACTGGTGCATCATACTACCCTCTAAAGCTGTGTTAATGATTACACATCAGTAGTTATTAAAAATTCTCAGAGTTCACACTTGCAATGGTAGATAGTTATATCTTATGCTTCAAGAAAGTTCTTAAAGTAAAACATTCCAAAACTTAGGATTTCATTCAAAGCCCAAAGATTTTTGTTTTTAAGTTAGGTGTGATGGTTTATGTTTGTAATCCAAAACTAGGGAGATAAGACAGTTGGATCCTTGAGGCTTACTGGCCAACCAGACAGCAAGTTCCAGGCTAATAGCAGACAACAGTAGTTTGAATGAGAAATACCCCCATAGGCTCTGGCATTTGAACCGTGGTCCCCAGCTGGTGGTGCCATTTGGGGAGGTCTGGGGAGTATGACGTTGCTAGAGGAAGTATGTCATTGGGTGTGGGCTTTGAGATGTAACATCCTGTGCCATTTTCATTTTCAGGTGCTGTCTGTGCTTTGAGGTTCAAGACGTGAGCTCTCAGCATCCTGCTCCAGTTGGCATGCCCGCCTATGACCTTTGCCCCACTGTTATGAACTCTAACGCCCTGGAACAGTAAGATAAAGTCTTTCTTCCATAAGTTGCCTTGGTCATGGTGTTTTATCACAGCAACAGGAAAGTGTCTAATGCACAGTAGATGGTACCTAAGAAACAATACCTGGGCTTGTCCTCTAGCCTACACACACATACACATGTACTCACACATTCACATACACACATGCACACGCACACACATACACACACTCACATACAGACATGCATGTGCACACAAACTTACAGTCCCACACACAGCACAAATATCAATAATGTCAATAATTCTATAATTGTGTTTGTTTTATCTGTTTTTACCTGGTATAGTACCCCCACTACCTGGAGGTTTTGTGTGGTGTCAGCAGGAAGCATGCAGGCTGCACGGACACCTCCAGCAGACCTCAACATATCATTTCATTTCTGTGCTAAATGGCATAATCACCAGGATCCCACAATTCACATAGAATCAGTATCCTTGCATCCAGGAAGGACCATACATGAGGAAAGATGGACTCCTGAAAGCCAGCTGAACACTCCCTTCTGGTTTTGCTCTCTGTCTGTGACCTACAGACTGAAGTGGAGAAGGTATCTCAGAGCTGGGCTCTATTCCTCCACTCTTGGGTCTTTGTGTGAATATCTGTCTTTGGTGCTCAGTTTGAGCTCCCATATTCCAGCTTTGCAGAACCAAATGGAAGAGGACCCCAGTATAATAAGAGTGGGTAACTTCAATTCCCCACCTCCAGCAATCCACAGCTCTCCCCAATAAAAAGCAGAGCGATACACAAATTGATGTCATAGATCAAGTGGACTGAACATTCTATCCATGCAGTACAGAATACACATTTTTTCTTAGTAGCCCATAGAACTTTCTCTAAAACAGATCACACATTAAGACACAAAACATACCAACAAATGTATGAAAATTTAAAATCATTGTATCTCTTTGATCATAATGGAATAAGACTGCAAATCAACAGCAAAAGAAACCCCAGAACACAGATGTTAGGGTCTGAGAGAAGCCCCCAAAGAAGACCAACACCCATATATGCAACAACAAGATTGCTTAATTAATTCCAACATTGGGGTGGCACTTGCTGACCCCCAAAGAAAGTCACAAGCTCCTTTTAAGCGGAGTTAGGGGAGTTTCAGAAAGAAGGGCTTAATCTGGGGTTGAATGGTGGAGGAAAGATTAGAATGGGGCTGATTGGTGGAAGGTCTTAATGGTTAGGGACCTTCCAGAAAGCAGGGTAGGGAAAGAAATCTTTAGTTATCAGGAGACTGGGGAGGGGGTGCCTGCTGAGCCAGCAAAGGGGTTTGGGGAGCCTGTTGAGCCAACAGAAGAGGCCATGGATGCCTGCTGAGCTAGCAGAAGGCTGTGGTTTTTCTGAGGACTGTCTGTTTAGCTCTGCCCCATTTTAGTGAACCAAAACTAGGGCTTAGATTCCTAATAGCTGAGGCTATTAGGAGAGCTGGTCTGCCCCGCCCCAGCTCTCTCAACAGACAGACTCATGGAGATTAAAGCACACACTATTCAAAGATGAACAGGTTCTTGAAATCAAGGAGAAAAAGTCTGAAATCCTAAAGTCAGATGAAAATGAAAACACAACACACCAAAACCTATGGGACACAATGACACAAAGCAGTCCAAAGAAGGAGGGTTAGAGATCTAAAGGCCTTCATCAAGAAATCAGAGAGCTCTCAAATAAAAAGCTTAGTGATATGTCCCTTAGAGTCTTAAAAAAAAAACAAACCCCAAGTTAGTCTACTGGAAGAAAATTTAAAGATCAAGAAAGAAATTAATGAAATGGAAACAAACAAAATTACAAAGAATCAGTGAAACAGAGTTGATTCTTTGAAAAGATAAACAAAATTGACACAAGTTTAGCCACAAAGCCAAGAAAACGAAGACTCGAATAAAATTATGAAATATGAAAAGTGAGTCAATATGGCAGATACTAATGAAATTCAGAAAATCATTTTTTTACTTTAAAAATATTTACTACACTGGAAAATCTGAAAGAAATGCATTAGTTTCTAAATAAATATGACCTGGAAAATTAAGCTGAGATGAAATAGATGAGTTAAATGGGTTGGAATAAACAGTGAGATTGAAGCAGTAGTTATAAACCTCTAACTAAAAGAAGCCTAGGCCCAGAGAGATTCACTGGTGTATTTTACCAGACCCTCAAAGAAGACAACACCAACACTTCTCAAACAACTCCATAAAATAAGAAAGAGGGCACTACCAAGCTTGGTTTACAGAGCTAGTATCACTTGGATACCAAAATCAGATAAAGATATAACAACAGAAAGAAAATTACAGACCAATTTCCCTGATGAACACAGATGAAAAAATACCCAACAAAATATTTGTGAACTAAATTCAAGAATACACCAAAAAGACCATTCACCATGATCAAGATCATTCACCATGATTAAGTTGACTTTATTCCAGAGATGCAGGAGTGGATATATGTGTGTGTGTGTGTGTGTGCATACACATGCGCATAATTATAATTTATTATATTTATTAATAAATATATAATTTATTATATTCAATAATATAATTTAATATATCAAATTATATATTTAATATATAATTCATTATATTTATTATATACATATATATAATAAATTTTAGATGGATTCCAGGATAGACAACATATGATCATCTGGAAAGTTGTATAAAAGCTTTTTGACAAAAATTCTATATTTCTTCATGTTAAAAGTCCTAAGAAAATTTGAAATACTAGAGACATATTTCAACGTAACCAAGGCCATATATGACAAACTTATAGGCAACATTATATTAAATGAGAAAAACACAAAGCATTTTTGCTAAGATCAGGAACAAGACAATGTTGTTCACTTCTTCACTCTCCTTCAGTATAGTACTGGAAACTGTAGTCATAATAACACAAGAAAAGGAAATAAAAAAGATACAAAGAGAAAAGCTAAAGCATCTATAATTGCAGATGACACGATTCTATACATTAAGACACACTGAAGACTATCGAAAAAACATTCAGCAAAGCAGCAGGATACAAAATTAACACACAAAAATCAGTAGCCTTTCTCTAAACCAGGGAAAACACACTAAGAAAGAAATCAGGGAAACAATTCTATTCACAATAGCCTTTTTTTTTTTTACCTTGGAATAAACCTACCCAATGATGTGAATGACATTTACAATGAAAACTTAATATACCAAAGAAAGAAACCAAGGAAGACTAGAAGATGGAAAGACCTGCCAAACTCATGGATCCGAACAATCACTATTGTGAAACAGCCACCATGCAAAAGGCAACCTACAGGTTCAGTGTAATCCCAATCAAAATCTCAGCAAATTTCTTCATAAGAAATAGAAAAACAATCTTAAAATTCATACAAAAGCACGCACACAAAAACAAACAACCACAAAAAGCCCACAAAAAAAGGAACTGCCAGAGTAACACTGAGTGACGGGAACAATACTGGAGGAAGCAATATACCTGATGCCAAGTTATACTACAGAGCCATAGTAATAAAAACAGCATGGTACTGGTACAAGAAAAGGACACACGGGTCAGTGGAACAGAACAGAATATCCAGACATAAGTCCATGCAATTAAAACTACCTGTTTTTTTTTTTAATGTGACAGAAAAAAAAAAAAACCCACTGGAAAAAGCACCTGGGTACCTACTTGTAGTAGAATAAAACCAGATCCAAATCACTCACTCTGCACAAAATTCAGCCAAAATGGATCAAGAACCTCCTCAATATATGACCCAGAAACTCTGAAACTACAGAGGAGTCAAGACAGGTGCAGTAGATAAAATAACTGACAAATGGGATCTCACAGGATAAGCTGCTGTCTAGCAAGGGATGCCATCAACTGAGTGAAGAGGGACTCCACGGAATGGGAGAGAAATCTTTGCTAACTATATGTCTGACAGAGGGTTAGTATCCAGAATATAAAGAAACTCAAGGAATTAAACATCATGGAAACAACCCAACTTTTAAAAAGGTGTTATGGACCTGAAAAAAAGAGTTTTTAAAAGAACCCAAGGGCTACCAAACATTTTAAAAAATCTGTTTAACATAACTAGCGATTAGAGAAATGAGAAAAACCTGACGTTCCACCTTATCCCGTTCAGAAAGGCTATTGTCAAGAAAACAAACAACACATGTTGGTGATAACGTGGGGGTGCACACTAGCGCAGCCACTCTGGAAATCAGTGTGGGGGGCTTCTCAAAAAAGTAAAAACAGGACTATCTAGCTATGCCATTCCTGGTATCTGCCCAAATACTGCATATCCTACTGCAGAGATTCTTGCGAGTCCATGTCTACTGCTGCCCTACTCAAGAGCCAGGAAGGAGAATCAGCTAGATGCCCGTCAGTGGATGGATGGATGAATAATAAAACTGTGCTCAGAAGAGCCTGCTTCTGCACTGGGAAGGTCACTGCAGAGACTCAAAAACTAATCAAATTGCTGAGAATAAGTGACCTGTGTGCTCAGCCATAATGGGACATCTATATCAACACCTCCTCTAAAGGCTCAGGGAACATCCTGGAAGAGGGGCTGTGTGGTGGTTTAAATGAGATGTCCCCCTAGGTTCACAGATCTGAACACTTGGTTCCCAGATGGTGGTGCTGTATGGGAGGTTTAGGAGGTACCGCCATGCTGGAGAAACCATGTCACTGGAGGTGGGTTGGGAAATGGTACTCATACCATTTCCAGTTGCTATCCTTTGTGCTGTGGTTATGGTTCAAGGCATGAGTTCTCATCATGCTGCTCCAGCCACCATGCCTGCCTGCTGTCACACCTCCCCATAGAGATGGTGATGAACTTTAACCCTCTGGAACTGTAAGTCCAAATCAACCCTTCTTTCTAAGTTTCCCGGGTCATATGTTTTATCACAGAGACAGAGGGATGGAAGAAGTGATGAGATGCTATATTCTAGAGACAAGCCATATCCATTACACTATGATCTTTCTGCGACTATGGTCCCCTGCACAAGGCCAAGCCAATCAACACTCCAGCATGGACAGCAGAGGGGCATGGGAGGCTCCGCCCCTGCTGAGAAGCTACGGGCAACTGGATGCAGCCGACAGTGGGTTACCATGCTTTGGCGGACCTTGCCTCCACACTTAGGTGCATGCAGACAGCACTAATTGGACTCTGGGTCATAAGAAGGCGGAGAGATGAAAAGGAGGAAGAAGATGGGAAGTCTTGGGGGTGTCACAGTTTTTGTCAATGTGTCACAAACATAGATAATACAAGACAGCAACTATAGCTGTCTCAATCCACAAGAGAGGGCTCCCCAAGGAATATAAAGGATGTCAGAAATTGATGGAGGAGTGTCTATGTGTTACTTTCATTTATTAATAAAGAAACTGCCTTGGCCCTTTAAGAGACAGAAAATTAGGTAGGCGGAGTAGACAGAACAGAATTGTGGGAAAGAGAGGGGAGACACTTCAGGCAGTCGCCATAGTGAGTCGCCATGCTTCTCCTCTCCGAGATGGACGCAGGTTAAGATCTCTCCTGATAAGCCACACCTCGTGGTGCTACACGGATTACTAAATATGGGTTAAAGGAAGATGTGAGAATTAACCAATAAGAGGCTACAGATAATGGGCCACGCAGTGTTTAAAAGAATACAGTTTCCGTGTAATTATTTTGGGTAAGGCTAGCTGGGTGGCAGGACACAGCCCACCGCTCCTTCTACAAGAAATTATCTTTCTCTCCATCCTTCCTTCTTTCCCTCCTTAATGCTTCCTCCTCCCTCTCTTCATTTAGAGTCTCATGTATCTCAGAGTGGCATTGAACTAACTACGTAGAGCCAAGAATGATCTTGAGCTTCTGATCCCTTGCCTTCCCCTCCCGAATGCTAAGATTAAGGGTGTGTGTCACCACAACCTCTTTTGTAGTGCTAGGGACCCAACCCAAGGCTTCAAGCATACTAGGTCAGTATTCTATCAAATGAGCCACAGCCCCAAGCCCAGAAATTACTTTTCTGTTGAAAATTCTATCATCCAAGATATACACAACTTGCTAGCGATACCGTACAAGGAGCTCTAATAACCATGTGCAACCCAGGCCAGGCTAAGACCATGCAGAAGCACTGGAAACTCAGGAAAGTCAACAGAAGATCCCACTGACTCATCCAGCTAAAGTGAGCTAATGAAAGGAGACTATTTCTACACCTACCTACTGAGCTTTCCATGTGAAGTATTTATTTACCTGAAGACCCACAGCTGGGGCCTCTTCTAGTTTGCACAGGTATATTGGATGACTTGGCCTTCGGAGCTGCTAACTACTGTACATTTGTATGTGTGGCAACATTTGGTCTGAGACATGACTTCATTATTATGGGCCTGGTAGCATGATGCCTCTAGCACTGGAAGCTACCTGTGTCTACCAAAACAACATGTGCTGTTTGGGAACTGGACTTGCAGGGATGCAAGGGCAGGAGATTTCTCAAAGAAGCCTGTTGGGACAGAGCCTCATAGCAGAAGCAGATTCTCACCGAGCCAAGGCACAAACTTGCCATTCTGAGCCTTCCAGGAGAAAGGCTGTTTCCCTTTAGTAGGGTAAACCACAGGAAGCTCCACAGACAGCCTTGGGGTGTGGGCTTCCTAGACCTGGGACTCTGCCAATCATGTCTGCACTGTGTTTGGGCCCCTAGAATGCAATGATACTCCAATTTTATTTTAAGAAATTCTCCCCAAATATCTGGCCTCTAGATTCTACTCAAAATGACATCACTTAATCAATACTGCTATTAGAAGGGATGGATGAGGGAAGCTATGCCACTTCCGTAAGTCAGCAAGGCCAGGAGCACCTGTGTTACAGCGTCCTCTTGTCGCAGCAGCTACAAGTCCCCAATCCTCTAAAGGTGTGTTTTACGCTGAAAAGGAACTAAGACAAAAGGGAACTAAGTTTGTTCTAACTGAGGGCAAAGTTTAAGCCCCACAGTTTTCTTGAGCATGGCCTGAAATGTGACCAGCCCCCCACTCCCCAAGTCTCTATAGACAGCAGAGTGCCCTTCAAAAGACCAAGACCTCTAAAGACAGCAAACAGTTCCCCACTCAGCCTGGCTGCTAACAGTGTCAAGTGGGATCTTTCTTGCTAGCACAGTGGCTAGCCTGATCACATTACTGGGAGGGTGGGAGGCACTTAAGTCTGGCTCGGTATGCCAGACTCCCATGTCCTCTGAGCCTACAGTCCTTGAAGTCTGACAGATGGGACAGCTTTCTTGCTAGTCATTTCACAGAGCACTGCAAGGGACATGGAGGTAGCCTCCATCAGTGCTACTGAAGGAGCCAAGGAGGGAAAAGACAAAACCAGGGCAACTCTCACCCTTGCGGGCACTACCTGGCCCCCACCAATTTACAGCTACAGCAGGAATGAGCAAGGGCCTCAGATTTCCTAGAAATAGTGGGACAGGGACAGCACAGCCATGTAACTGCCACTCTGTCTCCTGTCCCTGCTTCACAGAGACCAGAGATTCAACAGTCAGGCCACAGGAGACTGCCTCCCCCGCCAAAGCTTTCTGCTGGCTCAGCTTAAGTGCAGGCACCTGAGCAGATGCTCGGGCCTCAGGACAGCGCAAACATCATCCTCCCCACCATTACGTTCTCAGGAGCACCAACTGTGGCTGCAGGGAGGCTAATAACCAAACTCCTAGGTGAGCAGACTCCGTGAAATGGAAAGACACAGGCTCTCATACTCTGGGTGTTGGTATCTACTCCCTCCAAAGCTCTGTTGCTTTGACAAAGAACGGTTCACACTTCTTGTTTCTGTCCCCTCTTGAGGACCTCTAAAGATGGGACATTTTTACACTGTAAATGAGAGTATTTATTTTAAAAAGAGGAGAGAAAGTCACCCAATTTCTGTTCAAAGGAGACATAAAGGCACTTATCCATGTTGGGTGGTGGTGGTACACACCTTTAATCCCAGCACTCGGGAGGAAGAGGCAGAAGGACTTCTGTGAGTTTGAGGCCAACCTGATCTACAAAGTGAGTTCCAGGACAGTGAGGGCTACACAGAGAAACCCTGTTTCAAAAAACCAAAACTAAAACAGAACAAAACAAAACAAAAAAAGACACTTATTCAGTCCCATTGGGCGGTGCCAGGCACACAGTCTCTTACTTTATTGTTAGGAACACTGAAAAGGTATTTTAGCTCTTTTCTACCAGAGGAAGAAAAACCTCAGGAAGCCTGAGCCATGACTTTAAAGCCATACAAGGGTCACTTGGTGTGTGTCAGAGGAGCAGCAATCATCTCGCTGTCCTGGCTACAAGTCATTTGGTGGCATTTAATGGTATATTATGTGATGCCCAAATCCAGCTCTAGAGGATCCAGCATAACTCTTTATGTAAGAGGTCTGTGTACCACCAATCCTTCTATGGACTTGAAGCAGCTCTCGATTACTTAGGAGACTGACAAGGTCCACATGATGGTTACAGGGCGACTATAATGCTGTATGGAAGGAGCAAGGATTGAACAAAGCCTGTGGACAGACTAACTCTTTTCCAAATAGTTCTAAATAGTTCTAATCTGTGACCAGTTGACTTCATGGAAGCAGAGCCCACAAACACAAAGGACATTCAAAACCCAAAGGAAACTGTGAGGCCCCTTTAGCTGATAGCCACTTATTCACATACATCTGCTGTTTTAGGTTTGCCATTCCTTTAATCCTTTAAACCTTTTCTAGAAAATTGCCCATTCTGCTTATTCATAATAAAAAGTATCAAATTACTTGCAGAGGTGGATGGCCTTGAGATTGACCCAAGCCTGAGCTAACAAAAGACTGTTTCATAACAAATGTTTTAGGCGCTGGAGATCTGGGTCAGTGATTACAAGCAGTCACTGCTCTTCCTAAGAACCCAGACTTAGTTCCAGCTACTTGTTAACTCCACTTCCGGGAGGCTCATTGCCATGTTCGGGCCTCCACAGGCGATAGGCACACAATTGATGCACATACGATAGATAGATAGATAGATAGATAGATAGATAGATAGATAGATAGATAGATAGATAGATAGAGTGAGTGAGAGAGAACATGCATTCAAACTGTTTTCTTTGAGACAGGATCTTACTATGTAGCCCTGGCCAGTATGGAACTTGCCATGTAGACTGGGTTGGTCTCACACTCGCAGATATCCACCTGCCTCTGCCTCCAGAGTGCTGAGATTAAAGTATGTACCACCGCCCCTAGCCCCCCAAAAATGTTAAATAAATAAAAAATGTAAAAATAAATAACCCCACCTTTAAATGCCAAGAATTCACCACTTTGGAGGTTCCTAAAAGGAACATACCATGAGCCCAGAGACACTTCCTCAAGTACTTGTCTGCAGTCTTGAGCTGGACAGCTTCTTTCAGGGGATGCCCTGTGAGGATCCCTCTGTGGCCATTCTCCTGCAGAGCTGGGCAGGGTGGCACAGGTCTCATTTTCCATGTTTCCTTCCGGCGCCTATAGGAAGGTATAAGGCACAGGAGCTGGGGGCTGCTGGGGTAGACAGCAGCAGTTACTGTGTAACGGGAACCCCACCTGCTCTGCTGGCCTCAAGAGCTGCGCCTGTTTCTCTTCCTCACAGATACTACTTTTCACAAGCATTCTTTTTCATTTTTTAATTTTTACACCTGATTATGTGATACTGGGAATCAAACCCAGACTGTAAATGCATGCAAGGCAAACACTCTACTTCCGAGCTAGATCACCAGTCATTTACTTGCTTACTTGTATGTGCATGCGTTGTGTGTGGGAATGTGGGTGCATCTCTGTTATCGCGGGCACATGTGGCGGTCAGAAGACAACCTCAGGTATTGGCCTTTTACTTTCTGCTACATGGCCAGTCGCCTTTCAAGCTTCCAAAGATTCTGTGTCTGCTTTCTATGTCCCCACAGGCGAGCTGCCTATGATCATGTATAGTCACATTATGTCCCTGGCTTTTATGTGACCTCTGAGGATTCTCAGTTGGGTCCTCATGCTTGCATTCAGCAAATAATTTTTATTTTTTTAATAATTAATTTGTGTGTGTGTGTGTGTGTGTGTGTGTGTGTCTTTTCTACACAGGGTTTCTCTGTGTAGCTCTGGTTGTCCTGGAACTTGCTCTGTGGATCAGACTGGTCTCGAACTCAGAGATCTGCCTGCCACTTCCTCCCAAGTGCTGGGATTAAAGGTGTGCGTCACTGCCCAGAAACAAATGCTTTTCACCTGGTTGCTTTCCAGCCCTCTCTTCAGCACCTCATTTTAAAAAAAAATTGCTCGCATTATGATTGAAACTGGTCCCCTGTGTCAGCTAATGATTAAAGTCAGCATATGAAATAGCTGCAGTTTCACAGAGTAAAGACCAAACACTGTTCCTTAAAAGGCAGCAATGCGGTGCTCCAGATCCATGTTTGGGATGTATGGGAGCTGGACCGCAGAATGTGGCACTGCCCTCAGACCCCACTTCTATTGTTCCTTCCCTCCAAGGCCTTCCAAGAAAGAGCTGATGTAAAAAAGAAGGCAGGAGAAGCCCAGGCATATCCCTTGCTCCCACAAATTACACCAAACCAGAATGCCAGCAAAGTCCTGAAAAATACCCAGATGTCTCAGCAAGTCTACAGTTAACTGTGTAGATGCTACAGCTGTGTGGCAGAGGGATGATAGGCAAATCTTACCACAGGGAGCAAGCCTGGCCACATCCTCAGTGTGGTCAGTGCAGGGATGGCACCTGGGTGTCGGGACACGGATTGCTCCTCAGACTCACACCCTTGGTGGTCTGTCACCCCACTGGATGATCGCAGTTAGTATACCTGCTGCTCTAAGGGCCACATGGAGAGATTTCCCAAGTCTAGTAAGGGGTGAAAATTCAAGATGCATTGCTGTATACGCACTTTAACCAGTCCTCTGATAGTCTGGGAAGAGGAACCTGGAGGGCTTTTGTTCTTTAACATAAAACACAAAGATAAGAGCATTACTTAAAGCAAGGAAGGACAGACCCTCTGGATGTGTGGCTGTCATCACCTAACATAAACAAGTCATGAGGGCATTGACTTCGGGAACAGAACATCAGTCAGTTCCTTTGCCTCTTCTGGGGCAAAACGTCTGCATTGCTAAATATTTTCAGAAACACCAAAGGGGGCTGACAAGATGGCTCAGCAGGTGACAGCACCTGCTGACAAGCCTGACTGACCTGAGTTCAATCCCTGGGATCCACATGGTGAAAGGAGCATCAGCTGTAGCAAGGAGATCTCGACTTCCACTCATGTGTCCACACACAAACCAAGCAAATAAGCAAATGCAATGAAAAGGAGCATTCCTTGGAAAAGAAGGAAATACCAGGGTAGCGTAAAGAGAAGGAAAAACCAGAGTAGCATAAAGAGGGCATTTCAGAACTCTGCAGGGTAGCCAGCAAAGCCTTCAGAGAATTCACCGCTGGAATTGTCCTTGAATCCAATGTTGTGCCAACATCAGTAACCCCCAAAGGGAAACTCTGGACATGATCTTCCGAGAGGAACAGGTCACCAGTGGTGTCACTACAGCAGGTGGGAATGTAAATGCTGAGCGGAATCTGCTGGACAAACAAAACACTGAAGGGCCACATCCCTACCTGCACACCAGCCAGCAAAGGGCACTGTGCTGTCACGCCTGGGGGGTGCATCCCACTAGACAGACACCCTGGGATGGCGGCCTGCCTTCTTTGATTCATAAACGCATCCACGAGCTATTGTTTGTTCTCACCATTCACAACACACTCGCTGTTTCTTACCATCTGCCAGGACATAGGCGTCCCCTGCAGCCGATGTTCAGTTGCTGGCTAAAGATGACTGAAGGACTGCACACATAGGAGGTAACACCATCCAGCTTTACTGCCAAGTCCAGGGGGAAATCAGCAGAAACTCACCATGCTATTATCCAAAAACAGTCCATAAATTATCAGCTATTATTATGATTTTAGTGTTTTGAAACGAGGTCTCCCTCTAGAGCACACTTGGGCTGGCCTCAAACTCCTACCTCAGTCTCTTGAGTGCTGGGATAATTTGAGCAATTCATTACTTTCAGCTTCATAACATCATTTAACTGAATTGCTTCAATAGTCAGTAAAATAAGCTCATGTAAATTATCTTCGGATATTACAAATACTCCATTTAAATAGTTATATTGGGGCTGGAGATATGGCTCAGTGACTGAAGTGCTTACTGTTCTACTAGAGACTTGTATTCTGTTCCCAGCACCTACAAGATGCACCACAACCACCTCTAACTCCAGCCCAGGGGATCTAATGCCCTCTTCTGGCCTCTGCTGGTTCCTGCATACATATGGTGCACATGAACTCGGGCAGGTGTGCACATAGACACATAAACATAATAAATAAGGGCTAGAGAGAGGGTTCAGCAGTTAAGAGTATCCACTGCTCTTGCAGAGGAGCTGGGCTCAATTTACAACCCCAACATGGAGGCTCACAACTACCTATAACTCCAAATGATCTGATACCCTATTCTGGCCCTCAAGGGCTCCTGTGTGCATGTTGTATATAACGTCACACAGGCACAGACACATGAAAATAACTAAATCTTTATATACTTACATACATATGTTATATAGCCTTTACAGGCATAAACAAGTATGTACTTGAAAGCTTCCCAGTCTAAGTGTATACGTCCCTCACTTCAGTGATGAGATCGAAGCTCCTTCCTGGCCCTTCAGTCTGCTGTATCACATAAATAACAAAGGGAATGAGGAATACGAAGAGATTGCCAGGCTCTGGGTCCTCAAGGGGAGAACTGACCCACAGAACTCTGAGCAGTGTTAGTGTCTTCTGTGCCCCAGTTGGCTTCAGCTGGGCACAGGACACACCCAGTGGCAGATCAGTCCTTCATACAGTTTCCTGGGTTAAAGACGAGTCTCCAGAGAAAGCTGGTAACTTTCCAAAGCCTTACTGGTCATGGTGGGACTGGGCTGGTCGAGGGACTGCCTCCCAGTTGTTCTTCCAGAACTTGGACAAGCTACTATAACAAGCCTCAGAGGGCCAGTTGTCCTATCTAGATGACGTCAGGAAACCACCTAAACACTCTGCAAAGCTGCAGCGGGTGTTGTACAAACAGGTTGGCTGCGTTTGTCAATGTGAACACGGTCCATGACCCAAAAGACATAAGAACCAAGAGATAGTTGTGGGACGGAGGCTGAGTGAACAGAGTTATTTCCAAACTAAAATAGCCTAGTGCATCAATGTCCTGAAGACAAGCAGGCCCAGCAATCAGTGGAACCACTGAAAAAGGCCATAGCCCTGTATTTCCCAGTCTTCATAGGAGACAGGAGGAAGCCTGAAGGGAAAGTGTGCTCGGTGACTACAGGCGACAGGAAGCAGGATGACCTTAGATCGCCTCAGAAGACCGAGGGTCAGCAGGGAGGAGCAAGGCTGAGTCCTCTGGAATCGTGAGGAGC
Organism: Arvicola amphibius; assembly: GCF_903992535.2. Taxonomy (NCBI): domain Eukaryota; kingdom Metazoa; phylum Chordata; class Mammalia; order Rodentia; family Cricetidae; genus Arvicola; species Arvicola amphibius. The sequence goes on from NC_052048.2 coordinate 33,410,803, forward strand.
GTATTCTCAGTGGGCTGTGAGGGGCACGAGGACAAGCTTTCTGCAGTTTTTAAAACCCAGGGCAGCCTGAGCTGGTGTGGGAAGTCCTTCTGTATATGCGTTGCTTTTATTGGTTAATAAAGTAGCTGCTTTCAGCCAATGGCTTAACAGAATATAGCCAGGCTGGAAGAGATAGAGAGAAAGTAGGAAGAGTCAGGAGAAGTCACGGTAGCCCCACCATAGACAGATGCCAGATGCCAGACAGAACTTTACTCGGTAAGCCACAGCCACGTGGTGATACACAGATTAATGGAGATGGGTTAGTTTAAGATATAAGAGCTAGCTCAAAATATGCTTAAGCTATTAGCCAAACAGTATTGCAAATAATATAGTTTCTGTGTGATTATTTTGAGTCAGGGCAGTTGGGAAACAAACTAGCGGCCTCCTCCAACATTGAGCCTTGACTTCCAGATCCTGGCCTCTGTCCTTGCATCCATCTGTGGAGAAACAGTGCAGCTTGAGGCACCACATACTCAGGGACATTTGGGGCCACCACAGTGGTCTTTGTTTTCTTTCGGGTCTGGTGTCAACACCAGTCCCAGGAGTGGGCAAAGGCCCTGGTGCCCGGCCCAGGAAACTGAATATGCGTCAGTCATTGCAATTTCCCTGGGAAACAGAAAATATTTTCCTCGCTCTGTGGATGAGGAAACTGAAGCAAAGGGAGAAACATCTGAGATTTTCCAAGGTGGAGGGAGAGCCAAGAGCTGTGAGGTTAGGACTCGTAGCTGAGCCCTGCACCCTGGCTCTGGCGGGACATCCCAGCTCCTTTTGGGAGCCTGACAGCTCTGGAGCTCGGAGAAACACGAGTTGCTAAGGATGAGATGTGGGATACCACACAACCACACATATGGATCCTATCACCCGTTCAAACAGAAAGCTTGAGGCCTTGCTGGGTAAGTAAGAGAGGAAAAGAGGGACCAGGGTGGGGGTTACTCATCATTTTCCCAACAAGAGATTTATGTCCCTTTTGGAAAGGGGAAGAAAACCCTGGCTGCAGCTCCGTTTTGAGTAATATTTGCCACTGAGAAGCCGTATGCAGAAACTCCTGGCAGAAGTCCTGGGGAGCTCTTCCGGCTGGGTGCTAGCCAGTCCTTGTAGAGAGCTGAGAGGCAGGGAGGATGCTTGACAGAGTGCTCTAATCCCTCTACCTGAAGATCATTTCAAACTCATGGCAGGAATCAAAGTGATTATCTACATGTCACTGAGTGCATACACCTTCCCTGACAAATCAAGGGCACAACCCACAGTTTGCAATGGCCGCTAACGACCGAGGACCCTTCTCCTTAGATATATCTTCATACTCTTCTGCAACTAAAGCAGAAGATTGCTGGGCTGGGGTGTGGTTTGGTGACAGAAGCCAGAGGCTCAGGCTTCCACCCCCAGCACAGGACACACAGAAAACTGCCGGCAAAACGAGACTGAGAGAATAGCAACATGAAGTGCAGAAGCGAATCACTAGAAGAGCGAGGAGAGAGCCAGCACTTATCTCATCTAGCTGACTCACTGGACAAACGAAGACATGGGGGCGGGCAAAGGCAGAAGCACCTTCCTTGGGGTCACTCGCAGGCGAGGGAGTGACCACAGCTAGGACCCTGGGAATCCTCCCAGTGTGGCTGCTTCATGCCATAGGCTAGGAAAGCCCCTAAGCTCCAGGCCAAGGTGAGAGAGTTATGTTTGCAATTTTAAGACTCAACACAAAGACGAACACACTCTACCTTGGGAAAATCTGCTCATGTAGGCAAATGGCAATCCTCGTCAAGTCCCCACTGGGCACCTAACAACCTGAGTGCAGTGTTTTCTCTGACCATTAAGTAAGCTGTGCTTGCCTGGAATTGCTCTCATTCTCTCTCCCATGAGTTAAGTCTGTCTTTTAGAAAGACAGATTGTCCTTAAATCTGTCTTCTCAGCTCAGAAGTGGCTCTCAACAACACCTCCTCTGTAGCCTCACTGACACAACAACTGGATTGTAAAGCCAGGGGGAGGCAGCATAAGGCTGGGCAGGACACAGGTCTGCGTCGCTCTGCTCCTCTCACTTCTCTTTAGATTATTTCATTTTTAATTCTGTATGTGTGCGGGGGTATGCGCACACGAGCACAGGCGCCCACAGAGCCCAGAAGGGGATGCTTGATCCCCTGGAGCTGCAGTTACCGGCTGTTGAGTGTTGGGAACCAAACTCGGGTCCTTTGGAAGAGCAGCAACTGCTGAGCATCTCTCCGGTCCTAGCACATCACATTTCTTGAGGATCATGTCTGTCCCCACTTTGGACACAGGGTCTCTGTGTAGCCCTAACTGTCCTAGAACTCACTATGTCGAGCAGGCTGTCCCAGAGCTTCCTGCTTCCACCTCCAGAGTACTGGGATTAAAGCTAGCACAATGTTTCCTCTGATCATTGCGATGGTCACCTTCCAATTACTGTAATACAATACTTGCGACAGTCCAATTTAAAAAGAAAGGGTTTGCTGTGGTTCATGGCTTTAGAAGATTCAATTCATGGTCCGTTGGCCCACTGTTTCTGGGGATGAGGCCAAGTGGGTACACCATGGGAGGAGTGCATGGTAGAAAGCATGAAAAGCAGAAAGGAAAGAAAGAAGGGTCCAATATCCCCTTCAAGATACATCCCCAGTGACCTCACTTCCTCTCTAAGGCTCCTAATAGCACCAAGCCTTATAAGCACAGGCCTCTGAGAACCTCTCAAAGGTAACTGATATCAATGGGCTTGTGTCTCCGGCACACAGCATGAACTCCAACCAATCGAGTAATGAATGTCTACTGTTGGGCTCTGAGACGCTGACCCTTTCCTAAATCTGAGCTTTATCTTTCTGACATCTAAGGTTGTGTGCACAGAACTCTCAGTTGAGAGATTGCTTCGGTCAGAGTTTCTAAAAGCAAGTTTCAACAAAGTTCTTTTTAAAAAGTTTTGTGTGTGTGTGTGTGTGTGTGTGTGTGTATACATGATCATGTGAGTACATGCCCATTCATGCCATGACACAGTGGGTATCAGTTTCACCCTCTACCTTGCTTGACACAGGGTCTCATGTTGGCTGTCCCCATGTATGCCAGGTTACCTGGCAGCCTGTGAGCTCTCTGAGATTTTCTTGTTCTGTCTTCCACGGTCCTAGAGGTGATGAGATTACAGATGTGCACTAACCATGCAGCTTTATGTGGGTTCTGGGGATCTGAACTCAGGTCCTCACTCTTGCACAGCAATCGATGTTCTAGCTGAACTATCCCCTGGCCCCTAACACTTCTCCATCATAGGGGACTGCACAGCAGAAGAAAGGTGGGGTTGTATTACGTCGCCGGATGAATGAGCAGGCTGCCGTGAGAAAGGCAAGAAAACCATTTGACATCTGATGATACCAGCTGGTGGCTGTCACTAATGCTGCCTTTCGCTCCTGCCCAAGACACTCATCCCAACACTGCAGAAGGTGCCTCACACATCATCAGCAGAGGCCACTCCACAGGCTCCCCACCAGACTGGGGTGTCGTTGGCCTTGCTTAGCACCAAGCAAAACCTTAACCGTTGTGTCATGTTTTACTCTTTTGGCTTTTTGGGGGGCCTGCCACCCAGCTCCCAAATAAATCACATACGAAGGCTTATTCTTAGCTATGAATGCCTGGCCTTAGGTTGGCTTGTTTCTAACAAAGCTTCTCTTCACTTATATTACCCAACTACCTTGTGCCTCTGGGCTTTTATCTTTCTCTATTTCGGTATACCTTTCTTTCCTTCTTACTCCATGACTGACTGGGTAGCTTGGTGGCTGGCCCCCGGTGTCTTCCTCTCCTTGTTCTCTTGCTCCTCTTTTTCCTCATTTCTCCTTCTATCTATCCTCTCTGCCTGGCAGCCCCGCCTATCCTTGCTCTTGCCTCGCTATTGGCTGTTCATCTCTTTATTAGGGCCATCAGGGGTTTTAGACAGGCACAGTAACACAGCTTCACAGAATTAAGCAAATACAGCGTAGACTAAAGTCACACACCTGAAAATAATGCTGCCATCATTCTTAACTGCTGAGCCACCACTCCTGTCCCATTCTCTGTGAGTGTGAAGGTGTATCAGGACTAGAGATGCTCAGTGGTTGTTAATAGCACCGGCCGATCTCGCAGTGAACCAGAGTTCAGTTTCCAGCACACACATCAGGCTGCTCACAACAGCCTGTAACTGCAGTTCCAGGGATCTGATACTTCTGGCAGGCTCTCCATTCTGCCACTGCCACACATATAATTAAAATAATAAATGTTTTAAAAATTGTACCAAAATGCAAAGTTACTGAAACAAAGTTCTAATTGGAAATAAAAGCGAGAAAGAAATTAAGAAAAGAGGCTAATAAATTGCCTCAATGCATCCTGGGACAGCTTTTCAGGATTCCTGGTTCACAATCAAACTTGTTAGCCTGACAGAAGTTCACCATCATTCTAGAACTGAAAAGCAACTTGAACACGTGTCAAAAAGGCCTCGAAGTCCTGGTGGTAGATGCCACCACTTCAGGGAGTTCTGTGAGATGACGCAGCAAAGTAGAGTGGAAACAAGGAAACAACCCTGGGCACCCACCTCCCTGCAAACGTGTGAACGGAACAGCTCACCCTGCTGTCCCAGGCTGAGAGGGACAGGCCCATGTCCTTCTTTGACTCTGGCAGCACGATGACATCTACACTGTCAGTCTCACTGTCTAGTAAACAGGAGGTTCCTACCCCACAGACTGTATCCTGCTTCCCCAAATACCTTACTGTATTTGAAGCTAAGTCAAGACAAGAAGAGAGGAAGACTTTCTTCTTGGGAAAAGCATCAAAGGAAAACATCACCTCACGGTAGCGAGAGGCAGAGGCTCAGTCCTCAGCGGGACACCCTTCTATACACTACCACTACCACAGCTGGGGAAGATCACAGGAGAGGGGCAGAGAGGATCTAAGAGCTGGGGATGATGAGAGCCATGGAAGGTGAAGTTCTGCACTGACATGGTGATCACACTCACGAATGCATAGAAGCTATGGTTACCTGTAAGAGTCCTGGGTGAGACAAATCTAGTCAAAATTCCAGCACAGATGGGCAAGGTGTGCTCCAGGCCCCCATTCCTTACTGGGGAGCTACTAGTGTTTGGTAGCAGCTGGGGGAGGAAGGACTATTCTTTTTGTTTCCCTAGCTCCAGAGGATGGCCCCACAGCCACGCACATGTAGAGAGTGCTAACAGAACTGAGTCGGTTATGGCGGGGGGGATAAAGTCAGGCGGGGGTTGTATTGGGGGTCTATTTGAGTGGCCTTAAAGGGGAAAAATGGAGGAAGATAGGATCATGTGTCGTTGTATATGTGTATGAAATTTTTTGAGAATGATGAAAAAACTGACTTTGCAAATATCAAAGGAGAAATTTCTAGAACTCATTTTCAGTTCCAAAGAGTTCTGATTCAAACAGCAGCAATTCAGACATGACTCAGTATAAAAAACATCATGCTGAGTAGGCGCTAAGAAAACATTCTCATACAGCAACAAGGCGTAATTGGAATTGTCATTTTGAAGTATCAACGCTTGGTCTGCAGATGATGGCGAATGACAGGGAAGGGGGCCAAGAAAGTAAACGAGGGGCTTCTCCTGGAAGGAGTGCAACCTTCTCGGCACAAAGGAAATCCAATATCCAGACCACATGAAAAGTGATCGCTATGGGAACGGCGCAGCTGTGAAAATCCACGTCAGTTTGTATTAACTGGCCTGGCAAGTTTGTGTAATGCAGGACTCGCTGAACAGCCACCGACAGGAAATCACTCTGGTAACAAAGACACCATACCTGTGTTTAATCTGATGCTTACAAGGAGGGAGGACGTAAAACAAAAAAGCTATTCTCTCAAGAAGGAGGGGTAGGCAGTCTGAGGTATGTTTGGGGTTCTTTATAGACAGTATCTTATGGGGAGTTTAATTAGAAACAGCAAGGAAGCCAGAGCTCACATTTCTCTCTAGAACCCATCATCTTGGTCTCACTGGTGAGCTAGACCTGCAGAAACCCACAGGAAGCTCCTGGCACCAAAGGGTCTCAGTTTGAAATAATCCTGCCAAGTTATTTGGAGACCAATTAGTTCAGCTGCACAAAGAAAAGACAGACAGACATACAGACAGAGACAAAGTCGCTTCCATGAAGGAGTATACAATCCTGAAACCCATGTCTCTGCAGATAGATGTGCACATGGCCACCCTCAGGGTACTGCCAAAGAGGACACAGGATACTTTGAGACACAAGAAGAGGAATGAGCTTAGAGGTCATTTACCCACAAATTCTAAGTTTTAAATCTCAACCGGACACTCGAGACGCCCAACAATAAAACAGGTTTCGTTTATTCTCAGAGCAGAAAGGAAAACAAACCACTCTCCACTTGGGACTGCCTAGATTTAACCAAATTCATCACTGTGGTTTATCGATCCCAAATTCCTGTTAGACCAACGGGTCAGGGCTTGGCTTCTCAGAAGACTTAGCTGCGTCAAGTTTTCAATTCTAAGCAGACTTTTCCTAGAACTCAGTTTCCTCAGCACTGCCCACGCAGGAGGCACAGCTGGGAAATCCCAGGTCTTTAACTGAGAAATGTCAGCTTAGGATGAGTGACCCCCAAAAGCTACTCTACATAGCACCCCGAGTAGGAGTCCAAAAGGGCCAGGTTGAAGGTTTAAGGCAGCAGTTCTCACCTGTGAATCGTGACTTTGGGGCCTAAACAACCCTTTCAGAGGGTGCATATCTTGCATATCAGATATTTACATTATGATTCCTAACAGTAGCAGAATTAGTTATAAAGTAGCAACAAAAATAATCTTATGGTTGAGGTCACCACAACATAAAGAACTGTGTTAAAGAAACAGCATTAGGAAGGCCGAGAACCACTGACTTAAAGAGACATTCAGAAGGGAATCAGCTGTCACGTACAGTACACATGCGAGAATAACTCAGAGCCTATTAAAAAACTGAGATACCATGTAGTTTTAAGATGCATCAGCCGGTTCCCATTACGATGGACAACAGCCCTGCTCTATTTTTAGAGCTGCTGGAAAGATCAAAGAGGAAGGGGCCTGTTCCAGCCTCCCGATCCAGGCCCCTCATCTCTGCGTGCTTTTCCTTTGTCATTAGGAACATCTCCAAAACACTCACAGCCGGGACTGCCCGAAATCCCCCACTTTCCGGGGGAAGCTTCAAATATGCTCTGCTCAGGAGGCTCAAGGAAGGGAACCCTCAGGAGAGGAAGAGAACTTCAGGAGAGTCGTGTTCAAGCTGGAAGTACTGCAGTGCAGGCACCGACCCAACATCCAGTCAGGCGCTCTGCATTCTAGAACCCGAGGTTTCCAAGGCTGGCGTCTTGAAAGATGAATGCAGATCAACAACAGCAGGACCAAGTCCCCCAGGCTCCCTTTCTACAAACATGCGCGCATGCACGCACACACCAAACAAACAATCAAAAAACAAGACAAGACAGAAAACACCCCCCAAATCCCTGGTGGGTGAGGTTGAGGTGAGGTCAACTGCTCAGAGGCAAATGACTTACTTTGGGTGAACAGGCTGTACATTTGTCAAATGCCAAGCTGACAGGAAGGACATTATCGAACCGTGACAGAAATCCCCGGATCTAAAAACAAACAGAACAGAACAATTACACATTAGGCAAGGGATGAAGACATCTATAAAGATGCATGTCTAGTGGGTGGCAAGGAGGAGGAAATGGCTATTAGGGGGCAACTCTCTGAATGTAAGTACCCCCACCCCCTGTACTATCATAGGTTTGGGGAAGAAATAACTTAGGTCCCTTATTCCCAAGATATACATGATTTTTAAATATTTGAGACTTAAAATCAAATTTACTTAAAAACATAAAGAGCAACGTGGGAGATTTAAGCATGTCTCAGGACTGTGGTATATCTCAGTTGGTAGAATCCTTGGCCAGCATGCACGAGGCCTTGGCTTCCATTACCAGCATGGTACAAAACTAGGCTGAGTGGTGCACACCTAAGAACCTAGCACAGAGGAAGTAGACGCGGGAGTCCAAAGTCATCCTTGGCTACATACATAACAGTCTAAGGCCAGCCTGGGCTGTATGAGACCCTGTCCCCAAACCAAAATGAACATGAAAATACTGTTTAAAGAAGTGTCTGAGAGTTAGGGTGCAGCTGAGTGGCAGGCTGCTCGCCTGGCATGCAAGGGGCCAGGGTTCCATGCCAGCCTCACAGAACAGAAAACAAAGTCAGGTCATCTAGGTTGCTCTGACTCGCCCCTCCCACAGAAACACAGAGGATTGGGGTAAGCGAGCATTTCCACAGCTCTACGCTGGCTTCTCGAGGGCGGACAGCTTGGTGATAACGGAAGGCAGAGACTATCCTAAAGGAAGGCCCAGTGACTAGCTGCTGAAAGCAGACCCCACAGAAATAAAAGTGCTTCCCACTACTGGGGAAACAGCACCACCTTGAGCAGAAACATCTGATTGCAAGCAGTAAATCCACTTTGAGAGCAGCTTGTGGGTCCGTTGTACGTAGCAGGGAGATGAAATAAAACTCATGAGAGTAAAACCTAGAGCATTTCCAAGGCGCCGGCAGCTGCAGTAAGCAAGACAACACAATCTTGAAAGTTTGCTTGATGCCAGAATTTCCTGCTTTAAGTTGATGAAACTTAGGCTGGAAGGTGAGACAGCTCGGCAAAGCAAGCAGGAGGCAGCAGGGCTACGTTCCCACTGCCGCCACAGACACCATGGCCAAAGGTGAGTAGCTCAGTTAGTTTTCTAGTGTTGTGAGAAACACCATGACCAAACCTGGAGGCAGGAGCTGATGCAGAGGCCGTGGAGGAGTGCTGCTGACTGGCTTGCTACTCATGGCTTCCTCAGCCTCTTTCTTATAGAACCCAGGACCACCAGCCCAGGGATGGCATCACAATGAACTGGACTCTCTCTCGTCAATCACTAATTAAGAAAATTCCTGCTTTTCCGAGTCGCCGCCAAGATGGCCGAGGTGGAGCAGAAGAAGAAGCGGACCTTCCGCAAGTTCACCTACCGCGGCGTGGACCTGGACCAGCTGCTGGACATGTCCTATGAGCAGCTGATGCAGCTCTACAGCACCCGCCAGAGGCGACGCCTCAACCGCGGCCTGCGGCGGAAGCAGCACTCGCTGCTCAAGCGCCTGAGAAAGGCCAAGAAGGAGGCGCCACCCATGGAGAAGCCCGAGGTGGTGAAGACGCACCTGCGGGACATGATCATCCTGCCCGAGATGGTGGGCAGCATGGTGAGCGTGTACAACGGCAAGACCTTCAACCAGGTGGAGATCAAGCTGGAGATGATTGGCCACTACCTGGGCGAGTTCTCCATCACCTACAAGCCAGTGAAGCACGGCCGGCCTGGCATCGGTGCCACCCACTCCTCCCGCTTCATCCCCCTCAAGTAGCTGTGGCCAATAAAGACTCTTGTTCAGTCAAAAAAAAAAAAAAAAAAAAGAAAGAAAGAAAAAAAAAAAAGAAAATTCCCAGCTGGGCAGCAGTGAAGCACTTGGGAGGCAGAGGCCAACAGAGTGAGTTCCAGGATAGCCAGAGCTACACAGATACCCTGTCTCAAAAAACTAATAAAATAAAGTAAAAAAGAAAAGAAAATGCCCTATAGACTTGCCTGATCTTATAAAGGTATTTTTGTTGCTGTTTTTTGTTTTGTTTTTCTTTTTCCTTTTGTTTTGTTTTGTTTAACATGAGGGGCCTGCTAGTTGGGGTTTCTGCCCAGTTCCTGCAGCCGTTTAGCCCCAAAGAAAATCACACGGAAGTCTCTAGAAGATTATAAACTGATTGGCCCATTAGCTCACGCTTCTTATTACCTCTTGTAGCTTATATTAACCCATTATTCTTACCTATGTTAGCCACATGGCTCGGTACCTTTTTCAGCAGGGCAGGTCACATCCTGCTTCTTCCATGATCGGAGCAGGACTGGGGAGGGATGTGCTTCCTCCTTCCCAGCATTCTCTTGTTCTCATTGCCCCACCTTTACTTCCTGTCTGGTTGTCCCACCTATACTTCCTGCCTGGCCAATCAGCTTTTATTTAAAACATGATTGACAGAATACAGACAATTCTCCCATATCAGTTTTGTTTTGTTTTTCAAGATAGGGTTTCTCTGTAGCTTTGGAGCCTATCCTGGCACTCGCTCTGTAGACCAGGCTGGCCTCGAACTCAGAGACTCACCTGCTTCTGCCTGAAGGTATTTTTAAAATGAAGGCTCCCTCCTCTCTGCTGTCTCTAGGTTGTGTCAAGTTGACGTAAACTGTCCAGCACAAGCATTAAGTCAGAACTGACTGGCTCCTTGGGAACCTTTGAAAATGTGACTTTCAGCCTCCTGTCTCTGAGGTGTAAAATGGTGGCCATTTTACAAACTAGAACAAAAAGCAAGTTCAGAGGGGAAAGCCAATCAGGAACCCGAAGTCACCAACCGAAAGAACCGTAGTGGTAAGTCACAAAGGACAATGTTGAGATCCTTATGAGCACCAAGAGTTCCAGGTTTAAACACACACTCGGGGGCTAGCGAGATGATCAACAGGTGTCAAGGCTGATGACCTGAGTGAGATCCCTGGAATCCACGTGCTAGAGGAGAGAACTGACTCCTACAAGCTTGCCTCTGATCACCACCGGTGTGCCATGGCTCACGCACTCACACCCATGTACACGTACACAAATATATAATAAAAGGATAAGGTGAATGTATGTTCACAGTGTGCCTTGCACACACCTAAGTTACTTTCATACTGAGTTCTTTTAAAGCAATCAGATTCAACACATTTTCCATTAAAATACTGTTGAAAGTGGCCTACAAATTTGTGTCTCCGCTCTATGGTGTCTCACAGAGCTCCTGTTGTAATTTCTGTCTGTGGAATGTTTTCTGCTAAAACTTATGTGGCGGGAGCAGAGCTGGAGAGAAGGGATAGAGTAGACCTAGTTATGAGGCTGAAAAGGAAAGCAGGAAAGGAGGAAGGAGAGAGGGAGGGAGAGAGAGAGCAGGAGAGGGAGAGGGAGGAAAAATGAGGGAGAGGGAGAGAGAGGGACAGAGGGAGGGAGAGAGGGAGAAGGCGAGAGAGCACACAAAGGCCAGCAGCAACACGAGTGTCTACTATTGCTGTGATGAAACACCATGACAAAAAAGCAAATTGGGAAGGGAAGGGTTTATTTGGCTCACACTTCTCTATCTGTTCCTTATCAAAGGGAGTCAGGACAGAAACTCAAACAGGGCAGGATCCTGGAGACAGAAGCTGATGCAGAAGCCATGGAGGAGTGCTGCTTACTGGCTTGCTCCTCATAGCTTAATCAGCCTGCTTTCTAATAGAACCCAGAACCTCAATGGGGCTGGGCCCTCCCTTATTAATAACTAATTAAGAAAATGCTTTACAGCCAGATCTTATGGATGCATTTTCTCAATTAAGATTCCCTACTTCCAAATAACTCTAGTTTGTGTAGCAAGGTGACATAAGACAGACTAGCACAACAGGTCACAGGCGTCTCACCAGGCTCAAGCCATCTCGGCGCCTCACCCGGTAATCTTTACTCATGGTATGAAGTAAGGGCCTAAAGCCCTTCTTTCGCATGTACAAATTCAGTCTTGCTACAGATGTTTGTGTTTATTTTGAGACAGGGATTGACTCTGTAGCCCAGGCTGGCCATATACTAAGGCAATCCTTCTGTCGGTGCTGGGATGATGGGTGAGCCCCCTCACCCAACTGCAGAACTACTTGTTGGAAAACCTTTTCTCCACAAAAGAGTCCAAGGCTGTGAACAAACGCCGTAGGAAACAACAAGGCCGTGAAGGACCGAGAGCCCAGAAATGAGCTCTTGTGTGTGTGGCCAACTATATTCCCTCAGCCTGACAGGAAATGCATAAAACTTAGAGAGCAGAGGCTGCTGTCAGTAGTTCAGCGCCATCCTTAGACATGCATAACTCCCAGAGTGACCCACAGTCCTGCTTATGCAGAAGTCCTGAAGGATGTATCCAGATCTTTTCAGAGAGGCCAGGCTCCAACTAAAGAAAGTAAAGATCTACCCCATACCTAAATTCTTTCTACATATTTAGAGCCAAATAAATATTTAAATTAAGACTGCAAAGTGATGTCAAAGATTCTATTCTCTGCTCTTTTCTGTTTTTAAGACTTATTGTCAGTGTGTGTGTGTGTGTGTGTGTGTGTGTGTGACAGAGAGAGAGAGAGAGAGAGAGAGAGAGGAGAGAGAGAGAGAGAGAGAGAGAGAGAGAGAGAGAGAGAGAGAGCGAGAGCGAGCGAGCAGTGCCATGGAGGGAAGTTATTAGGATGCCCTGGTGGTTGTGAGATTTCAGACTTAGAATCTGGGCACTAAATCTGGGTCCTCTGCAACACGGCATGTGCTTAGCCACTGAGCCATATTTCTAGCCGCCATGCTCCCTTTTCATAGATGAAAGCACGAAGGAGACATGGAAGCAGCTCATACAGAAATCAGGTCAGTGCCAGGGGCTGGGGGAGGGACGGGAGAGGACACCAGCCCAAAGGAACTGTTGGGGACGACAAACGCACCAAGCCTCCTCTGTGTGAGATGCGACTGCCGGCGCTTGTCAACACTTATTAAGGGTACAACTGCTGACTATGAACTATGCCTTGGAAAGGTTGATTTAGAAATAGTTTATAAATTTGGTATTTTCAACAAGTTCATAATGCAGACTTCTGAAGCCCCCATCCTCAAATAATCACCAGTGTATCTTTCTAAGGGGAAATGGTTTTCATTTATTTATTTCTGGTTCTTGATGCTAATCCCAGGACCCTGTGATTGCTAATTCTACCAGAGTTATGTGCCCTCCTGCCCAGAAGAAAAGATATGCCTAAGCTAACCCCAAATATGTGTTTCTTTCTGCTACCTGCAATGTGGCAGGACCCTGGAGGAAAGCTACCTTGGCTTTCTTGGCTCCTGCCCTGCTGGTCACTGTCAGACCCCAAAAAGGCAAAGCTGGTAAGGTGAAATCTAAGCTGTCAAGCAGCCCTGGGTTATCCCTGGGCTTGGCTATCAGGGCTTGACAGACAAGAGACACTGCCCTGAGTGGCAGATGGGAAGTAGCAGGCAGGAAGTACACGGCATGAGTGAAGGGCGTGTTAAAGGGGTGTTGGAGGCCTCAGCACTCTGCCTGTGCAGTGTGCCCACACTTCACCAGGCATACAAGGACCTTCAGGAAACACACCAAGCAAAGGCAAACGTCAGAGGTTAGTTCAGGGAGTGGGCCTGGCTACGTGCCACCACAGAGTCTTCCTTCCTAGCTCAGGGTGCTGCATCTACAATGACCACAGCCCTGGAAATTTCCTGTGGTGGCTCTGGGCTGTGCTGGTTTATTCTGGAAGGGCTCGGACCGATGGCAGAGCAGGGATGGGCACCTCAATTGGGTGGTTGTAATTTTAGCTAAAGTGACTCCAGTTTTACACCAGGGCCCTCCTACCTCTGGTCTGTTCTCCACGCAGCAGACAAGGCGTACCTCGTCATGCCAAGTGAGGATGCAGGGCATTCACACGCACAGGCTCCGTGCCAGGTCACCTGTCCTGCGGCAGCTCATCTTGGCGTCACTGCCGTCCTGTTACCTTCCACCACGTTCCAGATGAGATAACCAAGACTCGGGGAAATGGCACAGCCTTACAAGCACTACAGCGTAAAGCCAGGAATCTCATTTCTGGTTTATTTTGGCTCTAAAATTCAGGTGGAAAAGCTGAAATGCACAGAGGAGGGAAGGAGGGAGAGGAGAGAGGGAGAGGAGGAGGAATTCAAACACAATGGGAAAGGAAAACGCAGATGGTAACACCTCTCAGGTGAATTCAATTATCTTCAGTGGCTTTTGCCCTTCAGTGGCTTTTGCCCGGTTGGATACAAAATAAATAGATCAGAAAAGGAGGGGGCCTTCCTCTCTGAACCACTGTCCTGGCCATGTTTCCATCAGTGCTCAGTAAAGCTAACTTTGGTGCCAAACCCACTTAGCCTCAGTGGGACCCTAAAATCAACTGCCCAGGAACAAATGGTCACCCCAAAGGTGCCCCGACAGCCCCTCGGGAGCCCTACTACTCGGGTGTTGCAGCAGCTCCCTTCAAGCTTGGCAAGGTTGCTAGAGCTTGGAGTCTGCATGCATAAAAACGTGCTCCAAACTCCAGATCGATCCTGGATGCTGGAAAAGAGTCTTAATCTCATTCTGTGCCAAGATGGAGTTTAGCAACAGTGAGCCCCGGGCACACTGCAGAGGTCTTTGTTTCAGATAACAGCTTCCGTTCCCACCCCTTGCTGCCTCTCATTATTGAAGTGGAGCCACAGAGGGACCAAAGAGCTACGCTGGAAGCCAGCCAGCATCATCTTTAGAAAAATATTGCAGGATACAGCTAACTCTCGAGATGTAGCAAGCACTGTTTCCCGAGTTCTAGGATTCTAATTTCCTTTTTGGAGATAAACTTCCACTTTAATAAAAAGTGGAAAGAGAAAGAAAGCCAGCACAGGCAACTATCTCATGTGCCCCAAACTCTGCTAGTGCTTAATAAATACAATCTATATGTGACTCTCGGGGGCTCCTTATTAAGTTGTCCCCAGACAGGAAACATGAGGTTCAGAGGAGATGGGACACTTGCCCAAGGAGAAGGCAGACAGCATGAGGGTGTAGTCAGATCATATACCCAGGACCACCCTAGCTTTCAGATACTTCCCATTGGATGGAGATCCTACCACACCCTTGTGGTCTGGTTGTCTACTCTCAGACTGTAGTAAGAATGAGTACTTCCTTGCTATCTCTGATCCCAGTGTGCCCTGAACATCTGTGCCTGGGAAGCACCTGCTTGGTTGGTTGGGCAGAGAAGGTGGATAGCATGGCCAGGTCAGAAACCACAGCAGCCAACACAGTAGAACTGTGAACCACCCACTTCTCCTGTCACTGCCTAGGTGAGGGCCACGGAACCCGAGGGGAGGGAGAGGAAGGAAGTTCTTTACTAGGCTACAGCTCTTGGCTAGGCTTCCTCTAAGGAAACAGTCTTCATCTCCCAGGGCACAAGAGTTGAGCATCCTTGAACCCCAAAATAAGGAGACTTTTTTAAAAATAGAAGGCCTGGGGATGGAGAAATGGCTCAGTCATTAAGAGCACATATGTTCTTCCTGAAGAACTGAATTTGATTACCCAAGCCCACATATATCAGGCAGCTTACAACTGGCTGTAACCCCAGCTCCAGGGCATCTGACAGCTCTAACCTCTGTGGGTACTTGTGTTCTTGTGTGTATGTGCACGTGTGCAAACACACACACCAACATCAATTAAAACAATAAAATTAAATCTTAATAAAAAAAAAAAGTAGAAGACTGAAGTCTGGGTAGAGTGGCATCAGAGCCTTAGCAGACAGGAAATGAACAGTGGCTGAGCCTCCAGCTCCCTCCCTACCTTACCTCACTCAGAGGCCTCCCAGGCCAGCCTTGCTCATGTCCTGCCCTAGTTTTGCTTTTCTGCAAAGAGTTAAAAAGAAAAAAAAAAAAAAGAACTCAAGCGCCCCAGAGAATCATGGGCTTCCAAGAGCAGACCTAGGGGAAAGGCACACACACACTCAGGCACAGGGCACATGCACTCAGGGACTTATCCTTACTTCTACTTCAGAGCTAGAAGTGCATTCCCCAAAGACAAAAATGCTAACTGCTCAGTCTGCAAGATAAAACAGGTCCTGGGTGTCTGGACACCTGTGGCAGGTCATCAGACCACAGGCTACTAAGTTCTGTCAGTCAGGCTCTCTTAGGGACCTGCAGACCAACTTCCTCGAGTATCAAGAGAGGTCTGTACATTTTACAAGACCTGAATAGGCCTCTATCAAAGTCTTGTAGTGCTCAGTCACCATTCAGAAGCCAGGGAAAGATAACTATGGTCAATTGTTGGTCAATTGTTGTGGACAACAAGGCTGAACTTGGAGTCTCCTAGGAGATACACCTCGGGGTGTGTCAGTGAGGGAGTCACCTAGGAGACACACCTGGGGCATGTCAGTGAGGGAGTCACCTAGGAGACACACCTGGGGCATGTCTATGAGGTTGTCACCAAGGAGACACACCTGGGGCATGTCTGTGAGGTTGTCACCAAGGAGACACACCTGGGGCATGTCTGTGAGGGAGTTTCCAGAGCGGTTTAGCTGAAAGGGGAAGACCTGTCTTGAATGTGGGTAGCACATCCCATGGCCTGGGCTCCTAGAGCACCAGCATTCATCTCTTGTAGGATGAGGGAAAACATTGGAGGGACCAGAACTGTCAGACATGCAGGCTGTTCTTCTTCAAGAGAAGGTAATGACACCTTTTTACCCAGAAGGCTGGAGTGGATGTTGTCTAACTTGCTGACCTGCTAGTCTGTGGAGAAGCCGTCACCTGAATCCTCCCAAATCCTGAGCATTGTTTAGGTTAATCCTGTGCTTTGTCTCCCAGTGAACAGAATCCATCCTTATGAAAGAGGCCCCATGTACTTTGCCTCCTCCATCAATAGACTCTATCCTTTTGCTAATTATAAATCCTTCTCCCTAAACCCTCACCCTGAGCACTGTTCAGCAGCCAATAGAACTCTTCATCTTGTAAGGCCACAGTGCTCTGCTCTAGAGATGTACTTTGCAAGGAGTTTCCACATAGCCCTCCATGAAAAACAACCCCTTGTTAGATTCTAGGAGTTTGGGCCCAGCACCTGCCCAGGTGGTGCTGACCTTCACCTCAAGCCAGCTTGCAGGGACCCCAACAGTCTCTCTCTGTATCCTGATTGAGGATACAGTGAACATGTGGCCTCAGGCTTCTGTTTCTTCACAGTCCTGTACTGTGATCTAAGACGCAACCTTCTGCCATGAAGATGAGGTGACTAAAGCAACAAGCTTCCCGTCTCTTGCTCCCGTGTGTGTGATGCACAGGTGTGCAGGCGTACATACAGGTATGTGCAAGTGAGTGGGAACCTTGATCACGGAGGCAGACTTTCTCACTTGAACCCAAGGCTCCATGGTGAGGCTGGTCTAGCTAGCCAAATGCTCTAAAAACCTCCTGTCTCTTCCCCCAGTGCAGGTGCTGGGGTTACAGGTGGGCAGCCATGCTCACCCTGCACTTACGTGGGTGCTAAGAATCTGAAACCTATCCACTGAGCCACCTCCGTCCCACGCTCACTTTTGACCCTTATTAAGTGGCCCAGAGAGCCTTGAACTCTCGACTCGTCTGCCCCACCTCTAACTGCTGGGACTACAAGCTGGACCATCATGCCTGGGTACCATTCTCTTCAGAAAGGTGCAGGTCGGTGGGAAGCAAAGGCATGGATAGTAATTCTTTGCTAAGAACTACAATCTAAAAATTGTCTGCTAAAGACTCCTGACTAAAGGAGGAATATTGTAGGAATCCATTTTCAGGAAGTTCAAAGTCTGACACTCTGTGTGTGTGTGTGTGTGTGTGTGTGTGTGTGTGTGTGTTCAATATTGAGGGCTTGGATTAAACATTTAATGATTTGGGTCATTATCTGTATGTATCTGTATGTAGTTTAAGCATTAATACAATACATTTTTTGAGGAAAAAAAATCTCTCCTCAAAGACAAAGTAGCTTTACTAACCCATGGGTTGGGTCAGAGCCTAAAAAAACAAATGAATGTTTAAAAAAAAAAATCCGCCACCCAAAGAGCCTGTTTTCTCACATCAAGTGGGGTTTCACGGTTTTCAAGTTCAGTGCCCGTTTTCTTCAGCTATAACATTTAGCTGACTTCGTTTGGGGACTAATCAAGTCTTTCAAAGTCCCTTGACAGTATCTGAACGGGGTCAATTTGCCTGTGAACCCACAGGGAGAAGCAGAGCAAGCCAGTGGCCTCCCAGGTCCCACTCAGAGGCCAGCAGAGAAGTCAAGGAATGTTCTCCGTTACACAATGGCATTTGGGAGGTGTTGGGGGTGGGGTGGGGGCTTTCTAGGCATCTCACTCCACTGGAGCAGATTAACAAGCACTCTCCTAAGGGCACTGAGAAAACGAGCCAGAGCCATACAGGTCATTCTTTACAAGCAAAGCACACAAAGGGACTTAGCCAGCTCCCCTCCAACAGGAAACCATTTGTCTCCAGAGGACGGAGAAGGAGGGAGAGGAGGGGAGGAGAAGAAGGAGAGGGAGGAAGGGGAAGAGGAGGAGAGGAGGAAAGGAAGGAAGGAGAAAAAGGGTAGGAAAGGGAGCAGGGAAGGAGAGGGAGGAGGGAGGAAGGATGATGAGTATACTGCCAGGCCCAGCTCTAGGGAGATGATGCTCCCTAATCCAAACACAGTTGCACAAATAGAGTGCCCTCCTCTTGGGAAAAAAGAAAAAAAATTGCTTAAATGGGGACTGAACAACTCCAATTAATTTTAAAGTTCTTCTTCCACTTTCCTTTTTAGAATGTAGCTAAAAATAAAAGCTTAAAATTTCAAATAAGTAACACACACACACACACACACACACACACACACACACACACAGGGCTTTTACCATATACGGTGGCCTTATTCTTCAGCCTTTGAAAAGGCCAAATGAAGAGATGGCCAACAACCAAAATAGCCCTTCAGACAACTGCAAAGGAAGGGAACGCTGGAAGGCTTAGTGAATGGCAGGCAATTGCCAGGCTCGCTCGTCAGGGATGAATGCCCATCGAGGGATGAGTTGCCATAGCACTTGGGAAACACAGGCACATGCATCTGCCACAGCCACCCTTCTAGGGAGGGTGCTTTGCCCTCTGGCCTCAGCACTGAGAAAGCAACAGAGGCTGCAATTTAACTTAAAGGAAGGAGCCAGTGCACGGGCATGACTGAAAATTTAATTAAGACCCTCGTCAGCATGAAATCGGTAAGAGAGATGAAGACCAGGCTCCAGGGCAGGAAAGGAGGCAGGATGACCTGGAGAAGACGTGAATGAGAGCAGCCAGGTCAGCCCGGACGCCAGCAGGCTTGTGTGTGGTGGGGGAAGGGCGACTACTGTATTACCAGGCCCTGCTGGGAATGTATCTGTGGAAAAAGACTTCAGGTCATACAAATGCCACACTTGGGGGCGTTGAGCGGAAGCTACCTTTCCTGGGGTTCTATGGCTTCCAAAGCGGAGGCAGAGGTACCCCTGGACCCTGGCTAAAGCTTCTACTTTCCTGACATGAACAGGTTAAGATTAGGAAAGCAAGTTTAAGACATGAGGTGGTGCAGACAAGAGAGACAGAGCAGAGCTGGAGGCTGAGGAGCCACGGTGCAGGCCGGGGCTCTGCCCACAGACGCTCTGAGAGAACACCAGTGGGCCTGGAGCGCAGCTTCACTGGCTCTCCATGGTGGTGGGCTGGTTCCGCCTTCTGCTGACTACTCAGTGGCAGAGCTCATGTTTGGTATGCTTGAGGCCCTCAAGTTTCATCCCAGCACCAAACGAACAAATAAGTTTATCAGGCAGGATCTGCAGGACACCTCCCAGTTATACAGTGAATGCATGGGACAGTAGAGAACAGCTCTCGAAATGTCACGTTGAAACTGCCCTCCCTTTCCCAAAGGTGGCGTGCAGACTATGAGATCCAGGACCCGCGGGCCTCAGCCCAGTGTCTTCCTTTTCAGCCTCAGGCATGAACCCTGCAGGTTATGTTCTGTAAAGGTCCTGCTTCTGGGTGGCACGGCTAACGGTCTGCCCATGCTTGCCCAGAAAGGCTTCCTGCCCAGGTAGGGTACTGGGCACTGAAGGCTAGCCAACTACTCCACATCCGCTGGGCTGGCACCCGTCAGCCTAGCCTCTGTGCCCACCAGGGAGCTAGCTTAGTGTGATTTGTAGGCAGGAAACAAGGCCCTGAGAAGCTTCGAGACCGGGCCAGGGAAGGCCACACACAGCAGGGCTGAGACAGACCCATGTCTGGCTGGCCCAAAGCCCATCCCTTCTTTTTGTCCTGCATGATGGAGTCTGGTCAGCAGCTTCACATCTAAGTCAGGCAGTGCCATGGGTTCATTTCCTCCCCACAGTGTCCCTGAACAAAACATTCTCCATGTCTTAAGGAATGCCCCTCTGAAGCCTCAGCTGTCCGAGCTGTGTTGGCGGGAGGAGGCGGTGACCCCACCTTCCCCTTCATCAGAGGATTGGAGCAGGACCACAAGTTCATTTCCAAATCACTCACCTGGTGAGGCACAAGCCCCAGAGAGGTGGGAGGTTCATTCATGCGGTCATCACTGCTGCTGGCGATGGCATAGCCCCTGCAAGAGGGAAGCAGGGGTGTCTCAGCTCACGTGTGCTCACGGAGAATACATGAGAGAACATCAGGGGCACTGGAAAGAGTTAGAACCAAATGCCCCTTTGCTGCGTTTCATAAGCTAGTGGGAAACTCATTCCACGGCAGGGAGGGAAAGGCAGTCTTTAAAACAATGGGCCGCATGGAGTAGGAAAGATGAGAGCGAGCTTGTCGTATCTCTAGCCAAGCAGCTTAACCATTAGCTGTGAAATGGAAGAGGACGCATGGTACAACAGGGGCATGCGAGATGAATTTGCCAAGTGCAAGACTTGCCTTCCTCCTTTCTTTCCTTCTTTCCCTCTCTTCTTTCTTCCCCTCCCTCTCTCCTTCCCTCCCTCCTTTCTTTCCTTCCCTCCCTCCCTCCTTTCTTTCCTTTCTTCATTCCTGTTTCCCTCCTTCCCTTCTTCTCTTCCCCCTCCTTTCTCTCTTTCCTTCCCCCTCCTTTTCCTCTCCACTCCTTCCTTTCACTGGCTCTCACTGCTCTGTGAAGGCCTTAAGGCCTTAACTCCCCCCTTTATGCTCATCCCCCTCCCTTATGCCTTGCCTACTAGCCACTGGGGCCCTCTGAGTCATGTGACAAGCAGAATACTGCTGTGGCTTTCTGCATTGTTTTTCTTGGAATTCAATTTGGATGGAGTAAAAGTGTATTCTAACTCCATCCTCTCCACCTGCACTACAGTGGCACACCTAGCGCAGATTCCAGAGTCGCAGCCTGGATGCCACTTAATAGCCGTCTGGGTCTTAGACACCAAGCCTAGCTAGCTCTGCCATCAGAAACAGGACTAAGAAGCAAGGTGAGATGGCGTGACCTTGTAATGCTGGCAACAGGCAGACTGAGGACCACCCAGAGTGGGAGGGGCAATATGGGTTCAGAGCAAGCCCTGGATCTACAGTGAGACTCTGTCCAAATCCCAACTACTAGTTTCCCCTCATAGGTTCAACAGGGGATTGGCGCAGTCGGCAGTTACAACTCTCTTGGGGCGGGGCCTGGCACAAACGTCTGAGAGTGAACTGCTGTGTCTGTAGTTCAGCACGGGCACCTGTTTGCCCTCAGGCCGAAATCACAGCTTCAGTGGAGAATGAGAGCTGCGTGCGATGAGATCATATGGGAAGTCTAGACCTGAAATGTAACAATGATACTAAAAACCTTGATGGTTTTAACCTTTGCCAGGCACAGAGAAGAAAGAATCTACACAGGGGCGGATGAGCCAACCGAAAATAATGGGCTGAAGCAAGAGAAGACAGAGAGAACAAGGATCCGGGGGAGCAGACAGAGTACAGTCTGGAGTCTTTAGAAAGAGCATGGAGACGAGAGCATGGGAAAGTGTGGTGATCTAGGGGACAGGGCAGAAAATTCACACCGCAGATGGAACTCACATGCTGGATGTGCCAGAAGCTGCAGAAGGCTCAGCCCAAATGAGCTGTAGCAGGGGGACTGCCCCAAAGTCACTGAGGGAGGCCACAAGGAGAGGCAGACCACTCAAAGGGGGTGCTAAAAGGGATGAGAGATGACTCTGGCACTGGGTCACCATGGTAGAGGACCTGCCTAGTGTGTGTGAGGCCTAAATTCAATATCCAGAAATGATGGGCGGGGGGAGAGGAGAAGGCAGAGAAAAAGAAGGAAGGGAGAAGAAGAAAAAGGAGAGAGAGAGAGAGAGAGAGAGAGAGAGAGAGAGAGAGAGAAGATGCTAGACTAAAATTCCATCAACTGAGAAACCTCTTAATCACAAAGACATTTTCAGATAAAGACTGAAATGCTTAAGGTAATTCTATAGGCAGAAGAAAATGCCTTGGAGCCACAAGTTTGGAGACACAGGAAGAATTAAAATATGATAACAAAAACTAAATAAATACTAACTATGTAACAATATCTTCTAAGGCTTAAATATGTAAAGAATTTTCAAAAATAAATGTGAAGACACTGCTGGTAGCATTCAGCCTCCTCTTCCACCTCTTAGAGCTTTACTCAGAGGTTTTACAGGCCCAGCTGACAAAGCTAGATTTCTTAGCACTCCTTCCTAGGTGAATCAAAGGATGCATTTTCTGGAAAGGGCCTTTGGGGGACAGCTCACACCAATGTGGCTGTTGGCAAACAAACAAAAAAACAACCCCCCCAAAATCAACAAAAAGCAACAACAACAACAACAACAAAAAGGACTCAAGGAGACAGTCAGTGGCTTACCCATTGTCTAAGGCTGCCATGACAGTAAAGCAATGGCTGTGTCAGTGTTAGGAGCACAGGAAACAGTGGTCTTGGGACTACTCAATACTCAACCAAAACAGCATATAGTGGTGTCGAGGGTGTGAGCTGATGTGAGCCTGACGGGCTCTGCAGAGTGGGGGAGGCTGCACTTAGAAAGTCCAAGCTAAGAACTGCAGGGGCATGCTGATGTCAAGTCAGCCAACGGCCCTGGATTGAAAACTGCAACAAGTAGGTAAGATCTACACTCAGGACCAACAGGGAAAGGCACCAGGCCTGCCCTGGGAAGACAGGGAAAGGCTGGCCTGTGCACTCATCCTTCCCGGGGCGTCCCTAGGAAATGAATGTGCCAGAGAAGCCAGGCTGGAACCGGGGACAGGCGTGAGCTTTGTGGTGAGAGTGAGTTCTAGAGAAGCGGCAAGGCAGGTGCTGAGGTGGAACAGGAGCTGGGACACGCACACCAGTCAGATCCCAATAGCAACAAACGTCTATTTGTGACGCCCGTCCCTGGCAGCAGGTTAAAGGGACAGTGACTTCCCTCATGCTACCTGTGATCTGTCGTATGGATTCTGTCCATTCTGTAGCTAAAAGGTGTGGTGTTGTTTTAAGTTACAGTCATCTGAAAATGCTTCTCGGAGAACAGTAACAAAGGGGCCCTACCGCTCAGCTGAGCTATCACCAACTGATGGATTCTGGGAAGGAGGAAGGCACAGTATGGAGCAGTATACCCACTGCTGAGCCCAGCAGGCTCCAGTGCATAGCCCAAAACCCATGGTAACACAGCTGGCCCCAGGCAAACTCAGTGGGTCCCAAAACAAAACAAAAAGTCGTGTATATGAGAAAGATATTTACAGGGAAGAACAGGGAGACGGGCAGTGGTGGAAGGGAGAGCAGTCAGCACTATAGTCATGCTATAAACATGTATGAAATCATCCAAGAACAAATCTAGTAATTTAAAAAAAACTCAGAAAACTGATGAAAGGAGTCTCAAGTCCGATGGCTTTTAGTTTGCTATTAAAGCAAAGGCTTATTTGCCTGTGAGCAGGCACCGTCACACAGATGTGATAACGGAGTGCATGGCAGCATCTTGTGTTCACAGGTGAGGGAGGCTGAGTGGCACAGGCTGAGCCTCTGGACCCACCTTGGACTGTGGACTTTGAACTTTATTTGACCAAGTCCCTGGACACAGAACTCGGTCACAGGCAGCTGATATAATTCCAGTGACACATTATACGGTATTCACATTACATACATAGTATACACAGTATACACATTATACACATAATATATATATAGTATACACATTATACAGTATATACAGTTACAGTGTCCAGAGCTAAGAAAACTACAATATACCAATAGAAGAGAAGCGTGAAAGATAGATGCCCTTACCAATGTCTTCCTTATCAGTTGTCCGAAAACTCATAATAATTCAAGAACGGCACAGGGCATACCCCAGAAACCACAGGCTGAGTACTTGGGTGAAAGAATTTCTCAGTCTTGTTTTGAGTCAGAAAAGCCAAGAGGCCGAGGGAGGCCGATAGAGCCTGAGGGAGACAGTGCCCAGCGATTACAGACAAGCACTTAGTTCAAACCCTCATCTCTGGGCTCCAGACTCACCCCTCAGGATGCTGCAGGACAGAAACCATCAGCTCCACAGCCAGGGCACCTGCAATCACGGCCAGGCCTGGGCGGCTCACTGTGCATTGCTGGTCCAGTGTCCGGTCTCTGGTTGACTAAAGAGAAACAATCACTGACATGTAGAGACTATTCTAGTCTAGGGAGCCCTAGGTGAACCTGAAACTCCACGGTAAAGATGAAAATTCCACCAGACTGGTGTAGCTGACAAAGGCCAGGCAGCCTCGCCCCATCGTGTCTTGGGAGGGTCATAATAGAGCAGAGTATGCAATTAAATGAGGCAATATGCTGACAGGATGCGTACTGTTAAGAGACAGAGATGGAGACATTAACCATCAGCAGCATGGCCTCATGGTGGCTCTGCACCCAGTGCTCCTGTAGATGAGGGCTGAATCACAGGGAGGAACAATCATGAGTAGCTGGTGACCCTGTCCTGCCATTGTCCCTGAGGTAATGGCTCAGAGTGAGAAGGAGCCACAATCTCTACCCTGCTGTCCTCTGTTCCTGCACATTCTTCATCACCATGGCTGTAGTCTGAGGACTTAACTGCAAAACTGCAAGCATTTGTCATGACCTGGCACCACGCTCAAGCTGTCACTGGGTCAACCCCACAGAATCAAACCTTCTAAATGGGGGCAAATCCTGGAGTCATTTGATGCTACAAAAATTTCATGGAATGAAAACACAAGGCTGTCCTGCCCTCAACCCTGCTTGATGGCAACCACTGACCAATAATTCAAGCTGCACGTTCTAGCATTTGATGAAGATCATTAAGCCTCCTTCCTCACACAAGAGAAGATGACAGCTCTCCTCTGTGTGGGGAAAGGAAAAGTCAGTTGTTGCAGAGAGCAGACTGGGTTTCGTAATAGCAGAAGGGGAGACAGGGCAATTCAGAGAACATGTCTGCCCTGGACCCCTGAGGAATGACTGCTCCAGCAGACTAAATAGGCCTCCTAGCGAGCTCACTGTGCCTCACTTGGCCCAGCCGGAGAGGCTCCTGGCTACCTCACACTCCACCTGCTCAACACTGAGCATCCCCAGGACAGATGAGCTTCCTCACCTAGATTGTCAGATTAAATACATGAGGAATGGTTGAGCGCTCAGTTTCAGACAAACAACAAATACATTTTTTAAATTCTACGCAGCTCTTGAATACTGTAAGAGGCATACTTTACATACTTAAAAAACCAAACCAAATCAAAAGGACACTTGCTGTTTACCTGAAAAGCAAAGTTTCTTGACAGTGTGACCGGCCTGTGCCCTGCCCTGTTCTACAGTCACAGAGAACAAGAGGCCTTCTGGATCACTGAGGATACAGTAGAAGGGCTGGACCAGCACCTCGGGCTTTAGTCTCTCATATGTGGAATTCTTTCTCTAAGGAACCAGGCCATGCAAAAGCTCTTTACTCAGCTTCTGTCACATGGCTGTGGCCACATTCATGCAGTGACTGTGGCTCGGCCATTCAGGAAAGGGTGCCAATCACGGCTCATGGTGGGATGATCTTTAATCAGCCCTGAGGGGATCCTGCCCCAACACGTGGGATGTTGAGCAGAGCTGTTTGTAATCATGGAATTCAACTTACATCTCCCGGAGCTACCACGTCATTGCAGAAATAGCAGCCAAGCTTGTATCCAGGGATGTTAGCAAAAAGTGAGGAGCCCAGGTCAGCAGGTGCCACA
The DNA here is from genome assembly GCF_903992535.2 of Arvicola amphibius. Taxonomy (NCBI): domain Eukaryota; kingdom Metazoa; phylum Chordata; class Mammalia; order Rodentia; family Cricetidae; genus Arvicola; species Arvicola amphibius. The sequence continues at coordinate 33,436,551 of NC_052048.2, forward strand.
AGGTGGCTTGGGCAAAGGTCCCCAGCTCCCTGCTGCTTGGGTTTCTTCAAGCCGTGTCTCATGACAACAAAGGTGTCAAATCCCAAGGCAGCGTTGATGACCAGCTGTTTACATAGAAGGAATAAAAGGGTGTCAGGACAGACAGACTTCAAGTCAAGGCTAAGCTTATATGCGCCTACCTTTACTGCTTTCTTTTTCATGTGAGTGTAACTAGACTTCTAAACTAGTGTAACCAGCCAACTGAAACCTGCAAGAGACCTGATGCTAATACAAACCATCTCATTTAAAACCCCCTACAAGCACTGCCTTTTATAGACAAGGATACAGAAGGTCGGAGTTCCCCTCTGCCCCAAGGTCATGCAGCTGCCAGGAGAGAGGCGTGGAGAACAGCTGGTGGGTGCCTGCATGACTCTGCCCTTTCCTTTTAGTTCTCGGAAAGTTTTACTGGGACGCGATTTGTAAACTATGTCATGCCCACCATGTGGGTTTTTAAGAGAAGCTTTCTTCATTTGTATTATAAGAACTTTCCTTGGTTGTGATTTTTGTCATTCTCCATAATTTTTGGTCACATACAAAGTTTGAAATAATCAAGAAATGGCACGCTGGAGAAAATGTAAAACCACCCCTGACAGAGTTCTGGCGGTCCAGAAACTTCTGGGGCACTGCCTCTTGCATCTTCTCTCCCTTCCCTTCTTCTCCTTTGTCTCATACACAATAGACAGACAGATGAATGACAGGTGGCAACAACTGACGGACAGATGAGGGGTGGGCTGTGGTAGAGGCAGACATGCATGCTTTTACACAGAGCTGTAACATTTAAGATTCACATACTCCTATCTTATAATATGGAATTTTCTAATTACCATTCTTTGAAAATCTCCCTGATAGCGACTGCATACTTAGTAAAGCATCCTACAGCACAAGCCCTTGACGTCCATATACACCAACAGTAGCCCCTGCAAGGATTGCTAAGAAAATAGTAAAACACACTCATAAAGCCACAGAGGTCACCCTCCTTCCAGGGGGAGGGAAGGCTACGATTACAAGGCCACAGAGATCACCCTCCCTCCTGGGGGAGGGCAGGCTTTGGTCGCTTGTCTCTTGGGTGGCTCACTAAGCTCTAGACACACTCCACCTTCCGCTTGCTGGCTGCAATGACAGCCGGAAGCCACCGGCTCTCTCTGGTGTCCATTAGTAGGAAGATGACATCATGGCTCTCGATGAGCTGCTCCAGCTGCTCCACATCTCTGCGGGCCTGCTCCAGCGTGACGTCAGAGAAATTCACAGGATGTCCCGGCATGGGGATGCTCATGTTGAACCCGCGGGCATCCTAGGGAGGCAATGGTCATACTTACATCACTTACAGCCAGAAATTTTCGGGGCCCGGTGCTACTGCTCTTTCACATATCTGGGCCTGTGCTCTCCACCTTCTGCACTTCCTCAGTCATTTGTATGTGTCCGTCTGAGTATATTTAGATGTGTATCTGTCTTTATGTGTGTGTTGCTGAGAATAAAGCTCAGAGCCACAGGTGTAACACAGCCAGGGATGTTCACTTTCCACAGAAAGCAAAGTGTGCCTGGACCACAAACTGCATCTCAGTCTTCTGCATCCCACTGGCCACAGGCAAGTTTGATAACATTGGCTTTTCCAGAGTTGTCAAAACACTAACTGGAAAGATGATCGCAGCGGGTGGTAAGAAAGTCAGCAAAAGCTCAGGAACTGTGGCAGAGCTAAGATTCAAACAGATTCATGGGCCCATGGTTGATCCGCAGTCATCTCCAGGGACAGACTGTGCTCCCAGGTGGCATGCCTGTCCAATCCAGGGGAGAAGGGCAGATCTGTGCCTTCTTCCACAGAACTTGGCAGGCTTCGCACTGGGAAGACAGAATACACTGCCTAAAGCTGCCGAGCCTGGGCTTGGTACTGTGACTCGCTTGAGCGATGGGAAGAGGAGGTGGTGTGCTGTGCTGAGGTCAACATGAGACTCTCTAGCCTTTTATTCTCCCTCAGAACTGCAGGACCAGAAGACTGTGGCTCCTCAAGTCTCCATTTTGAAACAATCACATATGGGGCAGACTGGAAGCTGAGTCCAGCCTTGCCTAGTGTTAACACAGCCAGCCTGGGTACCTGTGGTGTAGACTTACAGCTGGATGCCACCATGCCACACTGTGCCAGCAGACACCTAACTAATGTCTCAAGGGTGGGGCTGTTTCTAGCCAACACATAGCTGGTGCGCAGTGGCTACTCAGTCAATGCTATGGAATTCCATTCAAAACTGATGCTCTTGAGGGCACTTGTGAAATAAAGCCATGAATAACAGGAGGCTTTGGGAACAGACAAATCAATATTGAGAGGTTAAAGGAGGAAACTTCTAGAAGGCAGGTATTTCCATGGCTGGGGCTGAGGGTGCTGCTTCTACCACTTTAAGTATAAGCAGAAGCCTCAAAGTCGCTAATGTGTCTCCTGTTGGGTAAAATGATCATGTATTCTACAGGTATACTCTTTTGACTTAAAACACATCTCAAAACTTACTTTTTCACTCAAGTGAGTTGAGGGTGCTGGCTAGATTTTGTCAGTCTGAACCTCAACTGAACTGCCTCCGCCAGGCTAGCCTGTTACCATGTCACTAGGCTGTTTTCTTGGTTGAAGATGATGCAGGGCCCATCAGCTGTGGGTCCTGCTACCTGGGGTAGGTGGTCTTAGGGTGTACAAGAAAGCAGGCTAAGCAAGCCGTGGGGAGCGTCTGCTCCAGCCTGAGCTCCTGACTTCTCAGTGACGCACTGTGATCAGGATGTGTGAGCTACACAAACCCTTTCTTTCCCAGACGGCTCTGGTCAGTGTTTTGTCACAGCACAAGAAAGCAAACTAGAGCCGGGCATGGTGGAGCACTCGGGGGCAGAGGCAGGTGGATCTCTGTGAGGTCAGGGCCAGCCTGGTCTACAGAGTGAGTTCCAGAACAGCCAGGGCTACGGAGAGAAATCCTGTCTCACCCCCGCCCCCAAAACAACAAAAACAAAACAACAACAACAACAACAACAAAAAGAGAAAGTAAAGTAGGAGAGTAAATGACCAGTCTTTCACCGGGTATTTCTAAAGTCGTATAAACAGCATGACTCAAAAATAGCAGGAGACACAGCAAAGAAGTCAGCTTCCAAGCAGTCTTTCTCTACACAGACCTAAGGTCAGCACAGTTCCAAGAGTGGTGCTAAGCAGCCAGCATGTGGTCTTACCAGACTAAACTAATACCCTACATCTTCACCACCAGAAATCCCTTGACAGCCAGGCAAGATGAAAACAGAGTTCCAAAAGACACTTCTTCACTTCTTCCTTTATTTCTACTGCATGAGAGGCATTTACTAGCTGTGCAGAGCTGGGATGGCAGCCAGGGCTTCATGCTTGCTGGGCAAACACTTTGCCACTGGGCTACAGCTCAACTCCAGTTGTATTTTAGTTTTCTTTGTTTTGTTTTGCATGCACGTGCATGTCTGTTGACATGGGTGTGGAACTATTATGTTTAAGTATGGATGCATGTGCATGCAAGTGCACAGGCACCATGGTGTGTATGTGGAACTCAGAGGACAACCTCAGAAGGCCGTCCTCACCTTCCACCTCGCTTGAACAGGGTCTTTTGGTTGTGGTTTGCTGTTGCACATGTCAGATTAGCTGGCTGTCCAGTTTCTGGGGACTCTCCTGTCTCTGCCTCCTTTCTCACCATGGGAGCACCAGGATTACACACACATACTTCTATGCCCGGCTTTATGTGGGTTTTGAGGATTCAAACACAAGTCTTCATGCCTACATAAAATATTACATGCTTTATCCAATGATCCCTCTCCTCAGCATCTCTGTAGAGTTTTTATAAAGCCATAACTGAGGTGAGGCAATCATACGATGCCTGTCTGGTAGGAAGTAACACATGTCTGAGCTTCAGTCACTAATACTACAGAGCCTCATTCCCCGGGATCACCAGGACTTAAACATTTAGAGTTTACAGGAAGAATAACATGACTGTCCCCCACCCCCAAATCATCAACGTACCACTCCGGGAAATATTTTCTGGAGCCGCTCTGCTGCAGCCAGGGCCTTGGGCTTGCCACCCTCAAGACAATCTTCAAATTCATACAGAGGCTGCCTCACAGGGTTGGAGTAGGAGATCTTGGCATTGTCCACAAATGTGACATGTCTGACGCCCCAGCCCTGCATGGAAAGAGGATACCATGGTACACTCCTGAGGAGTATGTCCCAGTACACATTTCTAGAAGTCTCTAGGAATAGTTTTGCTTCTGAGCAGCTGGGGAACTTAAAATACAGGAAACGGCAGAAAGTGAATTGTGCAAATTCAGGTTTTGATCATTAGAATGCCAACTTCATTTTAAAAGACAAAATAATTACATGCCTGGGCCTAGATTCCCAGTCATTAGATCATGAGCTATCAGAGCAGTGCTCACTCACAGAGCTAGAACGTGACTGTGCAGTTTCAGGGTTAGTGAGCACCTGGGTGTTTCTGGCTTCTCTTAATGAGTAACTAAGAATAAATATCAACTCCTCTGGAAACTCATTTTAGATCTCAGTTAACTCCTGAAAATGACCAGCAAGTTGTCTCCAATGAAGAAAATCCTCAGAGTATTTCTCCACGCTGGAGAAACCCTGCTTCCAACCCACCTCACAAGACGAGTCTGTGTTTTCTTGAGGCCATGGCATTTTCATAGATAAGAACATTTCTGGAAAGCTTATTAAAAATTTCTTTATTTTATGCATAGCATTCACGTGTGTAAGTAGAGACATGCAATGCTCAAGGAGGCCAGAAGAGGGTACTGGGTCTCCCGGAGCTGGAGTTACATGCTGTTGTGAGATGTTGTGTGGGTGTGGGAACTGAACACAGGTTCTCTCTAAGAGTAGCCAGTGGTCCTAACCTCTGAGCCATCTCTACAGTCCCCATATTTCCTCAGTTTTATGGAATCACAGAGTTTTAAAGTTGGACTAATAAGTTACAAAGAAAACTTTGTATATTCTATGAGCCAGTTTTTATAAATATAAATGGACAGAGAAGTGGCAAGACCAGCGAATGGCCTCGATTTCCTTCAGTCGGGACAATTCCTGGCCTCGGTTGATAACATCCTCATGTATGAGGTGAAATCTGACTATCTGTGGGAAGGGGACTAACTGGGACTGGAGGGGCATTCTCTGTCTCACTATGACTACAGATTGCTCTAAGGACTACAGAAATGCTGAGCAGAGCAAAGGAGTGGGAGGGAGGCACAAGGGGATCTAGGAGATGGAAGACAATCATGCTAGAGAACAAGAGGCACCGCTAGACAGCTGCCACGAGGCCCCCAAACTCACCATCAGTGTTCTTGCCACGTTACACCCCAAGGTGCCGGCCCCCAGCAACAGGCACTTGACGGACACGACCTTGTCCAAGTCTAAGGTGGGGACCAATCGCCAGCACATCAGCTTGAGATTCAGATCCACGGATGACTCAGCCAGCCTGGAAAACAAGGGATTGGTGTGCTGGTGAGTCACTGGAAAGAAAAAAAAAAAAGAAAAAGCAAAGGACAAGACAGCTCCTAGGTATGGTGGAGGAGAAAGTTTATTGCAGACAAAACAGAGAACATAGGCAGAGGCAGGAACATCTGGGAGAGTCCAGAGTGGACATGACCAGACTGTGCTGGGCCAGGTTGGGGGCGGGGGTAAGACAATAGCTGCTAACCATGAGTGGCAGCTTGGGCATACATGAGGTGGTGAGGGTGAGGGAAAGATACCCTCCCCCTGCTATGGCAGATAAGAGAACTGACACTTTCCATTACCAGCTGCAACACTTAGGAAGGCAGGCCCTGCACCTCACTATTGATGGGAGCAGGTGAATAGGCCTGAGAGCTTGGGAGATCTGGCCCCGCCCCTCATCTGCCATATGGTAGCATGGCCAGGGAAAGAGTCCCTCCCCCTTCTACTTCCATTGCCTGTGTCAAGTAGGAGAGCTGTCCCTGCCCCTCACCACCTGCAGCACTCAGGTGAGTGGCCCCTGCACCTCAACTGGGAAACATTGTAGAGATGGCCTTGTTCGTGTAGGTGTGGGAGAGCCAACCTTAGAGGCAGGAAAGCAGGAAATCTCACACAGGTGGTGAGGACAGGGAGAGCCAGCAGGCTGACCTATCCTGCAACTACCCAGGCTCAGAATGAGGAGTTGGCACACTCCAACATCCACCCTATCTATGATCTGCTGGAGAACATGAAGGGGTTGGTCCTGTAGACCCAAAACTGCAGGATCTCCATGCCACAGGGCAACAATAGGATATCAAAGAGGATACCAATGAGGACCCCGTATCGATAGTGTAGCAGAAACCAGAGGCCTCAAACCATTCTCTGCAATGAACACTTGCAAGTAAAGATCCATGGACTAAAGGGTAAACTGTTTGACTCATTGTAAGATTTTTCTTTTTTTCTCTTTATTTTACTTTGGGGAGAGGGTACAAGTGCAGAGAGCTGATATGAAGGAACAGGGAGATGAAGGGGATCAAGATGAAGTGGAAGACACAAAGAATAAACCAAAAGAAAGTTTTTTTTAAAAAACGGAGATACTGGAATAGCCAAAATGGGTGGATTATATATGGAAGGGCAGCCCAGCCCTTTGGATGGAGAGTTCAGGGTAGAGGGTGGGAGATGCCAGCCATAGGCCATAACAGGTAGGGACTGAGGGATGCTGGGCGAACCTGGTGGCCAGGTCTGCTTTGATATGCTAATGGACACTTTCAGCCACTTGACCCAGGCTTGAGATGTACACATCACATGTGCTCCAGTCTAACTTCTAACAGATAGACATGATCTATGGGAGGAAGTGAGACGGAAATAATGAGGCAACCAGAATCAAAGTAAAAACAAGATGAAGCTCACAGGTAACAGAGAGGAGAAGGTTACCATACAGAAAGCATGCCACTGTCCTCTATGATTGCTGGGATGGGCTAAAGTTCCGCTAATGGCTCCTAATGGCAGGGTGAAAGGGGAAGTCAGAGCAGTCCTGAGCTGCTGTGTGGGTTTAAAAGAATGGCTCTTCCAAGTACCGGAGACTCTCCCAGATCTAAAGGGTAGGTGGATGCTCAGCCTTGGAAGTGATGTGGCTTCCCCACAAATGCAATGTCCCTTATAAGATCCTCCAGGGATGGCAAGTGGGACAGAGGTCTACAGCCATGAACAAAGGACTAGAAAAGGATGCAGAGGCAGGTGGATCTCTGTGAGTTCCAGGTCTGCCAGGGCTGCAAAGTGAGGCTCTCTAAACAATAACAGCCATAAAAACTAGAAAAGCCAATGGCGAGGTCCAGGTGTCTGAGCGCCTGCACTGGAAACAAGAGTGGAGAAGCCGTGCATGCCTCGGGATGCCTGTCACACTAATCCTCAAGACAACGTAGACCAGTAGTGGCTGGCTCACTATCAGTACTGGCATCCCTGAACCACACGGCATAGCATTAGCCACACACCCACTGGAGACAAGGGTGCCCAGTCATGTCTACCTTTTGGGGTCCATGCATCCGCTGAGGTTCACCATCCTTGGTCCCATGCCTCCTTTCTGGTTCTTCTCCCAGCCAACTGCTTTCGGACAATCTTAAGGTAAGTAAGACACAAAGTTTACTAAAAGGGGAGATAAGAACAAACCTGAACTCGTGTCTTCACGCCTGTGTGGCAAGCACTCTGAGGACTGAGCCTCTCACCCGGGCTGTCTTCTTCCCCCAACGTGACCTTTTCCCTCTCCTTTTCCCTTTGACTGTCCTCTTTTTTTAAAATTATTTCTATTTTATGTGTATGAGTGTTTTGCCTACGTTAGCACATGCATATAGTATTTTCATAGGCCGGAAGAGGGCATCAGATCCCCTAAAACTGGAGTTACAGACAGTTTTGAGCCACTATATGGGTGCTGGGAACTGGGCTTCGCAAGAGCAGCTAGTGCTCTTTACTGCTGAGCCATCTCTCCAGTCCAACCTTTTCAGTCCTTTTATAGGAGCTCCTGGAAGTCCAGCCCCAGAATTTCCAGAGTTTATCTTATTCTGGGCTACAGAGACTGAGGTGATGGCTCCACACATGTAGATCTGTCACTCTGTGGAGTCGTCTTTCACATCCTTGCAGTCACCACAAACCCCTCAGGGTCACAAGACCTCCCACAATGCCTGCTGTTACTGTGGGACCTCTGTCCTCTCTTTTTCTCAAAGACTTGCTTCTAGTCAGAATAAATCTTCAGCTCCTGAACAGAGAACTCAGCCTTAGCTTACATTTCAGTATCATTTCCAATGTCTGCTTTAAGTAAGGCTCTGGGGTGGGGGCTGGGCTGGGGCTGGGGCTGGGGCTGGGGCTGAGGCTGGGGCTTAGGCTGGTGCTGAGGCTGGGGCTACAGCTTGGTATTAGAGCAATACTCAGGTGAGAAAGCTACAATAATGCAGCTGGGTCCCATTATCAGTTACATACACACTTACTATACACTTACATACACACATATGCACAGGCTTTAACACAAGATACACAGTACACTCACACACACACATGCACATTCACACTCAAACTCCTGAACACCCAAACTCTTAACCTATACTAAGACATCCACAAATATACACTGACAATAGTCACTCTGACAGTGTACATATATGTATACACATAGACACACGTGCTCACTCAAATATATATTCACTTATATACTCAGATACCCACACACTCACAAATATACTGACATATAGGTATACACACATACATTCACCTACATACACTTACAAAGAATAAACCAACACATACATGCAATACTCAAAGATACACAGTCTAATACATGCCAACTCACACTCATATTAATGAATGCATCCATACTAACAGAGAAATGTGCACTTAGTCACATATGCACTCACAAGCTTGCATACCAAGTCACATACATATGCTCACACTCTCTCAGACCGAGACAGACCTTCCCCCAACACATATTCATGTCAACTCATACAGATATACAGGCTCACAAATGCATGCTCACATACAGTCATATTCACATATATTCACACCTGGTGTACATTCACACACACAAAAACACACTCTCACACACATCCATGCAAATAGACTTACGGGCCCTTAGATTTGCACATATAGGCACACAAATTTTCAAACTCACACACATTCATATGTACATGTCTATACATGCTCACAGACAGGTACCAAGTCAGACAACCCTGTTGTGGAATATTAGTTGAAGATGTGTTGCATTTGTTTAGGCTGTGGAATATTTGTTTATTGATGTATTCTTTTACATTTCATTTGTTTAAATCTGAAGTTAAACACCTGATTGGTCTAAGAAAGAGCTGAACAGCCAATAGTGAGGCAGGAGAAAGGACAGGTGAGGCAGAGAGAATAAATAGGAGGAAAAATCTGGGACGAGAGATCATGGAGCAAAAGGAGAAGGGGAGGAGGACATCAGGGGCAGTCACCCAGCTAAACACAAAGCCACAGAGTAAGAAAGGTATATAGAATAGAGAAAGATTGAAACCTCAGAGGCAAAAGGTAAACAGGATAATTTAAGAAAAGCTGACTAGAAACAAGCCAAGCTAAGGCCGAGCATTTCTAAGTAATAATAAGCCTGTGTGATTATTTGGAAGCTGAGTGGTGGGTGCCCAAACACCAAAAAGTAAAAACAACAACAAAACACAACTACACACCCTCCACATGTGTGCATTCCATAAACACTCCAAACCACACACACAAAATACTCATATGCACAGGCACATGTGTGCATACACAGTCATATAAACCCTCATGAACACACATGCTTGCATACCCACGGATGCACACATTAACACTCACATGCTCACTTTTAAGAACACACTCAAGCACACTCACAAAACACACATACCTCATGCACATGCTCACACTAATGCTCAGATGAGGTGGCAGGACTCCTTCACTAGGGATAAAAAGCTTTGGAGCTCCTCACTCAGTTTCTACTGTGAATTCATTATTCTAAAGTATTCTTACTTTCTATTTTAAAAATGCTTTTCAGATACCACCACCATGACACAAATCACGGTCTCCCCTTTACACAATAACACCTAAGACAGCTGGATGTTGCCAATTAAAATATCTACATATACAAGCCTCCCCTTTCCTTCTCTCCATTCACCCATCTATCTATCTATCTGTCTGTCTGTCTGTCTATCTGCAGGAATTCATGTTGCCTTGAACTCATGTTATCTTGAACTCATGGCTAACCTTGAACTCATGATTCTCCTGCCTCCACTTCCCTTGTTCTGAGATTACAGGTATGTGCTACCATGCTTGGTTAGCTACAGCCATTACTAAGAAAATTAGATGCGTTGTAGACTTATTAATAATGAAAAGTACTACATATAAAGATTAGCAATCTACACATCTGCTTCTATATAAGTTATCCTCATAACACACAGTCCAAGTGAAGGAAGAACATGCTGGGAATGAGAAGGTAATTGCTCACAGCTGGGAACCACCAGGCAGCGCACAGGAGAAGGAGAAACTGGGACTGCGACCCATCCCAACAGTGGCCACACCTGCCTTGGCCAGTGTCCAGTGCGGCTTTCTGCCTACTACGGAGGCTTTGTCACTTCTCACATCACTGCTGCTCCAACTGCCGGGTGCCTTGGAGAGCCAAGTGTCACCTGATGATGTGGGGAGTTCTGGGAAATGACAGGCTGCTGACTGACCCGCTCTGGAAACACCACAGAGTGTACTTACACAAATTAAGTGGTCATGAGATCCCTAGGCAACAGACTCTTAAGGGACCACCGTGCTATGTGGTAGATGTTGTTATGCCACACATGGCTACACTGAAGGGTGTGGCTACGGAAACGCCTTGGGCTCACATCATAATGCTAAGAAAGTCTTCACAACGTTTATTATAGAGCTTTATTTGTGGCTAAGTGGAAACACTAATTTACATGTAAAACAGAAGGAAAGCTCCCCTTCTAAGACAAGCAACCACTCTTCAACATGGAGTATGAAGAAGATGGAGGCGGAGGGGACTTTATCAGTTGGGAATGAACAGCAGGCTTGGGACTGAAAAGCATGAGCCACACCAGAGAGGGGAGCAGAATAGCTCAGTGCAGACATCGGAAGACAGCGTGTCCTCAGGGAATAAAATTAGGAGCTTAGGAAAGGGGTCTGGTGACTACATCTTCTTAGCTTCACTTTTTATTGACTCTCTATATAACTCTTATCTTTGAGTTGCAACTTTATAAAGGGAACTTAGTGCATCTAAGGGAGCATGCCATGGGAGCTATTTCAGGATGCACCAGAAGAGGGCGCCAAGACACGCTAATCAGAAAGCCTCAGCTTCCTCCCTGAACCACGCAGAGGATTCTCTGTTCACCTCTCCTGTTGTATTTAAAATCTCCAGGCTGCAGTTCAGAGTCAACAAGAAATGGGGCAATCTTGAGTCCTTCTGACTTGAGCACTGTGGAAGTGATGAGGCACCCCACCCCCGATGCACACACACTAAGGCACACCCGTGCACTGAAGAAAACTGTGCAGTCTGCATGGAGCTGCTCTGCAGACGCACATCACATGGATGTAGGGGATTCATCCGGAAAGAACTATGTGCAGAGACAGTGTAGACAGTAAGCTTAAAAGAGCCCGAGTGAGCAGCGCCAGGCTGGACGCCAACTACTCGGCTTCCTCACGGGATGCACACTTCACACACAGTACTCGTGGTGCGGGCATTTCCCTAACCACTCACACTTGGGCATGAATTCTACCATAAATGTATACACACTGCATGTCTGTACATACACTTTGTATAAATTTGCTCACAGACACACCTAGCACTGTTTGTAAAATGCCTCCTAGACTGTTTCCTGGTCTATAAAACATAGATAAACGCTAATGCCTGCTGTGCAGGGTGAGAGAAGATATTAGAAGGAGGAGAAATGTGCCTTCGCTGACCTTATACTCTGTATGGAGAACGGGATTACACACACCTTCAAGTACTCAATGACTAAACACGTTAATTAATTAACAACAACACCCTTCCTCGAGGAACATGAATGAAGATTTCATGTTGATCAAAAACTTAACAAATAAAAATAAAGCTGGAGAAACACCTTCCAGCCTGGAAAACTCCACTGGAGAAGCTGCCAGAGGACTGAGCCTCCGTCACAGGTGGAGCTCGCACTGCCTGCGAGGTGGGAGCGGCATCTTCTCGCCTGCCATTGTGAAGCTGTAAGCAGGATGCTGGGTCTCTGAACGCTCATCATTACACACATTGGTGAAGACTTGCCAATTACCTGGGCTAAATGCCATTTCTGGAAGTTTCACCTCAAAGATGATGCTGTGTGACACATCTCTCGCCCCCTGCATGGTGCGGTCTCGAAAGCAGAGGACTTCAACGGACTGGAAACTGCTGTTCCTGTTGCCCGCACCGGATATGTGTTTGTTTCATTTGATTAAGAAAGGGGAAGAAAAAGAGCTGGAGTAAGTCTTTCCAGGCCACTTGTAGAGAATTCAGAGCATGCAATCACTCCTGTCTGACCTCCTTAACCTTGGAGAGATTTTGAGCACATTCGTGCAGGCACCCTCTGTCTGTGCATTTAGAGTCTGGCTGCCAATTAAGCTGGGATTTTCCCCCCCAGGTGAACTTTCCTATAGCAATCACATAGCAGACAAAGGAAGCTTTTAAATCAGGGTGGGGATGCTCCCAAGACCTTAACATGGGACTTTAAGGTCCTCTGCCAGCAGACAGGAGACCCACTCACAGCACACGTGCCGGGACTGGCTGAGTGCATGCATAACCAGTCTCTCCAGGATTCGTCAATATTTGTCTATTTTCATATTTTGGAGTAAACATTTTTACTTAAGTAAAGCAAGCACAAAGAAAATCATACACTCCCTCTAAGCTTGACCACACCTATCTGGATCATCCCCTCCTAGGTTCCCACAATGGCTTGTTTTGAACTACATAAATGGAATCATGACATGTATCCTTTCAGGCTAGCTTAATTCACTCAGCATTGTGTTGAAAAAACCATCTGTAGCTAGTTGTGGTGGTGCACACCTTTAATTCTAGCACTCAGGAGGCAAAGACAGGCAGATCTGTGAGTTCCAGGTCAACCAGAACCACACAGTAAGACTCTGTCTTAAAAAAAAAAAAAAGGCACAAATGTGGTGCATATACACACATGGGCCAAACACTCAATACTCATGAAATAAAAATAAGCCTAAAAAAAGAAGAAAGCCATGCATGAAGATATGTTTAGCTAGGTCACCCACTATGATGATCCTCCTATGTCTCTGTCACCATTCGGAAAGGAAGGGCATGAGGCTGTGGCCAGTAATCTCAGTGCTGCTATATACTCTGTGTGTGTGTGTGTGTGTGTGTATGTGTGTGTGTGTGTGTGTATGTGTGTGTGTGTGTGTGCTGCTTACATCCAGCCTGTACCACAGCGAACAATAAGCTCAGAATACTGTGTGTATGTGTGTGTGTATGTATGTGTGTGATGCTTGCATCCAGCCTGTACTGCTATGAACAATAAGCTCAGAATACTCTGTGTGTGTATGTGTGTGTGTGTGCGCACGCGCGCGCGCATGCTACTTGCATCCAGCCTGTACCACTGTGTACAATACGTTCAGAATACTATGTGTGTGTGCTGCTTGCATCCAGCCTGTACCACTGTGGACAATACATTCAGAAAGCCATCACAGAGCCATGGGTGTCACAGCATCTTTTGTGAATTTTGCTGCCTCCCATTTCCACTATTCCTGGCATGGTCACTTTCCTTAGGAGATTTTGGTGGGGCTGGAGACACTGACCTCTTACAGATTTATTTCCCGATACCTGATTATGCTGAGTGTCTTAATCAAGTGCAAGCAGGCTTTTCCCGATACTCCTTTCTATTATTTTAAGATTAGAGAATTTTTTAAAGATGGGAGATGGAAGCAATAGGAAATTCCTGTCTAAAAGCAGGAAGAGGGGCTGGAGAATGTCAGTGTCTTTGCCTCTGGCTACAACCTCACCAAGGTCTAAGTGTCTTCAGTGTAGTGCAGGCTGGTGCCAGGGCCGGGACTCCCTAGCAGACATGCTTAAGAGAACCAGGGGTAGAAACTGGACCACAATTTAATTGGCTTATTTTCTAGTTTCCATGCCAGGAATAAAATCAACGCACTTAAGGAAAGATGCTGACATAAGCAGAGCTGCTGTGGGAAACACACAGATGAAGACACACAGACATGGACACACATGTAAATACCATCTATGGGCTGCCAGGACCAAAAAATTCCTCAAAGGCCATCCAGGGTACTGGGCTAGGTTACAGGGATCGTACACACCAACTGTTATCTGTGAACAGAAAACACTTGCTGAGAGCCACACCAGGTCAATCTGACAGTACCACACACAGCTAACCCGCCACAGAAAGTAAACACTTGGCGGAAGACTGAAGGGAAGAAAGCCTTGGAATCTCACCCTGGATGAGAGGTCTGACAGGCAAGAACTGGAATAGTTCCCCTGTGCTCCCTGCCCTGGCATGTGGCATGGCAGAAAGCAAGAACCAGAGAGTTCAGAAAGAAGAAAGACTGGAATGAAAGAAGGAGAGAGGGAGACACAGAAGCTAGGGGCAGAGGACAGACTACCTTCAGGACTTACAGAGGAGCGCCTCTTAGAGAAATCAAGCTGTAAGAATGGCTCATCTGTGTGCGCTTAAGACAGAAAACAGGAACAAGGACTGTGCCCTGAGTCTGCAGTCGGTTCAGGTTAAAAAGCTAGATGCCTGCATAGTGGGAACACATACACTTCCCACTCCTCTCTACTAGATGCCTGCATAGTGGGAACACAGACTCCTCCCACTCCTCTCTACTGCTCCCTTAACTCTGACTTCCATCTGGATAATTCTAGTCAGCTTCAAACCACAGGCCACCAGTGAGGGCTTCACTTGGGGAGGCACAGAGCTGCCTCCTCCCACGAGCCATCACACACTGTAGGTGAGACGTATTTTTTTCTGTCTCCTCTCTGTCAAAAGGTCCCTGGCTCCCCAGACCAATCTGTCTATCTATCCTTCCTTCTTTCATTTTTTCATTTTTCTTTTTATCTTTTCTTCTTTTTCCCAAACAGGGTTTCTCTGTGTAGCCCTGGCTGTCCTAGAACTCACTCTGTAGACCAGGCTGGCCTCAAACTCAAGAGAACTGCCTGCCTATGCCCGCTCCTGAATTAAAGGTGTGTGCCACCATACCCACCCAGATATTGATTTCTAAAAACCATTCTCTAATAACATGTCAAGGCACTTTGGACACATGGCTGATTTTAGGGCTGGGACAGAGAAAACACAAGGTACGCCTGGACCATCTTATAGTACCAAAAAAAAAAAAAAGAATGAGGCCACATCAGGGAAATGAAGACAGCACAAGGAACAAGGAGCCTGAGTGTCCAAACAGGAGGGGGCCATGATCTGAACTATACATAAGTGTGTATGGCCCATGGCAGCGTGCTTGTCTAGTGTGTGCCAGGCCCTGAATTTCATCCTCAGCTCTGCCAAAAAAAGAAAAAAAAAAAGAAATAGATTAAGCCATATTGGAATAAGAACTCAAACAATGTGTATGGATGCTGCCCTCTTCAGGAGAGGACCTTAATCCTCCCATCTCTGGGAGAGACTGAACTGAAGGGTTTGTTTCAGAAGTGTAACTTTACAGGGGAGGCTGTAACCAAGAGCCCCATGTGGACATCATGGGTCCCTGGGGAGGAGGAAAGAGCAGGGGAAATTGATTACATTTAGATTCTTTTAAAAACCCATAACCACATTTTTTTTAAAAAAATATTTTTATTTATTTTTCCATACAATATTTTGATCATATGATTTCCCCTCCACCTACCCCTCCCCACCCATTTCTCATACCCACCCAACTTTATGTTCTTTCTCCCTAAAACAAAACAAAGCAACAAAACAAATACCAACACAAATAAGCAAACTATATATATATATATTTAAAAAAGCCCCAGCAAGACAAAAATATGAAAATGAAACTAGATCAGTCATGGGGACTAGGGGAAATAACTACTACTATTATTCTGGTAAATAAATATAGCAATAAAATGACTCCTAATGACATATTGCTATACCCACAGATCAGAGTATTGCCCAATCTTCATCAGAGAATCTTCTTGTAGTAGATGGGAATTAACACAGAGACTCACAGATAGACAATATGTGGAGAGTGAGAGACTTTGGCGCATTCAGCCCTAAATGGGACGTCCTACACCCTCACCTCAGAGCTCAGGAAGCTAACTAAGCAGAAGAGGAGGCAGAGGTGGTGGGCAATTGCAAGGAAACAGCAGGATGGATACACGTGAACTCACAGAGATGGTGGCAGCACGCACAAGGCCTGTACTGGTTCAAACCAAGAAAATCCCAACACTGAGAAGGGGAACTGGACACAAAGTCTCGCCCCCTAATCAAGATGTTACCTGCAAATGATACTCACTGTCACTGGGGATACCAGCCACACCGCAGGGCAGGTCCCAGGCTAGGAGTAATTGGCCAATGCAAAACAGACATCAAAAACGTGTGTGTATAATGGTGTCCTCTTTGGTTTGACTTGCTATTTTTTGTCTTAATTTTTTTTTAAATTTAGTTTGTGTCCATCAGCACCTTTTAATAAGAAAACAGATATTCTGAAAACATAGCTAAACAATTAAACTGTCAAGGCCATCCACACAAGACAGTTTGGAGAGCCTAAGAGACTGAGAAGACACGACACAGCAGAAAGCCTGCGGTGTAAGGCTGACTCAGGAGCTCCTGGGGAAACGGAGAGCAACGCAGCCGCCCTGGTGCCCTGGTGCCTGGGCTCTGAAGAGGGAGCAGAGGCGGAAGGTAACAGTGGAAGGAAACAGAAACTCCCCAGGACAGACCGGAACCTGCACCAGTCTTTACAACTATCTTCTTTTTGATATTTTCCCAGTTACTCTAAAAAATTATTTTGTTTTTTATGTGTGTGAATGTTTTCCTTGCATGTATCTTCACCATGTGAGAGCCTGGTACCCTCAGAGGTCAGACTGGAACTAGAGTTACAGATGATTGTAAATTGGGATTAAAGGTGTGTGCTGGAACACCCAGTTCTGTCCTACTTTTCATTTAAATTAGCCCAGAAGCTTTATGCCTTTATTCCCTATCGTGCTTAGTGCAGTGTAAGCCAAAAGCAGAAGCGGAAGCAACAGCTAAAGAATCCCCTGTCCACATCTTCCTGCATAACTATTGTCCTGGTTGGCCCCTCCCCTTGCCAACTTGACAAAAGTTAGTGTTGTCTGGAGAGAGGAATTAAAATGCCGCTATAAAAGTTCCCATAGGCAAATCCATAGTATATATTATTGATTAATAACTGATGTGGGCAGGCTGAGGTAGGCAGTGTCACCCCTGGGATACGTAAGAAAGGAAACCGACCAAGCCAAGGACGCAAGTCAGTAAGCAGCATTCTTCCATGGCTGTTTCTGTTCCTGCCTCCAGGCTGCTGCCTTCACTTGCCCTCATGATAGTCTAAACTGTAAGATAAAATAAACCATTTCTTCTCCATTTCTTTGGGTGCGGTCTCTGCCACAGCAATAGAAATCCTAGCTAAGACAACCACTCCTAACTATTCTTTACATAAATATATTTGTATTATGACTTCTAAACAGAAGTGGAGTCATGCCATAAATACAAATTTCTGTCTCGCATCATACCTAAGCTCCTCCTGGTCTGCAAGAGTTCTGCAGCCATTGCTAGCAGTGGCTGAATGGTGTTCCGTGGCAGAGATGCATAAGCCTTTGGTATGTCCTGCTGGAAGACAGGTCCATTGTCATCTCTCCTCAATCTCAGAAAATGAAATTTACTATTACCAACATCTAATTAACACGAGTTCACAGCTATCCTCTATAATTATTTGCTACTTTCTTGATTATGTAAAACTCTCTAGTTTTGTTTGTTTGTCTTTGTTTTTCAAGACAGGGTTTCTTTGTGTAACAGCCCTGGCTGTCCTAGAACTAGCTCTTGTAGACCAGACTGGCCTCAAACTCACAGAGATCCATCTACCTGCCTCTGCTTCCTGAGTGCTGGGATTAAAGGCATGCACCACCACCACCTGGCCTAACTCCTTAATTTTTGAAGTCTTTTCTAGCAGTATCTCCATGTCTTCAGGGCAAATAGATAGATGTGTATCTACGTACAAATAAGTTCTCTCCAGAGAGATAAAATATTGTCCTCATACAGAGAACTTTTATGAACACAGCTATCAAAGCCATGCTGAGCCCCGCCTCTTACCACACGAGCAGCCAAAGCCAAGCATTCAGTCCTGCAGGCCTTGCTGGTCCTATGTCAATTGTGAGGAAAATCATGGCCCCCACCTAGCAGGTGGATCTTTACTGTGAAGACCTGAGCACGCGAAGCCTAGCGTGCACCTGTGCTAATAACAGCAGCAGGGGAGCCCACGGCCTCCAAGGGGTACTCAGTGACCCACATCTCCATCAACTTCTCGGTAATTCTGATGCCCTTGCTCCGGTCTGTGAACTTAAATTTGGGACGCACTAGAGAGGGTAGTCTTGGGGTCAAGAGAAAAAAAACAAAATAAACTCATGGGGCTTCTTGTCATGTCCTCAAAATCCCTGACTGGCTCTGTGGCTTCCCGTGCTGCTCACTATGGTGTGCAAGCCAGGAGCATCCGTGTCCCTGGGGCACTTGGTCCTCTTCTCAGCCTGCATGCTCAGAGGAACCTGGGGTGCACCCACAGCCACCAGGCTTCAACAGCAGCGCTCCCCTCACCCCGCCATGGCTCTGCTCTTCTCACACTATAGTCGCCTGGTGGGGCTCCAAGTCCAGAGGTTCTGATCAACCTGGGCCTTGGCTGCAGCAGTGAGCTTTGGTGCTAGTGATAGAAGCCAGGGCCACATGTGTGTTACAACAACACTCCAGTGCTGAGCACATCCTCGACGCCATTGCTGGGTCTCCAGGTGGTTCTAACAACAGCTGAAGACCACAGCTCAACAGTGTGTAGCAGTTTCTAGAAAGGATGGACGCACGCTACCCATGGACATCACAGCTGCCTGGAGGCTGGCTGCACTTAGGCGCACACCCAATCTGATCCCCCATCTCTGTAAGGGAAAAAAAGTACATATGTGCTCGGCAGACACCCAGGACATTCTTACACACAATCACTTCAGTGCTAATGCTTTAGAGTCTAAAAAAAAGAGCACTTGCTTAGAGAGTGGTTCAGCGCAGCTTTTTCCTTACTGTAACTGATGATTTCTTGGACCACTCTGTATTCCTCACTCAAGGACCATACATGATGAAGCAAGCATGATATCAAACTGGGTAGAGGAAAAGGAGGAACTTTCCTTTTGCTGTAGCCTGATGCCGCCGAGGTTACGCACGCGTGAGGGTGGTCAGCAGAAGCAGACATGCGCTACATCACCTCTATTTGCTTGCTGCCCTTGGGGGCAACTCCTCTCCTAGCGCCAAAGACATTAAGAAGATATTAGACAGCGTGGGCATGTGGGCATCGAGGCAGACGATGACCGGCTCAACAAGGTCATCTTGTGAGCTGAATGGAAAAACATTGAGGATGGTATCGCCCAGGGTGTTGGCAAACTTGCCAATGTGCCTGCAGGTGGGGCTGTGGCTGTTTCTGCCGTTCCTGGCTCTGCAGCTCCTGCTGCTGGTTCTGTACCCCCCTTCCTCCCCCCCCACCCGCTGCAGCAGAGGAGGAGGAGTCCAAGGAGTCGGATGATGACATGGGATTTGCCCTGTTTGATTAAATCTCTGCTCCCCTGCAAATAAAACCTTTTTATGTATCTTGAAAAAAAAAAGAGGAACCGGGGGCTGGAGAGATGGCTCAGCAGTTAAGAACATTGCCTGCTCTTCCAAAGGTCCTGAGTTCAATTCCCAGCAACCACATGGTGGCTCACAACCATCTGCAATGAGGTCTGGTGCCCTCTTCTGGCCTTCAGGCATACACGCAGACAGAATATTGTATACATAATAAATAAATAAATATTTTGGAAAAAAAGAGGAACCAACACATCCAATCTATACAATGATTGTAAGACATTCCTGATTTTAGAAAATCTGATAATATGAAGAAGGGCACAGAAAGAGGATGGAGAGGCAGGAGGACCTGAGATTGCAGCAGGGTGCTAGACTCCTTTCCCATCCTGGCATCTTGCACAGCCCCTGCTGCTCAGCACCTAGTGGCTGCAGACAACTGAACCAGTCAGCTTCTCCAGGCCCGCTACACCACCCACCTTGCTCCTAGTATCTGGTCCTGGAGCAGCTGGTCAAGGGGAGTCTCTGAGTGCTAAGACCAGAAGCTCACATCCAGAACAGCAGCCCCACATCCTCAAGATCCATTTCCTTCCCTCTCAGCATTTGCTCTGTGTCAGTTTTAGCCCTGGAATTCTCCTGACGAGGATGGTGTGGGGGCTGGCAAGCCAGAGAACTAGATCTGAATTGCAGGCATCTCCCTGAGCTCCTCTGCTCCGACCACCTGCCACACCACCACCTGCCACTCTCTGAAGTCCCCTTTATGCAGCAAGGGGGGAGTGGCTTCACTCTTCCTGTGACAGCAGAGTGCCTAACATTAGGGTTTACACAGCAGAAAAAGCACCGGCCACTGTCAGCAGGTGCCTGCTAACTTCACACCTAACTGGTTTCAAGACCCCAAAGAAAGTTTTTCCCTCATCTGCAAATGGAAAGAGTTTTGGGGGGCTGGGACAGTGTGTGCTGTGAGGTGCTTGGCTAGCATACAAGCAGCCAGGGGATTTAATCTGCAGCACCTAAACCAGAGTAGAAGCCCTAGCCCTCAGGTGGAGGCAGGAGGGTTGGAAGTTCAATGTCATTCTTAGCTACACAGGGAGGTCAGAGCCAGCTTGGACAGGGTGGCCTAATCTCTATCTCTAGTGTCAAAAAGGAAGAAGGAAGGGAGGGCGGGGTGGGGAGGGAGGAACTCAGAAAAAAGGAAGAAGGAAGGAAGGAAAGGGGGGAGGGAGTAAAGGAAAAAGTGCTGATTTGTTTCCTCTCAGAGGCCTCTCTTCAGATGTGGAGAATTTTAGATGACATCATAGGAAAAAAAAGGAATCACAGCTAGGGCCCAGAACAGCAGAGCCCAGTGAAGCTCAGTCCCACGGGGTCTAAGAGCACTTGAGAGGTATTTAGGAAGAGCCTCCGTATCAACCCAGAAAATGACATTCCTCTAGAAATCTGAGTCAACTGTCAAACATGACTTCATGAAAAAAAAAATGTCTGCTGTGCAGAAGGTCCTACACGACTTACTCTAGGGTGACCTTTGGTAACTGACAACATCTGAGCTTAATTTACCCATCTCTCAAGCGATTCTCACCTGCATTCAGCACAGACTGAGAACGGGGCTATCACCCAAGAAGCAGTAACCATGGCAACAGTGCAGACACCCCTTGCTGCAGTCACCTCCCCACATCCTGTTCCAGTTCAGTTTGTCACCTCCATCTTCAGTTTCAAGGTCCTTTTATAACAGGTAGAAAAGACAAGGGCACAAGGGCCAACTGATCAACACTCCCTGGGTCTCAAGTTTTATCATCCACAAACGTAGAGTTGGACCTAAATGCTATCTACAGTCTATCAACTAGACCATTACACTCCATGCCGCAGCAGACGCCCAGCCTCAGAGAAGACGTGCATTTCTGGGTAGGAGGGAATAAGAAACCTTTGAGCAGAAATAAACAGGAATCAATTTCTTAGAACACCCTGACCTAGGATGAGACATATAGAGCAGGGGTGATTAGCTAAACAGGAACATCTGCCATGCACCCACAAACAGGGGTCAGGCTTAAAAGGCGAGGGGAGTTCTCCTATGGAGAAGGCATGCAGGAGGCAGACATGCACCACACAGGAGATGACAGAGCCCATTTGACAAGGAGCTAAGTATTAAGTGTCATTTAACCTTCCTTTGAGGATTTGAAAGCGATTCCAAAGTCTCTTGGTGCTTCAGCAGCTAATGTGGAGCCCCAGTCTCAGGAGAAGCTATTTGGGGTAGTGAGGGCCAGGTGAACCAGCTTAATGACAGAAATGAAGACTGACTAGGAGTTCTGGGTTCTAAACCTGGCTTTGCCACAAAGTAACTGCATGAACTCGGCCGACTCACTTCCTTTATGACACAGCAGCAGAACAGAACTGAAAAGGAAGGCTGCTTCAAGGTTTATAAATGTGTGCTCCTTTCTGCTTTGCTGAGAGCATGCAGCTCGGTGAAGTGGCGCAGCTGGGATCTGGCAACTGTCCATGGAGCAATTTGCGGAAAACTACAACAGGAGAAAAAAGAGGGCAAAACAGTCAAGCTGGCCATCTTCAGTTGGAGGGTTTTCCTGCGAGGATCCCATACAAATGGCTGCCTCTAACTCTCAAACACTCAATATCCCAGGCAATGGACAAAGACTCCTTTTTAAAAGCACAGGGAAGAAAATGCATGTCTCAAGTGCACTCCAAGGTCACGGTCTTGAACAAAGACCCAAAGAATTACCTAACACTAAGTGGTAGCTAAGTGAAGAGCAGGTCCCGCTAGCAGCAGACAGAAGCCTAGGAACCACAGGAGGAGCTGCTGTAATTATGAAGCATTTTCTACCCTTCAGTAACTGTGCCGGTCGGAGGAAGATGAGCAAGGCTTTCTCTGGGGACAGGCAGCAGGATGCCTCTACTGGCTGCTCCCAAGTCCTCACAAGAACTGACTTGGAAGGGGACAGCACTGCAGAGCGATGTGGAACCAACTCTGTCAGCTGAAACCAGCGCTTCTTGCAGGAAACAAGAACTTAAATGGGGGCCATTTCTGAGCCCGCCAAGTGTGTAAGAACGTAAACATGTGATGCTGGGGAAGCACGCAGCAGTGTGTGGCAGTGGTCACTAGCACTAGTGATCTCAACATGGCACCCATAGGCTTGTGACAGCCAACCCTGGCTGCCTCTCCTCCACTCAGGGTTCTGTGACTTCACCTTCGTATTTTAAATAATCCATAGTAAGAATCCCAGTGCAGAGGAAATGAGCAAACACTACAAAATCTGGTGAGTCCTCCTTAAGGACCAGCTGTTAAGACATTAACCAGCACACCATTGACTACAAACCATAAAATGATCCAGGATGGTGAGCTGGATCAGACGATAAGATGCTTCCTGGACAACTATGTGCACTTGGTGATCTGAATTTGTTTCCCAGAATTCAAGGTGTGGGAAGAGAACTGACTCTTGCAAGCTGTCTGCTGACATCTACAAGTACACCCTCCTCTCTCTCTCTCCTCTCTCTCTCCTCTCTCTCTCTCTCACACACACACACAAATTAAGAATATTTAAGCATTTCTCTCTTCAATTTAGTAATTCTTTATCTAAAGAGCTTTCTTTAGAGAAAACTCAAGGTGCAGGTGAGTTGGGAAGGAAAAATTCATACACTAAAAAAAAAAAAAAAATCACTTGCCGGGTGGTGGTTTGCACATACTTTAATCCCAGCACTTGGGAGGCAAAGACAGGCAGATCTCTGTGAGTTCAAGGCCAGCCTAGATTAAAGCGTGAGTTCCAGGACAGGTCCCAAAGCTACAGAGAAACCCTATCCCAAAAAACAAAAACAAACAAACAAACAAACATCACTGGATGGTGGTGGTGCATGTCTTTAATCCCAGCACTTGGAAGGCAGAGGCAGGTAGATCAGATCTCTATGAGTTTGAGACCAGTCTGGTCTACAGATCGAGTTCCAGGACAGTCAGGGCTATACAAAGAAACTCTGTCTCAAAAAACAAAAAACAAAATCTAAACAGTAATGAAGTATGAGAGCTAGCTGTCAAAAATAGTAAAGATATTATTACACACCTTCTAAAAAGGGGTGTGGAGCACGATATTATTCTAAAAGGCTGCAATCAAACAGAATATGGTATAATTTTTGTTTCAAATAATGCACAGAAAAGGTTACAAGGAAACACACACAATTGACTTCAAAAACAACACAAAGCTAAGTATGGTGGCACAGGCTCACAATCCTAGAACTTGGGAGGCTGAGGCAGGAGAATCTCAGGTTCCAGGCCATCCTGAGGTACATATCGATACCTTTCCTTGAAAATAAAATAAAAAATCTCAAAACTTAAAATCAGTGGCTAAAGAACTGTGAAGCTTTGCAATGACGGTAGCGAGCTGAAGCTGGAAATCAAGCACACGCAGCACAGCGAGCACAGTGCACTGACACACCGTGCTTGCACAATCTATGATGATGATGATGATGATGATGATAGTTGTGTGTGTGAAGCACATGCACACTATGGTGTATATGGAGTTCAAAGCCAACTCTATAGAATTGGTCCTCTCCTTCCACCTTTGCTTGGGTTCCAGAGATCGAGCCCAGGTCTCCAGGCTTGGGTGACAAGTACCTTCAACCAGTGAGCCATCTTGTCAGCCGGGAGATGACCTATTTGTGGCTCAAATCATTGAGTGGATCATAACCAGAACTTTACAAAGATAAACCATGAGCTGTGGTATGGTTCAGTGGCATAGTTCTTACCTAGCATGCAGGAGGCCCTGGGTTCCATCCCCAGCATTGTGTGTGTGTGTGTGTGTGTGTGTGTGTGTGTGTGTGTGTGTGTGTGTGTATTTCCCACCACACATCATCACATGCATATTCTCTTTTTCTATCTTTCTCGGCTACCCTGGAACTTGCTCTATAGACCAGGTTGGATCTAGAACTCACAGATCCGCCTGCCCCTGCCTAACGAGTGCTGGGCATACAAGTGAGTGTGATCACAACTTGCTTCTGTGCTGATCATTTTGTTCACATCAGCATGTTTAGTTTTCACCACATCACGAAAAGAGAGACTCTGTGGTATTTAACAGAAATACCAAGGCAAGGCAAAGTCACTCTGCTTCTCTTGGGCCACAGAACTAGCAGGTGCCAGTACTGGCATCAGATCCAGGTCTATTTAGAACCCCAGGGTCAAGCAGAGATGGCCTGCACCCGAGCAATGTAGAGATGAAAGGCAGGAAGTGCAAGGTTCTGGGAAGCTGGCCATAGGCTGGAGGTGACCGCCAGCATCTTATTCTTCCTGTAGGAAATGCAGACACCGTGACACCCATTTCACAGATGCAGTGTGGGATTGGGGGCTCGTGAAAGCCTCTGTGGAAGTGTGTCCTGTAAATGGCTGTTGGTGAAGTGATGCTGGGGGCAGGGGCATCTGTTTGCTGCACTCAACCAGACCTGTGGCAGCTTTAGAACGATCCTGCTGGCTGTCAGCTGGGCTGTGCAGCAGGCTCGACTCGAAGTTATAAAAGGCCTGGTCTATTCTGTCCTATATCACTTGGGCAAAAGAAGGATTTGAAAAGTTCTACCTTCATTCTTTGAGGACTTTTCCTCTGAAAAAGAAAATGAGAGTGCAGTTGATTTTAACACAAAGGCATCCTGGCTGGGCGTGGAGCTGGCTTAACATTCACAAGACTCTGGGTTCTAGAGTCAAACTGACCATCATCAGTTAAGGGCCTCTTTTCTCGGCTCTCATACATTTTACTAACGTTACTCCACCTGATTTCACAGCTTCCTAATACCTGCAGATCATTTTAATTCACAACCTGATGTGTGGCTCAAATTGCATACAAATGCAATATATCTTATTACTTAAGAAAACATTTGCAATACTCTTAGCCATTCAAAAGAATTTGAGTGGTGGCCTCAGACAAGCGCTACACACTCCACAAACAAGGACTGATCAATACGGGCCCTGGTTAACATGGCACAAAAGGGCATTTGTGGACCAGGGACTGTGTGGAGGGAGGTCATACGTGGCCACCCCTGTGGGAAAGCTCTTCAGTGGGAGAGCATCACGAAGACAGAGGCTGTTGTAGGATGCGCACAGGAAGATGACACAGTGTGAGTGAAAGCGGACAGAAAGGGATCTAGGTGCGTCTGACTGGGTGACGGTGGGGGTGTGGAGTCTGGATGAAAGTGGGCAGGATTAGTTGGCGCAGTGGTTTATGGGGAGGGTAGTAGAGGATGGGCAGAAAGGCACGGGGGTCAGAAGAAGGCCCCACTAGGCTCTGTTCACTGAATGAGTAGCATGAGCCGTCTGAGGATGACTCTTGCATAGCAGGATTACTCAAGATGGGAGCAAGAAGATTCCAGACAATGATGAGGCTGGGAATCAAACACAGGGCATTTCTAGAGAGAAAACGGATCTCTTCATCACTAACAGAAGGGAGCAGTCATACCACCGAGCTAAGAGAGAGATAGAGAGATCCCAAGGAGGACTTGAACTGTGGACAGTGGGGACAGAGAAGAAAATGTTCTAGAATGCACTGTAAAGGGCCAAGAAAATGAGTTTCAAATTGATAGTGTTCTATTACAATGCAAACTTCAAAAATTTAAACTGCCGGACAAAATGATACCCATAGATTCTGACCTTTGTCCTTTGACCTTGGAAGAAATCACTGTAGTGTTTGAGCAAGGAGACCTGCACGGTGTGGTCATCGTACTTGACTAAGAAGTATGGCAGGGCGGTGACTCCTTCAGCTTGACATAGGTCATCGTAGGCACGCTCGAGGGCCTGCATCTGGAAACAGTGGAGGTGAGGGCACGCTCTAAAAAACAGCTCTGAGCTAAAGGCCGAAGCCATCCAAGGATCTGCAAAGCCAGCTAGCTAGAAAAAAACTGAGTTCCCCAAGGGCCCATTGACACCAGTTCTTTTCTATAACATTTTCCCTTGTGTTATGCCTTCACAGTGCCACAAAGGCAGCACTTCGTAGGTGAGAATGGTGGCTGCCTAAGCCGTCAACAGGGGTTACAGAGGTAACCAAGTGTTCTTCTGTGAGGACCCAGCAGTCCGAGCAGTGAGAAAACTTGTCATTATCTTGTACAGTTTTGTTGACACAATCCACATACCCTAAAATTCACTCATAGGGCAGAATCATTGTCTTGAAAACTTTCATTTTTTATTTTTATTTTATGGGTATGAGTGTTTTGCCTTTATGTGTGAATGTGTACCAGGTGCCTGCAGTACTTGTGGAGGCCTGAAGAGGGCATCAGATCCCCCTGAAGCTGGAGTTAGTTGTGAGCAGCTAGGAGCCAAACCTGGGTCCTTAGCACCAACAAGCACTCTTAACCAGAGAGCCATCTCCCCAGTCCAAAACTCATGATTGTTTTTTCCTTTTAGTAGCATGTTACGAGCCTGGGTAATAGTTCCTGAGATGATCTGAAAGCTTCTTCTTTTCTCCTTAAACATGAACATTCAACTAGAACGTGCTGCCTTAAGTTAGGTTTTTTTCCTTAGGAAACTAGCTACAGAAAACTACAACCATGCATTTGTTCTAAAGTAATGCTTAAATCTTCTTTAAAAAAAAAAAAGGTTTATTTTTATTTCATGTATATGAGTAAGTACTTTTGTACGTGTGTGTCTGAACACCACATGCATGTAATGACCATGAGGCCAGAGGAGGGTATTGGTCCTCATGGAGATGGAGTTCCTCCGGCTGCCTGAAGCTACCATGTGGGTGCTGGCGTTGGGACCTGGGTAAGAGCAGTAAAGTACTCTCCGCCCCCACCTTGCCTTTAAATCTTTGCCGGCTTCAGAATTCTGCATCTTACTGACGGACATGCTTCCGGAATTCAGATCATCTTGACTCTCAGTCAAGGTCTTAAAAGCAATCAGAATTTTCCAGCTAGGTCTGTGTTCTGCCAGCCTGATTATTGTAACTGTTCTTGGGACCAATCTCTATTGGCCTCCTTGCAGGAAAGAGGTAGCTAGACCTGCGTGTCTGTTTGATCTGGGGTGGGGGTGGGGAGACTTGTGCTTGTTTCACAGACTCCTCCTGAAGGGCTGTGGCTTTGTGTCTTCCCCACACTGAAAATGAAGAAGACACTTTCCTAAATTCTCAGTCTTTCAAAATGTTCCTGCAATTCCTCCCTGTGGGTTTAGCATTTCACAAACCCCCATGGGCCACCTGGAGGACGATGGCTCCTCCCCTCCACACTGACCTTACCAGCACTTGGTAAACACAGTCCCCCCCCCCCCCCCCCCCGCACCACCTGCAGGCCTTCCCAGGTGCCTTTGCTCCAGCCAGCGAGCTGATGCTCAGCTTGGTGTGAGCCACACACCTGCTCTCACAGTTAAGCCCGACTTTACCTGCATTTGTTTTACTGGCTGATACCTGTTTTGGTGAAAGCCTTTGATCCAAGCCCACAGGCCCCTGGATTAGAGGGATGCTCTCAGGAAGGCAGAGGGCAGGACAGCAAAACCAGTAGTAGAAGTGGTACTTCTTCAGGTCCTAGGGGAAAGACAAATCAGAACAAAGTCGTGACACTGTGACTCAACACACCACACATCCGTTAGTGGAAGATATTAAGCCAGGAGCAATGCGTGTGCTGAGAGGTGAAGGCAGGAGGAACAGAATTTAAGGACATCCTGAGCTACACAGTAAGTTAGAGGCCAGCCTGGGTTACATAAGACCCTGCTTCAGAAACCACCACAGGAAGAGCCGGGCGCACTAAAAGCCAACGCACAAACTAAGTACCCCATCATCTCCATCAGCCATCGCTGGAGAACACAGGTCTTCTGCCTGGACCCTGGGCTTTCTGCTCACATCATCTCACATACATTGGTAAGCAGACTGTCTCACTCAGAGACAGAAGTTGAACCCTTGACCCCTGCATGCTTTAGGAAGAAGCTACCCTAGGAGTGGCCTCTCGTCCCATTTTACACCCAGCAGGCTTCTCATGGAGACCCCACCAAAACACACAGCTGTGCTGTTCAGTCCTGAGAAAGCAGTGCTGATCTGTTCTCCTCTGTGGCCTGGAGGGAACCTTCCCCAAAAGCTTGGTGTTTGAGGAGGCTCAGATTTTGCAGATTTTGCAGATTTCAGACAATTTACATATGAACCCTGAAATGCCCTGTGAATGGGACCTAAGTCTAGACAGAAAATTCATTTTTGAGTTATATAAGTCTTATTTCCACGGCCTTCATGAAATTTTATATAGTATTTTTAGGGCAGCAGTGTTTTAAGTGTGGAATTTCCACTGTGTTACCATGTCAACATTCAAAGTCGTGATCTGGAAACATTCTGACTTAAGATTAAAGATGCTTCCCTGTTTGATACTGCCTTACAAAAACATCTTCTTGGTCAAGTCTAAGTCAGCAACTATTAAACACCTGCTGTATACAAGGCAAAACATGACACTAAGACATACAATGACCAAGCCCTGGTTCTAGCCATCAGCTGCTGGCCTTCAGTACAAAATAGAGATACCAAGTCTGTGACCGACAGTCTTAGTTAAAGGAGGCTCTGGATTCTGAGGCATAATGACCTCACACAGGAAACAGCTGGCCACTTCCACTCAGTCCCAGGGCTCTGGGCCTGACTCTCATGGAGTAGGACTCCAGGGCACTGTGGGTCCTGGACAGTCCCTCCCCTCATCTGTGAGGCAGTGTGATGCTCTGATGCAGTTCTTCAGCTAAGTAACTACTTCTCTCGAGTCTTGCTAAGAATGAGAATTGCAGAGCTGTCTGCTTGTTCAGATTTAGACTGTTTGGTTTCCATTTTGCATATGCATATGAGCGCATAGTCTCATGTCTGTGGGCACATGTGTGTGTACATGGGTACATGTACACATGTTTGTGTGCACATGTGGAAGCTTGAGGACATCAAGTGTCTTCCTTTTTCCACCTTAAACACTGAAGCAGGGCCTCACACTGTCTGGGGAGGCTCTCTGCCCTCCACGCCCATGGATCATGGGTGCCGGCCACGCCCACTTCCTTTAGGGTGGTTCTGAGGATCTGAACTAAGGTCCTCATGCTTGTATTGCAGTCAGTGCTTTAGCCACAAGCCATCTCCCCAGCTCCCAGAAGCCTCTTGTATCAAAACGAAACTCATAACAGAGAAAATTCATCACGTTTACTATGCAATTTTGTGGGTTTGTTTTGTTTGACATAGTTAAACTACCAACGATTCTTGAATATTTTTATTATTCCAAGAAGAAATCCTGTCCTTATTAGCAGAACAGCCCCACTGCCCACTCTCCCAGACCTTTGGGACAAACCAAGAAATTCTCTGTGGATATGACCGTTCCAGAGTTTTCATAGAAATGGAATCACTCAAGGTCTTGTAAAATACAAATGTATATGTAGCACAGTTCCAGATGAGAGCCCAAAAATCAGTCTCCATCTTGGTCACTAATTGAAGAACTTAAAAAAAAAAAAACAAAAAAACCGTCAAACTGAAATTAGCGAAGGGCCTGGCCCTCTGAGGCCTGAGAACCGCAGACAGGAAAACTGAAGGCATGGGAGCCCTCTCCCTTTCCCTGTGCGTAAGTGATTTGCCATAGCTGACCTTCAGTGAAAGGTTAAACAATTCAAGATGGGGGACCGCACACGCGCCGCCAGCTTATCAGGTCACCTCCAGAAGTCAAAGCTTTCTTAGAGTTGTGCTTTTTCCCCCCGGGAATATAAAGGATCTTGGACAAATTAAACATAAAGCCCTTTGTGTCTGAAGAGTTTAAAGGACCTTTTTATTTTCCTGTACAGCCTGGCTAAGAACATTTTGCAAAACAGGACAGCAAGGCAGTTAGCCACTGACTCTAGAAAGCTGCTTCAAAGTTTAATAAAAGCTGATGCTATTTTCTCATTAAGCCAAAACTGTTAGTTGGGATCCTTGGTATAAAAAAAAAATGGACTAATGCTTAATTAATAAGAATTCTTAGTATAAGAAGGTACTCATGATCAAGGAACAAACCTTTGGCACCAATTAAATCCATCCTACCAAGGAATTCATAAGTAGATAAACAACTGACATCCAAGCTGCACCTGGTAACCTGACAGCCCCAGAGCATCCTCTCTCCCACCCCATCCTCCTCCCATAACTCACTGGGAAATGTGTCCCTCATAGGTAATGGCCCTTGGGCTGCCTGAGGAAGGAACCCTGCCAGCCTCTCCTGTGCCTGGCAGGGAATGACACAGAGGGCATTTGGGGAAGCAAGACTCAGTTAAAAATAACCAAATTGGTACATTTCTCCCAATGTGTACACTTAAATCTATATGAAAACATTTTCTTACTATATTCAACTTTACTAAGTAAATAAATATATCAAATATGTGGAAGGAGATTGATGACCCGGGTTGAAGAGGCTGTGGCAAAGCAACACACTACACACTTAATATGCTAGAGGCAAAGGCATAGCCAGAGAGAACAAATATCAGCGTGGCTGGCCACTGCCGGTCACTGTGGGTCACTGTTCACACCAGGGCACAGGAATCTAATCTGGAATGTAGAGGGAGTCTATGGAACAGTCAAGTGACAGAACACAATGGCATTTTACAGGCATCTGCGTATGCAGGTGCCATCCTCTGCTATGGGGTTGTGTGTAAACATTCAGGGATAGCAGCTCTTGGGCTCTTAATTAGTTGGCAGGCTGCCCTTAACATTATATAAATTAAGCATTGCATACAGAAAAGCTTTCTTTTTCTCTTGATAAATGATTGTGTGTGTGCTAAAGCCAGGTGGTATGGCTGCCCCCATCCAGAAGCCCCTTCTTCTATGCAGTGGCTATTACTGAGATTTCAGATCTGAAGTGTCTTCAGAGGCAAGCAAAAGCTTGGTCCCTGGGCTGTAGTGCTGAAAGCCAGACAGGCATTTAGGATGTGGGGGTAGGGTCTGGGGAGTGGAGATTAATAGGATGGAATTAACCCACTGAGGGCATGCCTTTAAAGGGGACACTGGGCACCCAGCCCTTTCCTGGTTCTCGCGTTGCTTCCTGGGGACCATGAAGAGAACAGCTCCTGCTTCGTGCTCTCACCATGACAGTCTCTGTGATCACAGGACCAAACACAGAGAAGCCAAGACACCATAGAACAACCCCTCTGAAACTACGAGCCACCTTCTTATAAGTTATCTCAAGAACTTTGTCGTAGTGACAGAAGTTGGAGTTTCATGATGGGCCTTGAAAGAAAGCTGGGTGCTTGTTTTGTTTTTCATTTGCTTGTTTTGAGACTTAACTGTTGCTCTGTAGCTGACCTGAGATTCACAATGTACACTGGACAGGCCTCAAACTTGCCAGTAACCCTGTTTCTGCCTCATGACTGCTGGGGTAACGGGTGTTGTCACCACAGCTGGCTGTAGGATCCTATTTCACACAGACACGATCGGGCAACAGCGGAGCCTCCGTTCCCTGAGTCTGTTTTATTCTGTGCTGAATGACAGAAGTTGGGTCACTATGTCTGAGAAATTCTGCAATGGCTGTAGGCTGATCAAGAGGCACAGATCAATCCTGCACTGTTCATAGGTGCTGGCATGACCTCCACTATTCAGCAAGCTTCCCATTAATGGGCCTAGCACACACTCCCAGAAAACAGCTCTCAAGAGAGCGGAGCCTCCAGTTGGTCCACGGGGCTGAGTCAGGGCTGTGTAGTCTCCATCCATTTACTTACCGCGAAGGTCAAGAGCAGAAACTTGTTGAGGAGCAAGGGGTTTTCGAGAGCAGCGCCTGACTTTATGGCTTCCCAGATCTGCCAGAAGAACCAAAGGTGTTAGGTCGGGCGGGCTGCTGGTTTCTCTGTCCAACCACTGCTCCTTCCCTTCTAGCCTGCGCTGCTCTCAGACACTGAAGTGGCTCATTACACCTCTCTGCCTACTTCACACCGCCTCTCCAGCAGCCGTGCTCCATCATTATCAGTCGGCGAGAGTACCTGGCACCCTCCCTCAGGGGCACTCAGCACCGAGGAGGCAAGTAGACACTCACACCATTGAGATACCCATCAGCAGGGATTTGCTACTGTCTGCTGTGTACCAGGCATGTCATAGCTGCAGAGAGAAAAAGCGTGTGTCCAGCTCCATGCAGGACTTCTGTCACAGAAGCAGGACACCTGACCTTTCAAGAAATGGAAATTGGGGGGAGGAGAAGCTCTGAAATGAGTGATCTGAACTAAACTACACAGTGTGGCTTTGCTTTCTTTTTTTCCTCTCTCTCTCTCTCTCTCTCTCTCTCTCTCTCTCTCTCTCTCTCTCTCTCTCTCTCTCTCTCCTCTCTCTCTCTCTTTTGGCTGGGCTGGAATTCTCTAAATAGAATAGGCTGGTCTCAAACTCAATAGATCCCCGGTGTGTGCCTCCTGAGTGCTGGGATTAAAGGCGTGCGCCCCCACACCCGTCCCCACGGTGGGGCTTTCTCAGGGCTCTGTTTGGAGCTTTGAGAGATGAGAAAAGGAGCGTGGCCTCCATGTCTGAACACTAGGCTAGTGCTGTGTCTGTGGACAAAAGCCAGGTTGTCACCAGCTGGTCACAAGATGCTCATAGCTCAGTTGCTAAATGAAATTGCTACAAAAGCCACAGCAAATGCTGGCAAGTGCATGTGTGAGAGGAAAACAAACAGACATCACCACCCTGGAGGCGCTGGACCATGGAACAGTGGACCCCACTTTCTGATGAGTTGGCTGGGTAGGTGGGGTAGGGACCACAGGAGAAATCTGAGCCTGGTCAAGGTTAGAATTTTTCCCTTCAGGGAGCAAGGCCTAATGCAACTCTCTAGAGCTTCATCTACTTCGAGGGAGGTGACCACTGCGACCCACACAGAGAAGGCTCGTCTCTCATGTTTCTCTGCCATATTGTCGTGGTTATTGCTAGTGTGGCTCTTGCGGAAGGTCCTTTATTAAACTGACTCATAGAATATCCACATGATGGACAGTGACCAAACAGAGTATTTAGCTCTCTTGTGTACGGTGAGGGGATCCTCAAATTCCTTCCTTCTGGTTACCCCGAGATATTTGGCTGTAGAGAATCCCTGTGTGGTGCTGCAGGGAGCTAGATGTACCGTCCTCACTGTTCAGTACCTCCCAACCATCCTCTCCGGCTTCTCCTGCTTCCTCCCTCCCCAGCCTTTACCCTTCTGTTCTACAGTCTCCTTGCATTTAATATGTTCACTTCTATATGTGAGTGGGACTCTGGGCTGCTTGTCGTTCTGTGCCCGACTCATTTTACTTCCTCTAAGGCCTTCCTGTCCTACTCATGTTGTCACAGATGGCAGGATTTTATTCTTCTTCGTGGGTAAGGTCCCTGTGTGTATGTATGTACCATATTCCCACCCTGGCTACTGTGGACAGGCTGCAGATGTGCCTTCAGTGTTTAGATCTCACTTCCGCTAGATAAGACACCCAGGGGTGCCACTCTGGGTCGCCAGCTAGCAGCTGTTCTGATTATATTCTCCGATGGCAAACAAGATGCCATTTGTTCTCTAAGACTAGTGTGATAAATGAGACAAGAAGACAGGCAAAGACCAACCCCTTCCACCCCATTCTTTCATTCTCCTCCACCTCAGAAATGATGAGGCAAAGTAAAGACATGTGGGTAGAGACATCATGACAGCACAGAGCAGGTGACAAGCCACCCCACCCACTTAGTACCACCAAGACAGGACACAGGGGCAAGACGGACAGGGCAGAAACACCAGAGAGAGTTTGCCCTGGTAACACTGGAGGCCTGTAAGTGCCATTGTGGCCCAGACAACCAAGCCTCCTGAGGGACAAAGCACAGAGCCCCAGGTACATTTGGTCACAGCAGAGTAATTCTCAGAGGCTACACTGTTCCAAATATTTCCTGGACTCCAGCAGCCAAGCTCATTTCCTACCTTAGCCCTGCATGAACCCCAGCCCCACTTCAGAGCCTGGCTGTCTCCCTCGAACATCTTCTCCACAAGAAAGAGTTGACTGTATTCCCTCTGGGAAAAAATCTCTCAAACTCACCAGCTCCTCTATGTATCTCTTATAGACTATTTCTGTGATTAAACCCGTGCGCCTGAGTAGACACAGTGCACTTGCCTGGACCCCAGGAAATAAAATGGGGCCATTGTGGCTGCGCAGCTAACCTCGTTTGCTGACTGTTCCAGAAGGAGTTTCTTGTCTGCAGTCTTAAAAGCTTCGAGAGTGTTGGTGTTGTACAGAGTTCCCATGGCAGGGCAGCAACGGGCAGGCGTGGGGGCACTCCTAGATGTGAGACAAACAGTTACCCAGCATGACTGGGACCCCAAACGAAGCATGAGGTGACAGCCCCAACACCTCTGACTGGGAAAGCAGAGCAATGTTTCACTAGTCCTTGCTCAAGTATAAATAAGAAAGCAGGTGCTGTCTGGGGACCCTCAGCTGTCAGTCTCCTATTCTTCCCAAAGAAAGTTCATCTTTGTTCTTTCCCATAAGCAAAGTGAGGAGGAACTGGCTGAATCAGAAACTGCCAAGGGCCTGAATTCTAACTGGCAGCTCTTTCCCCTCTTAGACCCTAGGAAATTGCTACTGTGATGGTTAGTTCATGTCAACATGAAACACGCCATCAGCCAGAAAAAGTAACCTGGTTTGAAGAATGTCTCCATCAGATTGGCCTAGAGTCTATGTTATATTTTCTCTTTGTTCTTGTGGAAGGGCTCACACCACTGGGGGCAGTGCCACCCTTGGGAAGGAGATCCAAGAAACCAGACTGAGTAAGCAATGGAGAGCAAGAAAGTAAACAGCATTCCTCCATGGCCTCTGCTTCTGTTACTGTCTCCAGGTTCCTGCCCTGATTTCCCTGCATGACAGACTATAACTGTAAGCTGAAATAAACCCTTTCTTCCCCACATTGTCTCTGGCCATGCTGTTTATCACAGTAATAGAAAGCAAACGTGGACACCTGAGGTCACAATCACAGAGCAGAGTGAGCAGTTCCCACTAGCAGACTCAGGGTACACCCCACCCTCCCAGGGCCGACTCCAGCCGACACGCACCAGACAGCAACTCCCACCAACTGGCAGCCCATACTGCATAGCTCTGCACCCAGTTGCTACATCATCTGGGCCAGGGATAAATTGCAGGATAGCCAGACTACTGTCAATCTTGGGCACCAGCCACATGATTCACACCCACTACACTTCTTCCCCAAAGGCCCCACAGGAATTGGAGAGATAAAATTGGAGGAAGATGAACTAATTCTAAATGCAGGCTTGGGCAGGGACACATCTGCTGTCTCTGAAGTGATCAGCCTTATTTTGTATAGCACTGATGTCGAAAGAAAATAACCTTGGTTCTGGAGAGACGGCTCAATGGTTAAGAGCGCCGGCTGCTCCTGCAGAGGACCCAGATTCAGTTCCCAGAACCCTCATGATGGCTCATAACCGTCTGTAACTCCAATTGGAGGGGATCTGCACCCTCTTCTAACCTCTGTGGGCACCAAGCACACACATGGTATACATACATACATTCACTTAGGCAAAACACTCACCTATGGGGCTAGAGGGCTCAGCAGGTAAGAGCACTGACTGCTCTTCCAGAGGACCCAGGTTCAATTTCCAGCACCCACATAGCAGCTAACTCCAAGACCTGCCACCCTCACACAGACAGACATACATACAGGCAAAACAAAACAAAAACCAACCAACCAAACAAACAAACAAACAAAAACCAACAACAATGCACATAAAAA
The DNA here is from genome assembly GCF_903992535.2 of Arvicola amphibius. Classification (NCBI taxonomy): domain Eukaryota; kingdom Metazoa; phylum Chordata; class Mammalia; order Rodentia; family Cricetidae; genus Arvicola; species Arvicola amphibius. The sequence goes on from NC_052048.2 coordinate 33,472,955, forward strand.
AGACCACTCACTCACATAAAATGAATAATTAAATTAAACATTAAAAAATATTTCTGTCACTAATGGCTTAATGCTATTGTCATGTGGGACTTACACAGAGAAGGTTCTGTTATTCATCACCCTGAGGACAGAACATTTGTCAGGGATACAGCATCTTTTGATATCTTTCCATGCGTGGTGTACAAAGGAGCTGCAGGGAGCCTGATGAGAGGAGACGTCAATCTAGGACAGGTGAGGAGGGGCACTTGGGTAACAATGGCTCTGTTAAATGCCACCAGTAAGCCATAAATGCCAAGCCCTGGTGAGGGTGTGGGTAAGATTTTTCAGTGGCCAGAGCCCTCCCTGGAGAGCCACGAGCCATCACATCCCAAGCTGTCTGTCATCACAGTCCTGAAAGAACGTTCCTCATCTAGGCGGTGTGAAGGCATGAAAGGTCTTGAGGAGAAAGAAATCATGCAGGGCAAATCTGGGCCTGGAGAGGAGAGGAGCCAGAGCCTCTACTCAGCAGCCTCCCACGTCAGACAGAACCACGCCAGATGAAATCAATGCTGTGGCAGAGAGAAGGAGGCTAGGCCAAGCACAGTGTAAGAAGGGACTCTGTCCAACATGTCCCAATAACTCCCGGTGTGTGCAAGTGATCATAGAGCCCTGCTGTGAGGGACAGAAGCTACTTCCGAGAGCACAGACACTGCTGTGATGGCTCCTAGCAACACCAGACACAGATAAGCTGCTGAGCACATCACATCTGATTAGGGCTCCCACCAAGAATTACTAGGATTTAATTTGTCTGGATGAGTTAGTGATAGGCAGTTATGATGGGGGTGGGAGGGAAGGCTGTGAAGGGCGGGGCTGGAGAGATGTCTCAGCAGTTAAGAGCACTTGCTGATCTTGCAAAGGACCCAGTTTTGAGTCCCAGCACCCACACAGTGGCTCACACGCACCTGTCACTCCAGTGCCAGGGGATATGACGCCCTCTTCTGGCCTCCCTGAGCACTGCAGCATGTGGTAACACACACAAGCAGACAAAATAATACATAAATTTTTTATTTTCTTTTTTTTTTCTTTGGTTTTTCGAGACAGGGTTTCTCTGCAGCTTTAGAGCCTGTCCTGGAGCTAGCTCTTGTAGACCAGGCTGATCTCGAACTCACAGAGATCCGCCTGCCTCTGCCTCCCGAGTGCTGGGATTAAAGGCGTGCGCCACCACCGCCCGGCTAAATTTTTTTTTTTAAAAAAAAAGAAGGCTCCAGAGGGGGGAAAAACATTGACATTGCTCTGTATCTACATTATGCTTTTAAAATCTGCAATTTGATGGGTATAAAAGAATAAAATACATTAATCTTTTGAGAGATTTAATAAAAACAGAGGGACCAGTGAAATTACTCAGAGGATAATGGCGCTTGCTGCCAGTGCTAACCACCAACATTCAATCACTGGGGCTAACACGGTGCAGGCGGAGAGAACAGTCTCCTGTAAGTTGTCCTCTGACCTCTACACAGGTGCTATGAGAAACACACACCCACGTGCATGCACACACACTCACAATAATAAACAAAACGTGATTTGTAAACATTTCTAGCTGGTTCAACAGTTAGAGAGCACTGGCTGCTTTTGCAGAGGACCAGGTTTGATTCCCAGCATCCACACAGTGGCTCACATCCATCTGTAACTCCAGTTCCAGGGGACCCAAGACTCTCTTCTGGCTCTCATGGGCATTGCACAATATGGTGCATAGACATACATGCAGACAAACACTCAGATTAAAAAAATAAAAAAATAAAAAAAATCTTTAAAACCGAGATACTAATAAAGAATCATAAAATATTCTATAAGGATAATCTGGAGGGCCGTTATCTGAGCTCCAATCAATCTAGATGGTACGAGGTACAGGAAAGGCTCTGAAAAAGACTCATTTTTCCCCTAATAAATTAATGTAGCAGACAGTCTCAGTAGGAGGCACTGACTCCGCACCCAGGAGCTTCCTTGCCCGCTCAAGGGAACACTCACTCCTTGCCCAAAGTAAGCAGGGTTTCTGGACTCTGCACAATTAATACTCACATGTCAAAAGCACTGAACTCCAACGTCAAGCGGGTAGGCAGGCCAGCAGAGTCACCTGTGTGAAGCATTGTCATATCTCAGTGACAAGCCAGAGTATATACCCATGTGAGAACATATATGGTCAGTCATGTCCTACTGCTTGAGAATTGAGCCCAAGGTGCCCATCTGAGTCTGCTGACCCGTGGTATGCAGATAACACATGCACAGATAACAGTGGATCTTGAGAGAGATGGACAGGGAGGGACTTGTCACCGATATAGAAAGTATACCCTGAGACTCCCCAACACACCCTGGGAGCTAGCGGGGCAGTGTTAGCTATAGCAACTGGGATTCCACCACTCCTCTTTTTCCCCCAGAGTGAAAAGAAAAATTTTAAAAATGACTTGGGGCAAATGTCAAGAAAGACAAAAGAAGTTAAGAGACTGTGGATATAAAAGACAAGCATATTTCTTGTCTGGGTTCCATCCTCAGCACTCTAAAGGAAATAGCAACAAGCAGGGTGCTGCCGCCACAGAGGACAGCCAAGAACACAGAGATGAGGGGTGAGGCAGGCGGGAACCACTTACCATTGTAGTAATAGCCCTTGATGTCCTTGGGACTCTCGTCCAGGCGGTACTCATTCAACTTCTTCTGGGTCAGTTCGTGCCAGAAGCCAACATCCAGGGCACTATTAAAAGGGGCAAACTGCAGCTTGGACAGTCCAGGGTCCCCCATTGCCACTGTTCTTATCGGTCTACCAAAACAAAAACAACAAACAATAGAGCTTAAGTCAAGCAAACCTATTGGGATTGGAAAAATGGCTAAGTGGCTAAGAGCACTTGTTTCTCTTGCAGAGAACCCAGGTTTAGTTCCCAGAATCCACACCGTGCCTTACACCTACCTGTAGCTCCAGTACCAGGAGATTCAATGCTCTCTTCTCCTTTGGCTTCTGCATGAAAGCAGAGCACATAAATTCGCCCAGACTCAACACATACACATAAATATAATAAATGTATGAATAAATCTTTTCTTTAAACAACTAGCCAGTGGCAGTTCCAGTGTATAGGTTCCCGAAGACACCGTTCTTAGAGTCAGCAGTCACACACTACCCAGAAGAGTAACATTCAATCACAGACCTCTGGAGCTGTTCCGACTCCTGACAATGAGCTCAAAACCTTTTATTTTTACTTATTATTACCATCACCATTATTAATTTTTTTAGACAGGGTCTCTCTACATAGCCCTGGCTGTCTTGGAACGCTCTCTCTGTAGACCAGGCTAGCCTTGAACTCACAGAGATCCACTGCCTCTGCCTTCCAAGTGCCGGGATTATAGGCATGTGCCACCATGCCCATCTCTGCACTCTTTAAAGAGCAGCTCCCTGAGCCTCTCGCAGGTGCCCACTGGGACAGACCACTCTGTCATTGTGAGACTGACACCACAGACCCCTTAAAAGGGACTCATGCATAACTTAAATCTTAGTGACTGGCTTACTTAGGATACAACTTTGAAAACTTCCTGGAGATTTGTTAAATTCAGTTTCTTCACAGGAGCAGGTTGTAGAAGCAGCCTTTCTGGCATCCTTTTATCCTGTGCTAGTGATGACTGGGCACACAGGCTCCCTCCCACTTGAAGCAAACCCTGAACTGCACCCTCGGCTCTGCCCTTGACTCCCTGCTCATCAGTCAGCTGGGGACTGACTCCTTGGAGACTGGCACAATCTATAAGTCCAGCATCCGATCAGAATGTGCCGATCTGAGTCAGGTGTGGCAGCACATTCTGTTGCCCCTGTGCCTAGAGGATGAGGGCAGGAGGATCAAGAGTTCAGGATCGCATTTGGCTACCTTGTGAGTTCAAGACCAATCTGGACTACATAAGAGCCTGTCAGAAGGAAGGGAGGGAAGAATAAGAAAAACAAAATGAAGGGGCAAGGAAGGAGGGACAGAGGAGGAAGGCCATCTAGAAGGTCAAGTTGGAATTCTGCCTGTCTGAGATCAGTGCTGAGCACGCCAGCTGAGACAGGTAATGTCCACTTCCTATAAGCTTTATTCCTTTACAATCTCACGTTATATCTTTCTTCCCTCCCCGTAGGGTCCATGCTGGGGTGGGGGCTGTTGCATCTCTTAAGTACATGGAAGTTGTGCATCCCGCATCACAGTATGTATTTCAATGTTTTTTATTTCCCCGCCCACCTCATCAAGTAACTGTGACCCAGCCAGCAACCCTGCGTATGCACCAGGACTGTGAAGCACTCACATGCATACCTGTGAGCTTTGTATGTACACCAGGCCTGTGAACCACTCGTCTAGACTATGCACGTGTACCATACTATGAACCATCCATGTGCACCATCCACGTGCACCTCACTTTCAGGTGCTCACATTCGGGTGAACACAGCATGGCAGGAAAGCAGTGTGGAGCCAGCCTCAGCACTTCAGACGTGGGAATTTTCCAGAGGTCTGTGTGCACAGCTTCTGTTTACCAGCACACATTTAAAGTCCTTATGCTGTCTGCACTGAAGGAAAAATGAAAGTCAGCTTAGCAACAGTCTTGCTTGCCAAAGAGCTGTTTCTGCCCATGCCTGGCTGTGTTTCTATTTAAAGAAGGACTTGGGTTCAGAGTCGCCTACCTTCACTTCCTAGATGTTGGGCCACCCACATGGGCTGACTTACCCAACATGGGTCTGGATCGTTTGGTTATCTCCCGCTTACTGTCCATAGTAGGCAGTACATTGTCACGATTTTTCCTAGATGCTGGCCAAAAGCACACTTGTTTCCTGGTATTTGCTCTTAGCTGTACAGGCATGCATTCATACTGGTTTTTATACCCCAGAGCTGACAACTCCGCTTTTAGGCAGCCTCTGCATTTTCTAGAGAGAGAAAGGAATGCTATGCATTTCTACAAATTAATCTTAATTTCTAGAATAGGAGCTATTCTATTCTATAAGCTAGAAAATTAATTTTATGACAAGACTGAAATCTAAAATATTTTATTTAAAATGTTGTGAATTAACTATCTTCTAAAGGCTGATTTTCTTTTTTTGAGACTTCATCTCACCATGTATCCTCGGCTCGTCTAGAACTCACTGTGTAGAGTAGGATGATGTCAAACTCTTAGATCTGTCTCTGCCTCCCAAGTGCTGGGATTTAAGGTTTATGCCACCACACCCTGTTGAGGTTGATTGTTTTATATGAATATTTAAATAAGAACCACCCACCCATGTAAAATGCTTGTAATCCCAGCACTAGGGATGCTGAGGTGGAAGCACTATGGTTACACAGGGAGTTCCAGGATGCTGGAGAAATCCCTGAGGCCACACCCCTTTGGAGAAGCTACTGGTGACTGGTGGCTGCTGAGAAAGGAAGAGTCACTCTCCTTCAGGGATATGGCTGTGGTCACACCCCAAGGGCACATGTGCAGCACTGATTGGAATCAAGTAGTTACTAATTATGAGAAATAAAATGAGGACATGGAGCTAGATGGGGCTCTAGGGGAAGCCGAGAGGGAGATGACAGGGACTTTACAGAAAGCCAGAGGGAGGTGATGGGGGCTCTAGGGGAAGCCAGAGGGAGGTGATGGGGCTCTAGGGGAAGCCAGAGGGAGGTAGCAATAGATGGATGGGATCAACAGGCATTGTATAAATTTATGAAAATTCCAAAAATAAGATATTATTAATAAAAGAAATAAAATAAATGCATATGACTCAAAGTGATGGAGGACTCTCATTGGTTAATAAAGAAACTGCCTTGGCTTTTTGATAGGGCAAGATTTAGGTGGGTGTTGTAGACAGAACAGGAAGAAGGAAGTGAGGTAGATGGCTCAGACAGATGCCATACCTCTCCTCTCTGAGCCAGATGCAATGAAGCTCCGGCCCAAGATGGATATATGCTAAAATCTTCCCGGTAAGGTACCACTTTATGGTGCTACACAGATTATTAGATATGGGTTAATCAAGATGTGAGTAAGAGGCTGGAACTAATGGGCCAGGCAGTGTTTAAATGAATGCAGTTTGTGTGTTGTTATTTCGGGGCATAAGCTAGCCAGGCAGCCGGGAGCCAGGCAGGATGAAAAACAGGCCTGCCCGCAGCTCCTTACTACATCAGAGGATTAATAGTTAGTGTTTAAACTTGGTCAGCAAATGTCACAATGAGTGTTAAAGGGTATTTTCTTAGTGACCAAGAAAATTTACATCTTTCAGCTTTGTAAATAGCCTAAGAATACAACCACAGCTTGCAGGCGACTAACCACACATTTTCGACAACTTGCTTTTTATTGGTATTTATAATGTTCCTCAGTAACAGCAAACTTAGCTCCTCGTTTCCTACAATGTGACTTACTTAACTCTGTTCCAAATCTGGATTAGGAAACAAACTGAAATCAGTACTAATTCTTTTCACTTTTTATATAAAATTTGAAAAGTTCTATAAAACAGGCTTTGTAGAATTTTTTTAAATGGAGATTTAAATATAAACAGGTGGTACAATGATTTTGGGTTATGAGAACTGAAGATACTGTCTACTTTAAAGCCTTTTGAAACCCTTTAATAGGCTATATAGCAAGGATTCTTAAACTTTTTCTGCTTACAGGCACTGCACATTTGAGAAAATTTCACACAACCAGGATGCACGGATAAAACGGCTAAGACTGGTTATCAGGGCGGCTGCAGACTCAATTGTGAGCCAAACCAACCTTTCCTCCTTAAGCTGCCTTTGTTGGGTGTTCTGTTATAGTGATGAGAACATGTATTACAGAATACTGGTCCCCCAAATGGGGTCTTCGCTGTGATAAGCCTGATCGTGTGGTTCCCGGGCCTTTGGAACTGGGATGAGGAATGAATGTGCAAGGGTTGGAACTCTGCACTGGGGAAAGCCCAAGACTGCTATAAGCAGAGCTAGTGGGTGCTTTAGTGGGAGTCTGGAAGACCAGAATGCCAAGAGATACACGCAGAGTGTATGGACGCCAAAATCATGAGTTTTCAGCAGGGGAAAGAGCTCTAGCTGGGAACTGTGTGTGACACAGGTCATTCATGTTGCATTCTGGCAAAAAATCAGCTTCATTCTGCCCATGTCCTGAGGACTTAAGTGAAGCTGGACTCAAAAGCAAAGGATTAATGACATGATAGCGCTCAGGTCATAGTATGGTCAACATTCGCTGCTCTTCTCCAGATCTTCAGTGGCCAAGGGAGAAAAGGATTTTTTCAAAATGTGATATGTGGTAGAGAGGAGAGTGTAGGTTTGCCCACCAAGAAGGTACAGAAAATCAGTTATATCACTAAGTGTATTGGCACCATTTAAGAGAAACCTGTGTTCTGTACTGAGACAACAGAAAAGAAGACCCAAGGACACATAGTCCTAAGGGCTCCAAGTTGTGAATACAAACTCACTTGAGAGGGAAGGAGTCCCCTGCTCTCATCAGGGCCCTGGGAAGCATTTCCTGAGGACATAGCACAGAGGGACTGTCGTAACTGTGGCCATGGTGGCCAGTCTACATCTTGAACTCACTGAAGAACTTGGAAGCTGGTTTTAAAAGCATGAAAAATGCAATGGTTAGGGGGTTCATGGGGGCTTACGCCAAGGTTCTAGAAGGTTATCAATGTCAAGAAAGTGTCTAATTTGCAATGGAAACACCAGGGTGATGGAGATGCCAGGACTGTGAGATGCTCAGTGTGAGAAGGTGTTCGAAAGGACAGAAGCCAGGCCAGCAGTGGAGGGCTACCTAAGACCGGATGATTGCATCGTGAGCTCCAGACACCAGACATGGAGCTGCAGGAGCTGGTCTTCAATCCTGCTGGGCTTCAGTCTTGTCTTGTCTGATTTTTCCCTGTCATGCCTCCATTCCTCCCTTATGGAATAGAAATGTTCACTTGGTGCCAGTGGATATTAGGGATATGTAACTTTAAAAATAGAACCTCACAGTTAAGACGCTGCCTTGAGTCTTAGAATAGATTTTAGACTTTGAATTTTTGAACAGAGTGTTAAGGGATGTTAAAGATTATGGGGAACCTCCTAAAATGGACAGACTTTGCATTTTGCAGGATGGTGACCATGGGTCTGTGAGGACAAGTAGAAGGTTATAGCTAAAGGTGATGTGTTTGCATCTCAGGTTGACAAGAAGTGGACTTGTAACACTGACTGTCAACAGGATCAAGAACCACTAGGAGACAAGCCCCTGAGCATAACTGGGAAGAAATTTCTAGGCTGGGCTTATTGAGATGCGAAGATCCACACTAAATATACATGGCTCCGCCCAGTGAAAAGGAAACTGAACTGAGGACCATTTCTCGTGACTGTGGATACAGTGCTGCCTCAAGCGACAGGTTCCTTAACTTCCCTGCCATGATCAACTACATCCGGGAACTATGAGCCAGAACACACCCTTCCTTTCTTCCTCCAGTTTTCCCATTTTGCACATTCTAGCACAGCAACAGTGAACATGCATAATACAAGAGATATGTAATAGATATAGAAATCAAACATTTACTGATAATAAATAATGAAGAAATTTATTTGAAAACATTTCTTGTAGTATACATATAATTTTATCACTTATGAGATTAGAACAAACTAGAATACTAATTAAGATTTATTTTAATAATGTGTATGTGTATGTGTCTATGTGGGGGAATAACACCTGAGTGCAGGTGCCCATGGAGGCTGGAAGAGGGTATTGGATCCCTTGGAATTGGAGTTACAGGTGGTTATGAGTTGTTCGGTATGGCTGCTGGGAATCTAACTCAAGTCCTCTGTAATACCAAGAAGAGTTCTTAACCCTTGAGCCATCTCTCCAGCCCCTATCTTTTTCATGATGTACCAGTCTGAATCTGTCAGGCCCAAATGAAAGCTCATCATGCCTTGCTACTTAAGGGTTGGGGCTGACTACCTTTAAACAGAATCCTGAAGAAACTTATTTACAATTCAAAATGAAAAAGTAGGCCGCCTTGATCTTCAAAGTTAGTAAAGACTCAACTTTTGACCTGTTAAGGATATTTTCAAGAATGGCTGTTTTACATGAAACAGGTTTTATTGCACCCCAACGCTAGCCCATGCCCACCATTTCATGCAAGATGTAAAATGCAGTATTTGGTATTCTCCATGAAAATCATAATGAAGACTCTGGTTTGGGAAGATAAGAATGTGCCTTGACTACGAGATGAGGTATCATTTACAGGAATTACCAAATATGTGGCATTTTAGATAGCAAGGAAGCATTCACTTCAGTTATTACTATGGCCAAAGGGCATTCAGACTGTTAGGAAAGATGTTCAGTAAACTCATGAAACTGAAGTTGTTAGTAGAGAGACGAGTCTATATATGAAATAAAATAGTTTTATTTTATGTTTGCTAGTAACTCCCAGGCCCTGTGACCATAATGATTAATTTAAATAATTTTCTATTTAAAAAAGATTCGGGGGAATGGAAAGATGGCCCAGAGTTCAGATTCTAGCACCCATGTTAATGGTTTACAACTGCCCTTAACTGCAGCTCCAGAGGGACCCAATACCCTTTTCTGGCCTCTACAGTTACCTGCACTTATGTGGTCCAGACACAGAGAGACAGTGGAAATATAAATAAGTAATAAAACATATAAAGACTTCTTTCCCATCATCCAGAGTGGTTTTGCACAATTTTTCTGCTAAAGTTTTTGAGATGCTCAATTCCCCACCTTTTTGGATTTCAGAAGGAGAAATGGGGGCTCAGACAACAGTGGCCGAACAGAATGCATCTGTGTCTGCATATCAAGACTATCAAGGGGTAAGACTGTGGTGGAGGGGGGAGGGGTCTGGGTGCCAGCAGGACCACAGGAAAGCCTGGGTGGAAGAGCAGGGCACCAAGGAGCCTGGAAAGACTAAGTACAGGGATGATGGGTAGAGGGTCAAGAAAAAGGGAGAGGATTAGTTCCCATAGGAGTGGAGGAGGACCAGACACCCCAGAGTGGAGGTCTGAGCACAAAGCTGACTGGTTACAAATACCAGAACCCAAGGAGCTGTAAAAGAGGCTGAAGAGTCCTGGATACAGCTAGCAGGCGGTACAGAGTTCCACACACCTGCAGCAACGAGGGGCTGTGAATGGCGAAGTCAGTTCAGAGGCTGGACATGCATGCAGCTCTGTCAGCAAGAGGCTGCCTGTCTACTAAGCCTGAGTCCCTAGGCTCCATCCCCATTGCAGACCAAGGGCTCTGCACGGATGAGGAACTGAGTAGGGCAGAGGAAATGAAAACAGGAAAGAGGGGGTTCTCCCTGGGGACGCTTAGGAAAAGTGACCAAACATGATCTCTTGTGAGGTTCAAGGGACAACAAGGCCAAAGTTGGAGTACAGTGATTACGTACTAGTGAGACCTGGACCCAATCCCCAGCACAGCAAAAACTAACCAGAAAAAGCAACAAGAGAAAGCCCTGTAGGCAGCGAGTATGCTGAGCCTGGGAGAGTGCAGGTGGCGCTGGAATCAGGACAGGGGTACAAACACAGGACAGACATTCCTTTTTTTACATTTTTTAAAAATTTTTTCAAGACAGGGTTTCTCTGTGTAGTCCTGGTATTCTGGAACTCACTCTGTAGACTAGGTTGGCCTCAAACTCAGAGATCCTCCTACCTCTACCTCCCTGGTGCTGGGATTAAAGGCATGTGCTCCACCACTACCCAGTCAGACAGAAGACGATGATGGGCAAGGAAACCAAGGTGAGCCCAGGAGGGTGAGCTGGAGAAATAAGAGGCACGGGCTACTGGGCTAATGGAGGACGTGGCTGCCTCAGTCAGCACGTGCATGTCTTCCTTCAAGTACTTTAAAAGCTTCAGGACTTTAACCTGAGTTGAATTTTAAAAATAAGATTTATTATTTTATGTGTTTGCTTGTGTGCCTGAATAATGCCTATGCACCATTTGTGTACAGAACCCTTGGAGGCAAGAGAAGGGGGCTAGATCCCCTGGAACTGGAGTTACAGATGGCGGTGAGGCACAATGTGGGTACTGGGAATGGAACCTGAGTTTTTTGCAAGAGGAACCAGTGCTCTTAAATACTGAGCCATCTGTCCAGCCCTCTGAGTTCACGTCTGTACAGTGTCAGACAGAGGGTCTGGGTTTCTGTCTTCTACATGCCAATGCCCAGTTTTCCTAGCACCATTTGTGGAAGAGACTGTCTTTTCTTTCAATATTTGATCTTGGTGCCTTTTTCAGGAATCAATTCTACAATGGCTACAGCTGCATGCATTCAATTCTGGGTTCCTGGTTTTTTTTTTTTTTTTTTTTTTAATCTCACTGGTCTACATAACTGTTTTTATACAATAGGTTATGCTGTTCTTGCTTCAACTCTGTACTATAGTATGAGTGCTCTGTGTGTGTGTGTGTGTGTGTGTGTGTGTGAGAGAGAGAGAGAGAGAGAGGGAGGGAGGAAGAGAGAGAGAGAGAGAGAGAGAGAGAGAGAGAGAGAGAGAGAGAGAGAGAGATGAAAGGGTCTCACTGTGTAGCCCTGGCTGGCCTAGAACTCTCTATGTAGACCATGCTGGTCTTGAACTCACAGAAACCTGCCAGCTTCTGCCTCCTGAGTGTTGGAATGAAAGGCATGCTCCATCATGTTCAGTTTCTATAGCATATTTTGAAATTAGATACTGTGGTGACTCCAGCATTGCTCTTTTTGCTCAGAATTGTTCTGATTCTATGGGGTCTTTTGTATTTCCACATAAATTTGTTTTATTTTGTGTGAGCCCAGTGCCTCAATCTCTCAGTCTCTCAATTCTCCTGCATCTGCCTTTCCAGTGCTGGGATTACAGGTAGCACTACCATACCTAGTTTCCTTCATATGTGCTTTAGGCTTTTTTGTTCTAGTTTCATGAAGAGTTTCGTTGGTATTTTATTGGGGACTATAGCTCATCTACACTGCTCCAGTGCTGTGGCCATCTGAAACTGTATCAGCTATGCTGACTCATAGACTCTAAGTCTTTCCACTGCCGAATGTCAGTTTCTGTACTGCCCTGCTTTTCATGGTGGAGGTTTTCACCTCTTCAGCTGGGTTTATTCTGGTTTTATTTTGTTTTGAGTAGTGATGTGGTTGTTTTCTTTCATTTCTGTCTCAGGGAGTTCATTACTGGCACATGGAAAAGCTAGTGATTTTTTTAACATTGATTTTGTACCCTGCTCCCTTGCTGGATTTGTTTATGGGCTTTAAGAGTCTTGGTGGAGTCATGAGGATTTTCTAACAGCAGACTCCTGCCATCTGCAATCAGGGATAATTTGACTTCTCCCTTCCTGTTTATACCTCTCTCTCTCTCTCTCTCTCTCTCTCTCTCTCTCTCTCTCTCTCTCCCTCCCTCCCTCCCTCCCTCTCCCTCCTTCCCTCCCTCCCTCCCTCTCTTTCTTTCTCTTCCTAAATATTCTAGCTAAACTTTCAAGTACTGAATGAGGCATGAGTACAGACACCTCATCCTTTCTGCCCTCTGAGGCACTGTGGCCAGTTCCTGCTCCTCAGTCTGACAGAAGTCCCAGTTTGTCCTATCCTGTATTTTCTACTCTGAGCTGCAATTACTTTCTGTCTGCTTTCTTGAGTTTTCAATCGAGAGGATATACTGAATTTTATAAATGCCATTTTCTGCATTAACTAAAATGATGATTCAGTTTTGATCCTTGGGAGCTGACATATGGGGCTACATCAAATTAAAGAGCAACCACACTATAGCGGAGCCTACAGAAGAGGAGAACTTTGCAGGTCATGCATCTGACAGAGGCTTCATTATCCAGAATATGTGACAACTTCAGTAAAAATCAACAAGTTATTCAACCATCAAATGGGCAAACAAACTGAACAGACAGTTCTCAACAGAGTATGACAGCCAATAAATATATAAAAACATGTTCAACATCTTTTGCCATTAGTAAAATCCAAATTAAAAAAATACATTGATATTCTATCTCTTGTCAGAATAGATGACAATCAAAAAACACATAGCAACAACACATGCTGGCAAGGACTTAGGGAAAAGGAACCCAATATGCGCTGTTGGTAGAAATAAAAGTAGTTCAGTCATTATGGAAAACAGTACAGGATTCCTCAAAAAACTAAAATACTAGCTAGCAAATAACTGAGCTATACTGTTCATTGGGCATACACCAAAGGGATCTAAGACCTTATATACAGGAGATATCAGATGTCCACACTTATCACAACGCTGTACACATCGATCAATCTTTGGAATCAGCCTAGTGGCTCTTCAGCAGAGGAATGGCTAAAGACAAATGGTACAGATACACAATGGAGTGTAGAGAAAAATGAAATTAGACCGTTTGCTAAAAGTCATCATGTTAAAGGAGAGAGAGAAAGACAAATTAGCACATGTTTCCCCTAAACTGCAAACTATTAAGGAAGGAAAGCTAAGAGGTGGAAGGGATGGGGAGGGGAGGGTAAGTGAGCATCATAAGGAAAAATGGTTATCAAAGCACAACATCTGCATGTATTGAGGAGGCACAATAAACCATTAATATGTATAATAAATATCCATTAATGATTACAAATCAAAAAGGGAATGGGTGTGGTGGTGTGTGCCTTTAATTCTAGCATGGGGAGGGCAGGGAAGGAGGCAGGGAAGGAGGCAGGAGAATCCTGTGAGTTCAAGGACGTTTAAGAGCAAGGACAAAGGACACCGCAGGATAATCTTCTGTACACTGATGGTAATGTCTACGACTCTCTAAAATGCAATTTAATAGAAAACTGGGAGCAGCCGTGAACTCAGAGTCACTACAGGAGAGGAGCTGTCTGTGTCCTCAAGGCTTGGGCTAGGTTACTTTGCTGCTGAATGCCCCGGGGGCAGCTGCTTTCCACAGGCTCAGTATGCTCTGCCCACTAAAAGTACACTTGGGCACCAGAGCCCAGTATGCATGGATGGAATACTCTCAACAAAGCTTGGGAAAACCGAGAAAAAACAGAAGACAGGAGGTGGGGATGAATAATCCCTCCCCTATAGAACTGACGAGTTTCACTGATCACAAAGGTCAACACTGTGCATCGGGCAAGGGCTCACCCAAGGGAATCACAATGCAGCCCAGGATGACTATAGACTTTCGATCCTCTTGTCTGAGCCTCAAGAGTGCTAGGATTACAGGTGTACACCACCATACCTGGTCTGCAAGCTTCAGGAAAAGGAGGTGCATGAGGCTGTAGAGATGGCTCAGTGGTTAAGGGCATAGACTGTTCTTCTAGAGGACTGGAGTTCCCAGCACCCACATGGCAGCTCACAACTGCCTGTAACTCCGGCTCAAGGAGATCTGAGGCCCAGAGGGCACTATACTCACATACAAACACAGATAAAAGTAAAATAATAATAATAATAGTAATAATAATAATAATAATAATAAACTTTAACAATTGAGTTGCCTGGGTCCCATGTGTTCTTATGAAGGGGACAAAGACCAAGGTTGGTGGCCAGGAGCCTGCAAGTCTGGCCAGTAGCCAGGTGATGTAGGAGGATAGCTAGCGCTACTCTGGAGATGCTGGCATGGCTGCTGTTTCCTGACCTGAGGCCTTTGTGGTATTCTTAGAAAATCTTGCTGGGAAAATCCCTTCTCATTACATCTCTCATTAACACCCACAGTTATTGGGATGCAGTGGCTCCTGGTCCCACAGGTAAGAGCTTCCATTACAGCATGGGATGCCTTTTAAAAGGTGTGTGGGCACGTGTGTGTTGGTGTATGTGGGCATAGAGATGAGAGGACAACCCTGGGGTCATCTTCAGGAACAACACCCACCTCACTGCCCTGGAGCTCAAAGGCTAGAATGACTGGAACCCCAGCACTTTGACTACAAATGCTTGCCACTGTGCCAAGCATTTATTTTTAAGTTATTTTTTTAATAAGAGGCGATAGGGTGTGCAAGCATGCCATGCCATACATGAGGAAGTCTGGGGACAATTTTGAGGAATCTGTTCTTTCCTTCCACCTTGTAGGTTCTGGGATTGAACTGAGGTCATCAGGCTTGATAGCAAGCGCCTTCACACTGCTGAGTCACCTTGCTAACCCATGCCCAGAATTTTCACATGGGTTCTAAGGAGCAAACTTGGGTCCTTATGACTGACCTTTGCTGACAAAATTATCTCCCCAGTTCCCTTTATGAAAACTCATGATGGCCAGTGGACAGTGTTTTCCCTGGACGCTCATTCTGTCAAGCACCAAGAACTACACTAAACATTGTACACACCCTTTCCACGACAACCAGGTATCAGTTACATTGTTTCCTTTAGAGACCAGTAAATGAGGCACTGAGATGTTAACTGCCAGGGCCAGAGTCATCACCTAATATAAGAGGAGGCTAGCCCAGGAGCAGACAGCAGTACAAAGCAACCTCATCGGAATCCTCCAAGGAATTAGCTGTCCACAACTTCCTCCTGAAGTCAGGCTCAACTGATTTTCCCAATGCTCTCTGATGACCTGCTGAGGGCACCGAGACGGAATTCTACTGGGGCCAGAGGATTCCAGAGATAAAAAAAGGAAACCATTCTATACTTTAGGCACTGGGAAGGTCAGCAGGTTGACTACTTAGAATGCAAGAGAACATTTGCAATGTCAGTTATACCCAAATAAAGCTGTTGAGAGGGTTCTAGAAAAAAATAAAAATAAAAAAATTTGAAGGCAATAACCATTATGCTGAAAGCATTAAAAGGCACAGGCTTCAATCACTCTCTGGTTCATTTGGCTTTTGAGAAATTCTGAGCAAACTACAAGACCCTGTTTTCTTTAGGGGTGTGGCTGGGCTTCACTGTGTGGCAGGAGAATGTGGCCACGACAGTAACACAGGAGGACGAATTTGCTGTTAGCATTAGGACAAGCCAGACCTCTGAGGAACCTAACACCATGTAACACGGTCATGGATGGGGTAGGCTTTGCCTGTGCCAGGAGTTACCTAGCATGGTCATCAGCACCATCCAGCTGACTACACCAGCACCTCGTCATCCTGCGTTCCCACTGATGGGAGGGAAAAGAGAAGACTGTGTCAGATGGAAGAATTCTGTACCCTTTGTAAAGGCTGGAGACTATCTGTGACGACTGTGCTTGGTTGTCAACGTGACTGACTGAAGCTGGAATTAACTACACCTAATCAGCTGGGAACATCTGTGACGGATTTTCTTAATTAATCATTGAAATGGGTGATCTACCTTTAATCCAGGTCTTTGAAATCCACCTATAATCTTTAATCTGGGCCACACCTTCCGCTGGAGGACTAAGTAAAGAATGTGGAAGAAGGAAGCTTTTGCTCATTGCCTGTTTTCCCTTGCTCTCACTGGCAGGTCCATTCCTTCACTGGCATTACAGTCTATTTTTTGGGATTCCAGAGTACACTGCAGACCAGCTGAGACATCCAGTCTCCTGAACTAGCTGGACCAGAGCCTAGAAGTCACTCTAATAAATCTCATATAATGATATATTCATTCTATCAGTTCTGTTTCTCTCTAGAACCCTGACTAATACACTAAAAAGATGTTGCAAAATCCTAAGAAAGAGAGAAAGAAAGAAAGAAAGAAAGAAAGAAAGAAAGAAGAAAGAAAAAACAAAAATCCAAAACCAGATTAATTTTTTTCTTTTTGGTTTTGGAGATGGGTGTTAAGTTGGGAGAATAGCCCCCAGCCCCCAGGCCTGAGATTTGTATTGGTCTGGACTATAAATCCCAGCATGCCACAGGGTATTTAAACTAGCTCCCAAAGGAGAAAGAGGTTGTCTCTTTTCCTGCCTCCTGGTGGGTCGCGTTTGGAGCCTCCCAGTTCTCTTGGGGGCCACCCGAGAGCACAGGAATCCCATTAAACCTGGATATTTCTTAATTTGGCTTGTTGTGATTTGGCTTGATTGGAATTTTTGTGTTGGCAAGAGCTCACGTTAGGAAAAATTCCTAGCAATGGGGTCATACTATGTAGCCTTGGCTGTCCTGGAACTCAATCTATAGACCAGGCTGGCCTCAGACTCAGAGAACCACCTGCCTCTGCCCCACAAGTGCTGGGATCAGGGCATGCATCACCACCACCACCTGGTACAAAAACAGATTTTAAAGACTGTTGATTTTAAAGACTGAAAATTGCTTAAAACTGAATCTTTAGGATTTTTTAAAATATTTATTTATATGCATGTGAGTCTGTGTGTTTTTATTATGAGTATACAGGTGTCCAGGGAGGCCAGAAGAGAGAGCAGCCCTGGAACTGAAGTTACAGACAGTTGTGAGCCACCATGTGGGTGTTAAGTACCAAACCCAGGTCCTTTGCAAGAGCAGTCAGAGCTTGTAACCCCTGAACCATCTCTCCAGCCCTAAAAACTGAATCTTTTATCTGCCATGTTTTAATTTTTTAATGTTAGGAGAATAAATCTAAAAAATACTTTTTTAGTATTAAGAAGAGAAGGTTGTCTTATCCACCTCTTCTCAGCTGAGCAGTGTCTGGAGTACAGAAGATGCTTGACAAATGTTGACATGAAATATGTGCTCTTGTTTTCACTCAAGGTCCATGCACAGATGACACTGTAAGACATCACTCAAGGTCCATGCACAGAAGACACTGTAAGACACCACTCAAGGTCCATGTGCAGAAGACACACTGTAAGACATCACTCAAGGTTCACGCAGAGAAGACACACTGTAAGACATCACTCAAGGTCCATGCGCAGATGACACTCTAAGACATCACTCAAGGTCCATGCAGAGAAGACACACTGTAAGACATCACTCAAGGCCAGAGCTCAGAAGATACACTCTAAGACAATTTCCAAAAGCAACCTAAAATGACTAATGTTGCCTGAGCAGTACAGACAGGAAATGGGCTGCTCATGCCTCCCACTAGTGGAAGCATCCGAGTATCACTTTGAGGATCATTTGTCAAGTGATGTTGCTCAGAGGATGCTGTACCAGCCACACAGGGGGCCCGAAAGCTGTTCCTGAAAGCAGCTAGGAAGTAAATATTCTAGAAAATGCAAACCACAAATAGTTTCTGTCATATATTATTCTCCCTTGCTACAATCCTTTAAAAATGTCAAAACCAGGGGTTGGAGACAGGGCTCAGTGGTGGGAACACTTACTGAGTTGGGACCTCCAGATTCCACCTAAAAACCTGAGTATGGTCACACACAGCTGTAAGCCCAGCTCTAGGTGGCAGACAGGTAGACGCTAGAATCCCAAGGCAGGCCAGTCAGCAAACCATAAGCTCCATGTTAAATGGGGATCCCATGGCAAGGAGAAAAGAGCGGGAGAGCAGGAACCCGTGTCCGCTTCTGGCCTCCGCAACCACATACACACACCACACAACTAGAAAAAAAGTTGAAAAATCTTGTTTATTTTGTTTTTATGCATCAGAAAGACTGAAATTTCAGCCAGAATAGAGCTATACAAACAAACAAAAACAAACAGAAAAAACAAAAACAAAACGTCGAGGGCTACAGCTGAAGGCCAAGGTAGGAATCAAAGGCTGCTGGGGACCATTTTCGACAAGTATACCACTTACCAGGGTGAGGCATGAGGATTAAAAAATGTTAAGTAGGAAGAACAGAGATAAGAAAGAACAGAGATAAGACAGAGGATAGTAAGAGGAGAATAACTCAGCGAATACTGAATGCTGAAATCACACACTTTTACACCCCAATACGAAAAGGGAAAGAAGACAGAAGACCTACTTTAACATGATACAAAGGACACCCACAACAGTTACTTATTTTAATACTTTTGAGACATCAAGTCATTAGCATTTTTTTGTTTAGGCAGTGAACCCACCCCAGATCTGAAGGCAGCTACTCTCAAGGTCAAACCTCCTATTTCAAAGAAGGAGCAGAAGTGTGCCTGAATTTCCCGACCTTTGGTCAGGGAGGAGAGGATCTACCTGTATGGGCCATCTCAATGTTCAAAACACAAAGCAGCCACAATCTAGGTCTAGGTCAGGGTGGACAACCACACTTACTGCCAACAACTTTGAACAAGCTGAAACTGTCTGACCTTCAGACAAGGTGGAAGGAAATACTTATTTTGGGGCCTCCACAGAAGGCCACAGTCAGTTGGTCCAGGATGTGACCTTGTAATACTGGGCTTACAGAGCAGAGAGCATGACAGGGTTCAGTACATAGCAAAGGCTGGCTGTGATCTTTCTATGAAGACCAAGCAGTCCTCTGAACTCACAACCCCCACCTTAATCTTCTGAGTACTGGGAGTACAGGCATGTGTCACCAAGCCCAGCTCCCTGTAAATGTATCTTTATGATCAGATAAATACAGTTTATGAAGAACACTCACCCAGTTCTCAGCACTAGAGGAAGCACATTTAAAAGTTATTGGGACTTGGTACCACCTTAGAAAGACTGAATCTACAGGGTTCCAGGTCCTCAGAAGCACGACACCATACCTCACTGCCACACGTCCACATCTTGGGGATTTCCTTCACACTTTCTCCTGGTCCCCGCCACTGTCTGCCTCCCTGAAGCTCAAACTTGATGTTCAAGAAAGGCAAGCTGCCTACTGCTCCCTAATGACTGCTTTCAGCAGCTGCATCGAAGCTCTCCCAGACAGAGGCCTGTTCCTTCTACTCCCCAACACTTAGCTACTGAGACAAGCAAGCATAGGGAATAGTTTAGCAAACTGGGACGCCACCTAGTATAAGCTATACACACCTGCTTCTTCTAACTAGGCACCCAAGAGCCTGAGACATTTACCTGCCTATACTATGCACACATACACAAACCTCTCTGAACAATATACCTGACAATCTGGTAGCAACCTAGGACCCCCACTTATATTGGCCTACTCACACACACTACTCCTCTCCCAACAATTGACTGGGTTTCTCCTTCCCTTGACAATGGTCAAATTCAGACAGATTTCAGTTAATCCCACTCCAGGTATAAAGACCCAGTTTTAGTACAATAAGGCAAAACTGCAACCTCAGGTGAATTTTTAGGGACAACCTCCTATGCAGACTGGAAGTGCACATAACTATCTTATACCTATGCAGACTGGAAGTACACATAACTAAAATCAGATACAGGGAAGTGACATGTGCAGCAGAAAAAGTGTTATATGATCTAATCTATCAATACAGGGAACCATCCAAAATCTGAAGCCCCTTAGCAATGGCCCATCCTTTAGAGCCCATACAGAGAACCCAGCCAGTAACTTGGGGCCCTTGAGTATCTTCCTTCATGTGGCTTGCTGTTCTCTTGCAGAATACTCTAACCTGTCTATCACTTTAATTTGAATAGTGTCTTCTTGCCATCTCTATGGGGTTTATTTTATTCTTGAATAAGAGACCAAAAACCTGGAAATGCCCATCCCAGAGTGTCACAGGTGACACTGACTGCCTAGCATCCTGAAGTCAGCTTGGGGCTTCCCTGTGCTTGAAAACCTTCCCAACATTCCTCACACTGTCTGCCCTCTTCTGCTTCTGGCTCAGCAGCGACAGGCCGGCACTGCTGTCTCCGAGCTAGCTCTCTGCATTTGGTGCCGTGTCCACCTCTTTGCTTGCCCATCCACCTCCATCCCCTCAATTGTAAATTCCCACAGTACAGATTACGGTTCATGCTGGCCCCCAACCCTCACAGGTAGTCCTTTGTAAAATGGCTCTCAGTGTCAGTGGATAAACACTTGCCACCAAACCTGACAACCTTAGCGGAATCCCTAAGACCACATGGTCAGAGGGGAGAACCAACTCCTGCAATTGTTCTCTAACCTCCACGAGTGCCATGACGTGCACATGCACACACACACACGCACAGATAAATAATGTAAAAACAGATGTCACTGGGATGAATCCTAGATTCCCTTCTGGGAATCTCCCTCAAGAGATACAAGAGTCAGAGCCTCTATGTCTGGGAAGACAGACTATGGTCCTGGAAGCTTATTAAAATGGACAGTGTGGCAAGCCTAAGGAACACCTGGGAACCTACAGACTGACACAAAGGTCTATGACCTACTATCCTTCCTTGAAGACTAGGACCTCAGAGTTCAGAAGGAGGTGCTCCTTACTACACACAAGCAGAAAAGAGGAAGTCCTTCTGAAAGTGTTCCTGTACAGGGACGTGCAGGGTCTCCCTTTAGTCTCAGCACAGCTCTCTACAAAATACCAGTGGATGAGAAGGAAGACACCACCTTGTGCTGGGGTTTGGCCCAGTGGTATGGTCTGCACTTGGTACACTCAGAGCTCACACACACACACTCACACACACACACACACACACACACACAAAGCTGTTGATGATGTCAAAGTTAAGGCCAGGAGACAGGCATTTTGTGCTGTCAGATCAAATGCATGAGAACATTGCTACCCTAGGTATAAACAGCAAATAAACCCAAACTGAAAAACATTCTGCAGAATGGATAACCAGGACTCGGTGACAACTGTCCAAGATGTGAGCGTCAGAATTCTGACTGAAGCTCTGCTGCAAACTGAGGGAGTCAGAAGACACACTGGGCACGGTGGAAACCATGGCTCAGCTCGGATAAAACCAGAACAGAAAGCTGAGTGTACTGAGACGCTAGTTCTGTTCTGTTTGGGACACTGAACGACACACACACACACACACACACACACACAGAGAGAGAGAGAGAGAGAGAGAGAGAGAGAGAGAGAGAGAGAGAGAGAGAGAGAGAGAGAGATAAGTCTACCAACAACTTTAGATGCCCACATGGGTTGGCAGATGCTGACTTCCTTCTAATACAGGAGCCTGCTTTAAGTAAGCTTTGTCCTCCGTGAACTAGCACTTTTACCATGCTATTCTGGCCTTTTGTTACCAAGCACACGGAAGAAGGAGGTACCTGGGCTTTGGTGGTCAGGAAAAGCAGATGTGTTGGCTGGGGTGTGGTGAGGATGCCCAGCAGCTGTCTCTCAGCATGGGCCTAATTGGATCACACACACAAATTGCAGGCCAGTGTAGGATTGTTAGAAATGAAAGAGACACACTGGTAGAAAATTATCAGTCAGAGAAAACCAAAAAGCTCTCTTCAGGGAAAGTGGACCTGGAGAGGGGAGCAGAAAAGCACACCAGCCCACCCATCCCCCAGATGGCCTTACTGTCATCTTTATGTGTCTCCGGCTTTTTGTTTGCTTGCTTTGAGAGAGCAGAAAGTGTTTATTAATGGTTCAAAGAGAAAACACCAGATGCAGAGTTGGCAGGATGCACACTGGGAAATTGAGTCTGAAGCTCTGGGAAGCCAGCCTCCAAGTTCACTAGATTTCCAAGTTCACCTAGACTTCCCCTTTTGTAATGCATGGACAGTTTTCGCAACCAAAGATGCCAGGATGAAGGAAGATGGGCTCCAGGGCTTGGCGTCCAGGATTTACTCAGAGGCGTAGCTGTAATCCATTTTCCACTCCCTCTTTGTACTAGCCATAGTGATCCACAAACATGGATCCCCCAACTCTGCCTAAGATGTGCCCACTTGGGGTTTCCTCCCTCAGAGGAGCTCATCAACCACAGCACAGGCTGTTTGGGAATGGAGCAGCTAGTTCCTGCTGAGAACCTTCACAGAAAAGGAGGAAAGAAAGGAGTTCCCAATGCCCAGAGCTCCAGCAGGGAGATAGGGAAGTGGAGACAGGAGGATTCCCAGACGCTCCCCCACCAGCTAGCATGGTGCACACAGTGAAAAACCGACAGAGATCCTGCCTGTCTCAAACTAGGTGGAAGGTGAGGGCTGACATCCTCTACACTGTTAGCTTCTCCACAGCGGCAGCCTGCCTCTGCCACCAAAGCAGTATGCCATCACTTGTTCCCAGGTACCTTTCCACCATCTGCTACGTGACACGGAACCCTTAAAAGTGCCCACCAGGTACAGCTCGTTCTCCTGCCTCTTGCTCCTCTCTTGACTCTCTTGCTTCTCTTCTTCATCTTGTCTCTTCTCTCTCTCACACACACACACACACAGAGAAATTCCTTTTTAAAGTTTCAGGCTGGCACAAACCCTGTGAACTACAATGGTGTACTGCATGCAAGATATGCTAGGGCAGTGTTGGCACAAAACTTGTGGGAATAACCAACCAATAAGTGATTTGATTTAGGCCCACTATATGAGATGGAACCCATACCTGACACTGTGTGAGTAACCAAGAACCAGAGACTAGAGAGCCTGGGGACCCCGGGTAAAACCAAATAATCCTAAAAAAAGAAAAACAAACATACCATAGTGATAAAATAACTCGTAATGATATCCTGCTGTGCTCATAGATCACTGCCTTGCTCAGCCATCATCAGGGAAACTTCCTCCTGCAGCAGATGGGAACAAATACAGAGACCCACAGCCAGACATACACAGCGTGAGAGACCTTGGAACACACAACCCTAAATACCTCCCTTCAGAGCTTAGAGAACCCCATGCAAAAGTGTAAGAGCCAGAGAGGATAGAAGACACCAAGAAAACAAAGCCCTCTGGGGTCATTTCAAAGAAAATGGCCCTCAAAGGGAGTGGCACCATTAGGAGGTGTGGCCCTGTAGGAGTAGGTACGGTCTTGTTGGAGAAAGTGTGTCACTGCAGAGGTAGACTTTGAGGTCTCATGTATGCAAGCCACACCCAGTGAGACAGTTCACTTCTTGTTACCTACATGACCTCTCCAGCACCATGTCTGCCTGCCTATATGCTGACACGATGATGATGGGCTGAACCTCTGAACTGTAAGCAATCCAAATAAATATTTTCCTTTATAAGAATTGTTGTGGTTGCTAGGCATGGTGGGCACGCCTTTAATCCAAACACTTGGGAGGCAGAGGCAGGCAGATCTCTGAGTTTGAGGCCAGACTCGTCTACAAAGTGAGTTCCAGAACAGTCAAGACTGTTACACACAGAAACCTTGAACTGAAACCCCCGCCACACAAAAAGAGTTGCTTTGGTCATGGTATCCCTTCACAGCAATTGAAACCCTAACCAACACAAACTCTAAATCAACATGAGCAAAGTTCATTCGAACTCACAGAGACTGAAGCAGCATACCCAGGGTCTGCACGGGTCTGCACCAGGTCCTTAGCATATATTATAGTTTTTGGCTTAGTGTGGCTTAGTGTTTTTATGGGATTCTTGAGTGTGTGAACCGGTGGATCTTGATTCTTGTGCCTTCTCTTGGGCTCTTTTTCTTTTGTTGGTTCCAACTTCCATGTTACAATGTTTATCTTACTATATTTTATTTTATTATATAATTTTTAAATGAATGAATACACGAAAATGTAGTCACTAGGGTAAAGGCTAACAATGTCACTGACACCTTGTGGAAGAGGGAAAGTCAGTCTTCCCCAATCAGTGGCCCTAGGTCTACCAGCCATTCCAGGCAGGCTCATAGTCAGGAATAGTTGACTTCACAGTAGTTTTCTGTGTGCTTCACTTGGCTACAGTTTGGTGGGTTTGTTTGTTTATTTGTTTGTTTCTATTTGGATGTTGTTTCATTTTGTGTTTTTAGTTTGGGGAGCTTTGTTTTGGTATTTTTTTTAAAGAACTTAAAGTTGGATGAGTAGGGATAGGAAGAGGGTCTGGAAGGACTTGGGGAGAAAATATGATCAAAATATATTCAAATTTAAAAAATGTTTTAAATGATAAAAAATGTATAATTTAAAGAAGTTCCAGGGCTGGTGATGTAGCTCAGTAGTTGGGCACCTGCTCAACCTGTTTGAGGCACTTGGTTCAGACTACAGCACCAGGGGAGAAAAATTTTCTTAAGAGGATCTGAAATCCAGTGGCAAGAACACAGTGCAGTCTGGTACATTGTAGGATGAATGAGAGGGAGCAGGATACAGTTTCACAAGCCAAAGACTAGAGTTCAAATCCCACCTCTGCCACTTCCCATCTAAGTCTTTCAACTAGTGAGACTTTTCTACGTAAGATGCGACTGACTGCAGTATTATTCAATCAGAAAATGCACATAGTAGCTGTGTGAGAGGCACACAAAACAGACAGCAAAGGGGCTGGGCACCTAATTCAGTCATAGAGCCCTTGCTTAACAAGTACAGTCCCCAACATGGGAGTGATGAGCTAACACCATCAAAATGTGTTAAAGATGTACAGGTTTCCTATTTTCCAGCAAACATTTACCCACTCTCTTGCCCCCACCCACCATGCATGTAATGTTTCAGGGTTTGGTAGCAGATAGCATTGACGCTAACTGTGTTACACAATGCATGCTGGAAGCAGCAGCACAACTGTGACAAAGGTCTGCACAGGTGTGGAGGAGGAAGGAGGGGGGATGTCTAAACTGCAAATACTAGGTTAGATTGTTTCTCAGGAATACCCTTCAGCCAGGGCTTTACAAACCAGAAGAGTACTCTCAACAGGGACCTAGGGAAGGCTGAGAGGAATGATTTTTTTCTGTTGAGTCTCACACTACAAAATATTGAACTTGGCTAGTTCCTTCTTAATTAAAAGAAAAAAGAAAAGTGATATCCTGTGGTTACAAAGCAAAGCAAAGCACAGCAAAATAAAACAGCCCAACATAATACTTCTAAATGTTGAGAAATGGAGGCAGATGGCAGCGGCCACACCAACAAGTACTGGATCAGAAAGATACACTGGGGCAGAGGGGGTGGCTCAGTGGGTAACAGCACTTAGTGAGCAAGCATGAAGACCCTAGTTCAAATCCCCACCTCTCATGTAAAGAACCAGGAAGAGCCATGTGTGCCTGTAACCTGAATGCCGTGGAGGCACTGGAGCTTGCTGGCCACCAACCTAGGTCCAGGTTCAGTGAGAGCCCCTACTGCAAATGAATACGGTAAAGAGTGGCAGGACACCCAATGTCTGCCTCTGGACTTCGTGCATGTACACACACACACACACACACACACACACACACACACACACACTACAGTATGCCAAAGGAAGAAAGGTAGGCAGGGGACTTCAGCACACATCTCTGCAATCCCAGTCCTGGGGACAGTGAAGTAAAAGGATGTTGAGTTTCAGGCCAGCCTACACTAGAGTAAGACCCCATCTCAAAATCAAAAAAGAAAGAGAGGAAGCGTTTTGCTTCCACATCAATTCCAAAATCTGATCCAATGGCTTCTGCACAGCAAGGAACATTGCTGTCCTACACACCCAGTCAGTTATTTTTCTCTCCCTTTATATCTCAGCCCTGCCATTCTTTCTACAAAAGGCCTTCTGCTTGAGTCCAGGTTTTGACACTACACCTTCCAAAAGCAGTCTGTACCTCACGTTCACCACAGTCAGCTGTATTATTATTGTTGTTGTTGTTGTTATTTTAGATAGAGTCTCACTATGTAGCTCAGGCTGGCTTCAAATTCCTCCCACCTTGGCCTTGTGAGTGCCCAGGTTCCAGGGAAGGGCCAGTGTACCACCATGTCCATTATTTTACACATTATGATTATCTGTCTTTCCTGGAAGGAAAGGCCAAACAGAGCTGTGCTGGTTTCCATGTTCCAATCACTGCTTTCTCAGCACATGCCTCAGTCCCCAGCCACTCGCACGTACACAACCCAGGCTTGCTGATGACCAGATCTAGGAATGAATGGGCAGCCGGGTATGTTCAGGCAAACAGGAATGAGCCTGGACACCATGAGGAGAGGTGCAAGGATGGAGCAGCTGGAAACCTAATCACCAGAGTAGACAACACCATAGCCTAAAGTGCCTGACAGGGAAAGACCTGCATTCCAGCAGAGCTCTGCATTCTAGGAAGGGATCATGCAGTAGCAAGGGCAGACTGCTAAGCTGGCCCAAGCGGGGGAGGCAGGGCAGGAATCTAGGTAAGGCAAGGAGGCACAGAAAAAGGCAGGGAGGAGGACAGCAGACACCATTTAGGAAATTTGATCGTTGCCAGGCCTGGGAGAGGAGATCCTATGAGGGAAGTAATCCAAGAAGACTCTGACATTCTTCCTGGAAGACGAGAAGATGGCTACATAGTAAAGAACGCAGAAAGAATGACAGGATTGAAAGCAGGACGGTTCCATGACACAGAGCAGGGGTCACGGGTCGGTTAGCATGAAATTGTGGGTGAGGTCGTAGAATTGTGAGTATAGCCCTGGAGAAAACTGGTATTCAGAGCAAAAGAGGGAAAAGAGCCCAAGGATGTAATCAAGAGGGAAACGCCCAGGCTGGGAAACACAGGGCAACACCAGCAAGACACACATGTCAACCAGTTCGGAGATGAAGCGGGAGAGCTGCGCATTTTGGACAGTTGCTTGGAGACAGCAGTGTGGTGGATGCTGGGCGCTGGCAGCAATGCAAGTAGTGAGGATGGGAGGAGGCAGGACGCTCCACATTGCTCTCACCAACACTGGCTGGAAAGGCGGACGACAGTTAATAGAGAAAAGAGAAAAACTGAGGCTACCGAGGTAAGAATCGTTAGTAGAACAGCAAAGAAAAGAACAGACTATGAAAGCAGGTTCCAGGGAAAGAAGATGGGATTTCACAGGCGGACTTATCAGCCTCTTAGGGTGTGAGTTCTCCAAGCCGTTCCTGAGCGTCCCTTCCTCGTGTGTCATCCCTCCCTCCCTTTCAAACAGAGCAGCACTACGTAGCCAGACATGGCCTGAGTCTACTCAGTATTTTACAAACTAGCCTCAGCCACAAGGTCCCTGCCGACACATTATCTTTCCCTAAATTAGAATACAAAGTGATGGCCAAAGAAGAGTGGCTAAGGAGCTGCAGGATTGCCTCCTCCAGCCTTAATAGAGGACGAGGAGGAGCTGCCCAGTCTCACTGTAGAAGAGTGGCTGAGAAGCTACTGAACTGGACCACCCCATCCAGCCCTAAAAGAAGAGGAGGTACCTAGGCTCACTGTAACTTGATATACCATGGCTGCTGGATATCCATGGGAGGCCTGCCCTTTTCTGAAGAGAAACAGGAGAGAAGTGGGTGGGGGTTTGGTTTTTGTTTTTGTTTTTCTCTTTTTACATTTTTGGGGACAGCCACTGAGCTCCCAAATGAATACAGAGTGTTATTCTTACTTATAAATGCTTGGCCTAAGCTTGGCTTGTTTCTAGTCAGTTTTTCTTATCTTTCTTTCTTTTTCTTCTTCTTCTTCTTTTTTTTTTTTTTTTTTTTTTGAGACAGGGTTTCTCTGTTTAGCTTTGGAGCCCGTCCAGGAACTAGCTCTTAAAGACCAGGCTAGCCTTGAACTCATGGAGATCTGCCTACCTCTTCCTCTGCTGGGATTAAAGGCGTGTGTCACCACAGCCTGGCTAGCCAGCTTTTCTTAAATTATCCTGTTTACCTTTTGCCTCTGGGCTTTTACCTTTCTCTATTTTTTTCTTTCTTTTTTTTTCTTTTTTGGTTTTTTGAGACAAGGTTTCTCTGTAGCTTTGGAGCCTATCCTGGAATTAGCTCTTCTAAAGGAGGGAGAAGACTGAGGCCGACAGACACCAAGGTTAACCTGAGAGAAGGCAGCATAAATGGAGACCATAAGCAAAGAGCTCTGCTGTCATTGCCACACTGCACATGCGCAGCTGTCCTTGTCACCCGATCACCACCACAGAATCCACACGGGTGTCCCCAGTTGCTGATTCAGTGACTTAGAGATGTCAACACATGTCTTCCTTGCTTAATATTCGTCAGTGCCCTGCTTCCCACTCTAGCACTTTCAAAATAAAAGCCCATGGCCCACCACACGCAGCACCTTGAACTCTTGCTCCTTCTCTGCCTTAGCTTCCCAAGTGCGAGATTAAGGTATACACTCCCACCTCATTAAAGTGTACAATTTACTGACAATCACCACCACCATCACCACTAAGTGGGACCATGGGATCCTGTTTCATCTTTAGGACTTAAAAGTAAAGCCTGGTGTATAATGGGCATTCAAATCCGCCATTCATTAAGTGTACTCGTGCATATTTGTTAAGCATGAATAGTATACCAGACGCACAGAAAGGTATGTTGGGATGTACTAATAAGTGATATGAAAATTCCTGCATATTAGTAGAACTCACTATGGGTAAATGAATGCATTTAGCTACCAAGGGACGATGAAGGCAATCTAGCAGTTTTCAAAGATAATGTGGCTCAACAAAGAGCATGTGCGACTCCAAGAACCGACCCAGCAATGAGCTCTGACTGCTGGCTACAGTCCTCGGCTCCTCACATGACTTTCTGAGTAAGAACTGGGGGAGGCAAGCTGGAAGCAACAGGAAGTCATGAGATTTCACAAACTGAGGCCAGCGGGTTGAGGTCCTATGATAAAAAATATACAGCTTCAAGGGAAAGGAGAAGCCTGAGATAGAGCTCTCAAGTCTACAGACACAGACGAGTCTGTTTACCAGTTATACAAATAATCATAATAAAAAGCCAAAAGCCAAAACAACAACAAAACCCACCAAATTAGTGCACTGGAGAGGGAAAGGGCATTTGTGACCAGGCTTTAAGAATAAGGTGATTGGAATGGGAGGGTAGCTACAAGTTGATATAGTACTGTCCAGCATGCAAGAAGCCCAAGGTACAGTCTTCCAGCACCAGATAAACCAGGTATAGTGGTACAGGCCTGTAATCCCAGCACCCAAGGAGACAGAAGCAGAAGTACAAAAAACTCAAAGGCCAACCTACTACACTGAATGCTCAATACCAACATGGGCTACACGACATTCAGTTAAAAAAAATTGTACAGAAAAGATATCTCGACTTAGTGGTTACGAGTGTGTACAGCTCTTGCAGGACCTGGGTCTGGTTTCCAGCATCCATATGAGACACAGCTTCCTGTAGCTCCAGTTCTGTCAGGATCTGACGTATTCTGTCTCTGGAGGCTTCTATTGATACCTACATTCATGCGAGCACACACGATAAACGCACTTTAATTAGAAATATTCTTCAAAGCCGGGCGGTGGTGGTGCACGCCTTTAATCCCAGCACTTGGGAGGCAGAGGCAGGCGGATCTCTGGGTTCGAGGCCAGCCTGGTCTACAAGAGCTAGATCCAGGACAGGCTCTAGAAACTACAGGGAAACCCTGTCTCGAAAAACCAAAAAAAAAAGAAAGAAATATTCTTCAAGAATTAAAATAACATTATACACAGAAGCACAGGTGGAATGCGGTCTCAATTTGGAATGTCCTGGTAATTGAACCCAGAGGAAACGCTCTGGCACTGAACTACAAACACCCCAGACCCCTTTCCCAGTTCGCGAAAAGGTCTGTGTCAGATTGCCAGGCTGGTCCTAAAAGCAATTCTCTTGCCTCAGCCTCCCTGAGGCTGGGGTCACCTCTCTAGGCGACCGTACTGGGCTCTGAAACTTTCTGACATGTGCCTCATCAGGCTGACTCCTGTTAAGTATTAGTTTGTAACCTCGGGACCCTTGCAGGGAATGCAAAACCTTTCTTGGAGAAGCCTTGAAGAAAGAACTGTGTTCTCCTTATAACACAACTAACAAGATCAAGTCCCTTCACAGACCGGAGGCACAAGCTCACTCTTGGGCCCGTCCACACACATCGCAAAGGCAGGACTTGACAGAAAGAGCGACCCGAGGAGTCTCCCGACACCGGGATCGGAACACTTCCTGCCGTGGAAGGAGGGGATCGAGTATAGACAGGTGAAGGATATTCCAGAACAGCCCAAAACATGCCTTAGCTTTCCTAACTGAACCTCGCCAGCCCCGCGCCTGCTCCGCAACCACGACTTACTTACCGCGGCTCAACTTCCGGCAACCACAGCTCCGGCCGCGGCGCGCAGCACAATGACGTCATAACCCAGCCCACACAAACGCGGAAACGTGGGGCGCATGCGCACATGGGTAATAACAAAGGTCCCAAGCATCGCATTAATGGAGGAATAACGCCTGAAAGCTAAAATCTGTACGCTTTGGGCTTTTAAGGAAGATTACAATTTTCTGCTAGTGACTCCAGAAAACGACAAAATGACTGTCATTATTATCAAATTCCCAGGGGACTTCTAGAGTGCATTTGTAGAAACAGATTTGTTTTTATATTTTGCTTGTAATTTTATTTTATTTTAAAGAAAAGATCAAACAACAAAGCCATTATTGTCTTGGACTTGCGTGCGCGCGCGTGCGCGCGCACACACACACACACACACACACACACACACACACACACACACACACACACACCAGTCTAATCTCGAACTAACAAAGAACAACCTGCCTCTGCTTCACCCCCACCCCCACGCTGGTATTGGGATTAAAAACTCGAGCAACCGCAACTCACAAAAGGATCTGATTTGCATACGGGAAGTCTGACTCTGGAAACCAAAGAGTATCGAAAACACCCATCAACCCTCTGTGGTCAGCAACTGCAGTGACTATAAAATCACTTTTTAAGAAGCTACTATGTCTTTTATCTCACTATTTGGGAGGCAGGGGTAGCTGGAGCTCTGAGTTCCAGATCGCCCTGTGATACAAAGCAATTTCCAGCATAGCCAGGGCTACAAAAAGAAATTCTCTCTAGAAAAACAGTTTTGTTTTTGACAAAACACAAAAACAAACAAAAAGGCATAATACAGGAAAACTATGGGAGAAAATTTTTGGCAAGATAATAAACGTGAAGAAATGCTCTACCCTGTATATACTCAAGTACTTCCTTAGAGACAGGAGTGCACTTGGTAGTGTTGGTTCTATAAACCATGATGATAATCAGAGTTCAAGGCAAGCATCACCATGCCCCACCTCCATTGTTAAGATCACAGACTAGGGACACTTTTCCTGGCTCACGGTGCCTTTGGAGTGCCTCTAGGAACTGATCATAGGAAGAAGGATTATTTATTGAGTCCTTAATTCAGACTTTCCTATTTTCAAATGGAAAAATTACAAAAAGAAAAGAATTTTATGTGACTTCTATAAAGGGAAAAACTTCTATAAACAAGAATAAAGAAATGCAAAGTGGTTCCTGGAAAGAAAAGATCCTTGGAGCCAGGTTGAAAGTGAAAACTCAGACTCTGATATATTAGGAACTACAGCTTTAGGAAGGAGAATCGAGGCAAGACAACAGGCACAGGTACTCACTGGAATGGCAGACCATACTGAGCAAATGTCTGAGGACAGAAGATGACTATAAATGCCAGACACTCAACAATTTCTGCACTCAAGTTATAATCCTATCACAAATATGGCAGAGAACAAGATGACAGGTGTGTGTTCCTGTGTGTGATAACAATATTCTCTACTAAGGGGGCTGGAGAGATGGCTCAGAGGTTAAGAGCATTGCCTGCTCTTCCAAAGGTCCTGAGTTCGATTCCCAGCAACCACATGGTGGCTCACAACCATCTCTAATGGGGTCTGGTGCCCTCTTCTGGCGTGCAGGCATACACACAGACAGAATATTGTATACATAATAAATAAACAAATAAATAAATAAATAAATAAACAAACAAATAAATATTTTTTAAAAAATATTCTCTACTAAGGAATAGATAGATAGATAGATAGATAGATAGATAGATAGATAGATAGATAGAGAAAAAAGAGGCCAAGTCCTGACTGGCATATTCTGTGAGGCTTGATCATTTCAGTCAGCAGTCTTGAGGCTGTTCTGGATGTAAAACTCAGACATCTGAACCATCTGCTCCTATCAGAGATTTCTTAGGGGGTCTTCCTTAATCAAACCTGATTTTTTTTTCTTAACCCAGAATGAATCCACAACGTCTCATTTCCTGTGGAAACACAAATAAAACCTCTTCTCCAAAATAACATATCTTAAATTTAGAAGTCAAAGCATTTTAAAAATATGTGCTGTATTAATCCAGCAGCATTTGTAATCAATGTGTTTTAGCAAGTGTTGTTCCTTCTTCAGCAATAAAACCATTTGAAGACAATAACATACGGTATCCAGATTCTCTGTTCATTTTTCATCTTTATGGGGCTTTATTTTAAACTCTATTCTTTTATTTTTAATTTTTGGTTTTTGGAGACTAGGTTTCTCTGTGTACCTTTGGCTGTCCTGGCACTCACGTTGTAGACCAGGTTATCCTTAAAGTCACAGAGATCCACCTGCTTCTGCCTCCCAAGTGTTGGGATTAAAGGTTTGTGCCACCACACCTTGAACTCACAGAAATCCTCATGACTCTGCTTCCCAAGTGTTAAAGGTGTGTGCCACCACACCTTGAACTCACAGAAATCCTCATGACTCTGCTTCCCAAGTGTTAAAGGTGTGTGCCACCACACCCAACTACCCTCTTTCTTTCTTTTTTATTTTAAGGACTTTATCCTTTTTTTTTTCTCTCCCAAGCCTACATATATTTTAAATACACGGTAAACCATTTAGAGGTTTTCTTCATCTGAATCTATCTTTACTGTATATCTCTCTCTTTTTCTGACACATGATGTTGTTTCTAAAAAATGCTATGAAGTCCCAGGCGGCAGCTGTAGGCAGGTGGTGAACTCTGCGAGCAGCCAGTCCCAAGGCAGAGTCCCAGAGCAATGGCCCCAGCAGTGATGGCGGGCCATGTGGCCAGGAGAGCCAAGGGCGGTGGGTTCCCAACAGCAGGCAGGTGCGTGTAAACAGAAAGCGGGTAAAAGGCACATAGACACAGAAAATAGGCATAAGGCTAAACATTTATTAAAGGAGAGAGGGAGAGAGAGAGAGAAAGAGAGATAGGAGAAGAGGAGAGAGGAGAGAGAGAGACGGGAGGGGGAGAAGCAGAGAAGTGGGGAGAGAGGCAGAAGCGAAGCTGCCTCTCCGAGAGGAAGATGGAAAAGAGAGCAAGAGATCGAGCTCAGGCCAGAAGCTAAATATCAGCCTGCATCAGCAGATGGGGAAGGGAGTTGGCATGGCTTGTCTCTTAAAGGGACCATGGACCAAAACCATAACACATGAGTCTTTAATTTGCTAAGCAATATGGCTAGAAATAAAGCTGTGGCATTAGTAGATGGATCCATCTCATTCCTGGGCTTTCTGAGAGTCTAACTTCACAGAAAAGGAACTGGCCAGAGCAATGTATATTGCCACAACTCTATGGCATTTCATGGTCCCTGCCATCACCAAGAAGCATGCTGTTAGCTATTCATAAAAACCATTTAAGTGTTTAGTGGCAGAGCCTCTTAAAAGAACTGTAAGGTTTTTGCAGATAAAGCTGAGTCAGGAAGCCTCTCTTAAACGAGACATAATTATCTCTAGCAAACAGAGCTCAACTGAGAAAATGCTGCTATCAAGAAGCCATGCTTAACACTGTTTTTTGTGTCTAGAAGTACTTCCCAAGCTCTCTCAGGTTTTAGGTGAATGCAGTTATTCAGGTTGGGTGCCATTTGTTGACAGAGGTTTCAGTCGGCCAGGTCCAGCATTATGATAAAAAGGGGGGGGGGGATTGCAGTAGGACAGTGGTCTTGTATCGTTTTAATATAATGCTTATGGGCAAGTAGCCAGGCAGGGAGTAGAGGCAGGGTGACCAGGCAAGAAGAAGTGATGGGGTAATGAGAACAGCAGAACTCTGGGAAAAGAAAAGGCTGAGTCTACATTCGTCACCCACAGAAAGAGGAAGCCAGATGAGAATGCCATGTTCATAAAAGGTACTAAGCCATGTGACTAACATAGACAAGAATTATAGGGTAATTTAAGATGTAAGAATGAGTTAAAAAGAAACCTGAGGTAATAGGCCAACCACATTATGATTATGGTAGACCTCTGAGTGTTTTTTCTTTAAGACTGAAAGGCAGTGGGATTGGGCCAGACAGAACACTTTATCAACAAGTGTGCTCTCTGGGAGCTTCTATGATGGAAGAGCTGATTGTGGAACAAATTACAGCATTCAAGGGCAGTGGAAAGGCATAAGCAGAGTTAACATGACTGACTTTATCCCTATTGTTATTGCAGACACTTAGGTTACTTTATCTTTAAGAAGAACAGGAGCTGTGAATGAGTGAGCACTACTTTATCAAAGGAGGAACAGGGAAGCAAATGAAGCATCGATTTTATTCTAGCCAAGTTCTGAGAAAGAATTTCTAATGACCATTGAGTCAGATCATGCTCCAAGTCTTAATATAATTGCCTTCAAAACAAACAAGCAACTGTCAACTTTAGTGTTTCATATATGCAAAATCTGTCAAGGCAATCAGACTGGAAATATAAAACATATTAACTAATTTTTCAGTTCTTAATTCATTCCTGAAACATAGACAACAACCACACTCAAAACTTAAGAAGATACAGAAAGGTTAAAACTTGAAGATCAGGATGAGAAACTCTTGTGTGTCTAGATTCTACTGGAGCTGGGTAGTGAATGAAGTTACAACAATAAAAAGACGAACGAGAGGAAGGAGGGAAAATGACTGAAGGAAAAAAGAGTTTAAAAAGAATGTGAAAATGTTTGACAGGTACACTGAGTAAGTAGGGCATGGATATTACAGGCATAAGAGACGCAATACAAGGACAAGAGTGGCAGGACACACATGGATTATAACAAAATGAGAAATATATTGAATGACTGAGAAAAGACATGAATAAAAAAATATCTTATACTGTATAAACAAACACTGGAACAAGAGAAAATACAAAAAAGGAAACAAAAGCAAAAACAAAAACAAAGAAAAAAAAGAGTCGTCAGCATCCCTGTAATGTTTGCTGATTCCAAATTTTAATCCAGAAAGAAAGAAAGAACTTCATATTTGTGGTTGCCAAAAAAAGATGAGGCAGAAACTCTAAAAGAAGACAGAAAGATAGAAGGATGTAAAGCAAGAAAGGCTGCAAGATTGCAGGGAGGCATGCATGCAAGAGGGCATGCATGTCCATGTAAGCAAGACAGCAATGAAGCAAGCAAGAATGCCAACAAGCAAAGAAGCAAGCAAGGAAGCAAGGGAAAAAGAGGACCCAGCAAGCTTGTAGCTGATGGGACATGTGTGTCTAAGTCATTGGACCATTGAGTCCTCAGAGTCACCAAGACGTGGATGATTTTGGTCCATCTGGGTCAATAAATTATTCATTGAAAATGCCGAGTTCTATGGTGAGACTAGGTACATGCGTAAAAAAACAAAATACGTGTGGTATTACTACATAAAATGAATGCCAAGAAATTCGCTCAGAACTCTGGGAAAGGAAGAAGAATCAGTGTGGGCTGGTGTAGAGACAACTCAGTGCTCAGTCCAGGGGAGAGAGAGCTTTCTCTCGTCGAGCATGGGGAGCAGGGCATAGAGCTCAGCATCCCTGTAGGATGTTTGCATGGTTCCATGCTTGCAAGTAACCCAGGACTGTGGGAGGCTGAGACTGAAGGAACAGAGCTCTAAGCTGATGTCCAGCATTGCCTTCATGTCAGTGGAGTAGAGCTAGGCAGGGCTACACAGTGAGAGCCCTTCTGCCTCCTCTCAAAGACACCCCAAAGCTTTATGTAGGATCTATGGCTCCCCAGCCGCCTTTCAGTATTTGCAGCACTGACCTGACCTGAAGTGCCTCTAGGTGCTGGTTCCCTGGGAGAGGGTCTGTCTTCCTAAGCGGCATGGGCCTAAAGGTCACCAGCATAGAGCCCGGCCTCCCCTGAAACTTAGGTGCAGCCTGGCCATCTGGGTCTCCATAAGGCTTAGATCCCAGGCGCGGGGCCCCATGCTGAGCTGGAAGGTCGTTCTCATTCAAATAAGGCTTTCGGCCTTGCGCATGCGCAATAGCGCCTGGGAAAAAATGGGACCCTAGCACCGAGCTGAGAGGGGTGTAACTCCAACCTGCTGCAACTACTGGCTCAGGCTTCTCACCAAGGCGCTGCCGGCCTCCTGGAGAATGCAGAGGACCCCAGGGTGACGGTCTTTTATGTCAACAGGCCTGGAAGGACCCCGGAGGGTACCGCGGAGGTTTGGGAAGATTTTGTCACCGGTCTTTTGACTCCAATCGGATGTGGTTGTCATTTGTGACAGGGGGTCCAGCTCGAAAGCCAGGGCTGTCCTTGACCTCCTAGATCTCTCTCAGGCTCGCCTGGAACTGACAAGGATCCACGAGCCTCTGGGTCCCAGGCCTGTGGACATCCCCTTGCATGATCAGGAGGCTCCACAGAGCTCAGGATGCTCCTGGCATAGGCTAGGACATTCGAGAGCAGACACTGTCCAAAGGTGCTCTTCCTATGCACAGCACCGGCGTCCTAAGGCTGGACTATTTAGGAAAACAATTGTCCCGGATGACCCTACCACCAGACTGGGGCCAGGCGCTGGGAATGGATGAGTTAGTTCCATTGCTGTATCAGCCGAGGCCAAATCACAGAGGGCCATGACTGGGACAGCTCCCCCCAGGCCTGCCTGGAAATACATGCGAGCATTCTGTGGTCCCCTCAGTCATGCTGGCTCTCAAGGCCCATGCCACCTTCCTGGCCCACAGTGCCTTGGCGATTGCTTCTTGGAGCTATGGTCGCAAGAGGGAAGAAGGAATAGTTTCATGGAGCATTCTCTAGGCCATTGGTATGTCAAGTCTGACCGAGGGACCAGGGAGGACAGGCAGCCTCTGAATGAGGCTCACACACCACAAATCGCACGAGGAGAGATATGAAAAGTTTCCAATTGGAAGCCAAAGAGCCTGAGAAGCAGGATGAGCCTCAGATGACTGTGAGCCTATCTAGCTTCGGGTCTAATCATCAGGAGAAACAATGCAGTGAAGCGACTCAATCTGCTGTAATCGGGAAAACTCCCAGATCTATGGAGAGACATGGATTTCCAGACACAGCCTGGGACCTCCGGCCTCGGGCTGCGGTGCCCAGTGTGTGCTCAAGTCACCCACCCACCTCGAACACCCCAGAGAAGGAGATGAGAGCTGTGTGTTCCCTTCCCTGCACACAGCCGGCTTCTTGAAAAGAGGAAAACACAGCCATGATATGAAAGGGGAAGATAGGGTGCTGTGAGTCCACAGACAGTCAGCTCTCTTTGTAGCAAGGTACAACAACAGGTGCCCAAGGCACGAGCTGTGGTGGCGGTGTGCAGGATTTGCAAGCTGGCAGGAGGAGATGTCCCTGGATACAAGTCATGTGCCCCAGCTTCTCTGATGAATCGCTGGTATGGGTGTCCTCTTGGGTCAGAACACTGAAAAGTCCTCTGTGGTGGCCCACACCTAGAATCTCTATATAGGCATAATTGGCGTCCAGGGCACAAAAGAAAGCTTTCATCCAGAATGAAAGAAAGAGTTTAAGACCAGTCAGGAAAACAGAAGACCTCGACCAGAAAGAGTCAAAAAGAAAGAAAGATATAAGGAATTGAATCAAGCGAGCAAGCAAGCAGGCATGCATGCAAGCAAGCAATAAAGCAAGCAAGCAGTCTAGAAAGCAAGGATGCAACCAAGGAAGGAAATGAGCAAAGGACCCAGCAAGCTGTTAGCTGACAGGACTTGTGAATAGGTCATTTAACCATTGGTTCCTCAGAGTTGGTGTGTTCTGTAGGACTTTGTGCCCATCCAGGTCAACAAACTTCTCACCGGCAATGCTGAGTTCTATGGTGAGACTAAGTCTGTGGAGAAATGCAAAATGACCTGTGCTCTTCCTATATTAATTAAATGGCATGAGCTTCGCTCAGAACTCTGGGGAAGGGATCAGAATCGGTGTGGGCTGGTGTAGAGAAAGCTCAGTGCTCATTCCTTGGGAAAGAGAGCTTTCTCTCCTCCAGCATGGGGAGCAGGGAATAGAGTTCAGCATCCGTGTAGGATGTGTGCATGATTCCATGCTTGCAAGTAATCCAGGACTGCGGGAGGCTGAGACTGACGGACCAGGGCTCCAAGCTGCTGTCCAGCATTGATTCCCTTTTTGTCAGTATAGTAGAGCAAGGCTCTGTGGGCCCTGATGGCAAGTCACAGAGCAGGCCACCCAATAGCTTTTTCAGTCCCTTCCAGATACCCGAGCAGCAGCCGCCCACAGCACAACACCCAAAAGGAGGCACCGCAAAGACACACACACACACACACACACACACACACACACAATTGTATGCTCATTAAACCAAGAAGTGCCAGAGAGAATGGCTCAGTCTTGCAAATCCAACACTCAGGAGTCAGAAGGAGGAAAGTCCCTGGCTCCAGGCTAGGCAGGGCTACACGGTGAGAGCACTTTTGCCTTCTCCCAAAATTACCCCAAAGCCCTAGATAAAATCTGTGGCTCCCCAGCGGCCTCTCGGTATTTCCAGCACTGACCATGGAGTGGCCTGACCTGAGGTGCTTCTATGTGCTGGTTTCCTGGGAGAGGGTCTGTCCCCCTAGGTGGCACCGGACTAAAGATCACTCACCACCATAGGGTACTGCCTCCCCTGAAACCTAGTCGCCTGGGACTCTATAAGGCTTAGATCCAAGGCTCGAGGCCCCATGCTGAGCTGGAAGGCGGTTCTTTCTTGTTCAACTGTGGCTTTCAGCCATGCGCATGCGCACTGGCGCCTGGGAAAAATGGGTCCCTAGCACCAAGCTGAGAGGGGTGTAACTCCAACCTGCTGCAGCTGCTGGCTCAGGCTTCTCACCAAGGTGCTGCCAGCCTCCTGGTGACTCCAGAGGAGCCCAGAGTGCTGGTCTTTAGTCTCAATCGGCCGGGAAGGACCCAGGAGGATCCCACGAGGTTTCGGGAAGATTTTGTCTTTTGACTCCAATCGGATGTGGTTGTCATTTGTGACAGGGAGTCCAGCTCGAAAGCCAGGGCTGTCCTTGACCTCCTAGATCTATCTCAGGCTCGCCTGGAACTGACACGGATCCACAAGCCTCTGGGTCCCCAGGTCTGCGGACATTCCCTTGCACGATCAGAACGGTCCACACAGTTCAGGATGCTCCTGGCATAGGCTAGGACATTTGAGAGCAGACACTGTCCATAAGGTGTTCTTCCTACAAGCAGAGCACCTGTGTCCTCCAGCTGGACTCATTAGGAAAACAATTGTCCCGGATGACCCTACCACCGGACTGGGGCCAGGCGCTGGGAATGGATGAGTTAGTTCCATTGCTGTATCAGCCGAGGCCAAACCACAGAGGGCCATGACTGGGGACAGCTCCCGTCCAGACCCGCCTGGAGCTCCACGAGAGCATTCTGCGGTCCTGTCGGTTCCCCCAGTCACGCTGGCTCTCCAGGCCTGTGCCACCATCCTGGCCCACAGTGCCTTGGCGATGGCTCTAGGGAGCTATGGTCGCACGAGGGAGGAAGGAATAGTTTTTGTGGAGCCTTTCTTTAGACCATTGGCATCTCAAGTCTGATCGAGGGTCCATGGAGGGCCGGCAGCCTATGAATTTGGCTCAGACACCACAAATCACTCTAGGAGACACACGGCAAGTTTTCAATTGGAAAAGAAGGAGCCTGAGAAGCAGGATGGTTGCAAAACCTTAGCCTCAGTTAACTGTGAGCCTATGTAGCTTTGGGTCACGTCATCAGGAGAGAAATGCGGTGAAGCAGCACAATCTTCTGGAACTTGAAAAACTCCCTGATCTATTGAAAGACATGGATCTCCAGACACAACCTGGGACCTCCGGCCTCTGGCTGGGGTGCCCAGTGTGTGCCCAAGTAAGCAACGTACCTCGAACACCCCAGAGAAGGAGATGAGAGGAGTGTGTTCGCTCCCCGGCACCCAACCGTCTTCTCGAAAAGAGGAAAACTCAGCCATGATATGAAAGGGTGTTGTGTGTCCACAAACATTCAGCTCTCTTTATAGCAAGGTACATCAACAGGTGCCCAAGGCACGAGCTGGGGTGGCACACGCTGACAGGAGGAGATGTTCCTGGATACAAGTCGTGTGCCCCAGCTTCTCGGCTGGCATGGGTGTCTTCGAGGGTCAGAACACTGAGCAGTCCAGTGTGGTGGTTGACACCTAGAATCTCCATAGAGGCATACTTGGAGTCCAGGGCACAGGTAAGCTTTCATCCAGAAGGAAATAAAGAGCTTAAGACCGGCCCGGGGCCAGAGGAGACCGCGGCCAGAAAGTTTTAAAGACATAGAAAGATAGAAGGAATTGAAGGAAGCAAGGAAGCAAGCATTCAAACAGAATGCAAGCAAGCAAGCAAGCAGTGTAGCTAGCAAGGATGCAAGCAAGGGAGCAGCAGGAAGGAAATGTGCAAAGGACAGATAAAGCTGGTAGCTGATGGGACCTGCACGGCTAGGTCATTTGAACATTGAATCATCAGAATCGGTGAGTCCTGTAGGACTTGGGGCCCATCCAGTCAAGAAACTCCCCACTAGTGATGCGAGACAAAGTCTGTGGGGAAAACCCAAAGGACCTTTGCTCTTACTATATTAATTAAATGTCATGAACTTCACTCAGACTCTGGGGAAGGGAGAAGAATCGCTGTGGGCTGGTGTAGAGACCGCTCAGTGCTCAGTCCGTGGGAGAGAGGGCTTTCTCTCCTCCAGCATGGGGAGCAGGGCATAAAGCTCAGCATCCGTGTAGGATGTTTGTATGGTTCCATGCTTGCAAGTAACCCAGGACCTTGGGAGGTTGAGAATAAAGGACCAGAGCACCAAGCTCCTGTCCAGCATTGATGCCTGTTTTTCAGTGTAGTCGAGCCATGCTCTAAGGAAGGGTCCTGCTGGAAAACTATAAAGCAGGACGCCCAACATCTGTTTGGTTCCCCTTAGTATAAGCGAGCAGCAGTCTCACCCTATACAACAGCCCATGAAAGGCAACACAACACACACACACACACACACACACACACACACACACCAGTATGCTCATAAAAGCAGGAAGCGCCAGGCAGAATGGCTCAGGCTTGCAAATCCAACAACACTCAGGAGTGAGAAACAGGAAGCTCCCTGACTCCAGGCTAAGCAGAGCTACAGGGTGTGAGCCCTTTTGCCTCCTCTCAAAGACACACAAAAGCACTATGTAGGATCTGTGGTTCCCCAGCCGCTTCTCAGTATTTCCAGTACTGACCATGGAGCAGGCTGACCTGAAGTTCCTCTTGGTGCTGGTTCCCTGGGAGAGGGTCTGTCTCCCTAGGCCTCACAGGTCTAAAGGTCACCATCATAGAGCCCTGCCTCCCCTGAAAGGTATATGCAGCCTAGCTGCCTGGGTCTCTGTCATGCTTAGATCCAAGGCGTGAGGCCCCATGCTGAGCTGGAAGGAGGTTCTCTCTTGTTCAAAGGTGGATTTCGGCTGTGCGCATGCGCACTGGCGCCTGTGTAAAATGGGTCCCTAGCACCGAGCTTAGAGTTGTGTGTAAGGCCAGCCTGCTGCAGCTGCTGGCTCAGGCTTCTCACCAAGGCGATGCCGGCCTCCTGGTGACTCCAGAGGACCCCAAGGTACTGTCTTTTGAGTCGACCAGATTGGAAGGACAGGGAGGAAACCTCGGAGGTTCGGGAAGACTTTGTCAACAGTCTTTTGACTCCAATTGGATGAGGTTGTCGTTTATGACAGGGGGGTCCAGCTCGAAAGCCATGGCTGTCCTTGACCTCATAGATCTGTCTCAGGCTGGCCTGGAACTGACAAGGATAGAGAGAGCTTCTGTGTCCTTAGGACTGCGGACATCCCCTTGCACGATCAGAAGGCTCCACATAGCTCAGGAGGCTCCTGGCATAGGCTAGGATATTCCAGAGCAGACACTGTCCACAATGTGCCCTTCCTACAAGCACAGTACCGTGGCACGGGCTGGACTCATTAGGAAAACTATTGTACCGAATGACCCTACCACCAGCCTGGGGCCAGGAGCTGGGAATGGATAAACTGGTTCCATTGCTGTATCAGCAGACGCCACACCACAGAGGGCCATGACTGGGGACAGCTCCCCCCAGGCCCGCCTGGATCTACAAGCCAGCATTCTGCGGTCACCTCGGTCCCCTCAGTCACGTTGGCTCTCAAAGTCCATGCCAACATCCTTGCCCACAGTACCTTTGCGATGGCTCTTTGGAGCTGTGATCACACGAGGAAGGAAGGAATAGATTTGTGGAGCTTTCTGTAGGCCATTGGCATCTCAAATCTGATCCAGGGTCCAGGAAAGGTCAGGCAGCCTACTGCGAATTGCATGAGGAGAGACATGAAAAGTTTACAATTGGAAGGAAGAGAGCCTTAGAAGCAGGATGGTGGCAAAACCCAAGCATTGGATGACTGTGAGCCTATCTACCTTCGGGTCAGGTCATCAGGAGAGACAATGCAGTGAAGCGGCTCAATCTTCTGGAACTGGGAAAACTCCCTGATCAACGGGAAGATATGGCTCTCTAGAAGCAAGTTGGCCCCTCTGGCCTCGGGCTGGAGAGCCCAGTGTGTGCGCAACTCACCAACCTAACCTGAACACCCCAGAGAAGGAGATGAGAGCTGTGTGTTCCCTTTCCAGTACCCAGCTGTCTCCCGAAAAGATGAAAGCTCAACCATGATATAAAAGGGAAAGATAGGGTGCTGTGAGTCCACAGACATTCAGTTCTCTTTGAAGCAAGGTACAGCAACAGGTGCCCAAGCCATGAGCTGTGTGGGCAGTGTGCAGGATTTGCAAGCTGGCAGGAGTAGATGTCCTTGGATACAATTAGTGTGCCCCAGCTTCTCTGATGAACAGCTGGCATGGGTGTCTTCCTGGGTCAGGACACCGAGCAGTCCAGTGTGGTGGCCCACACCAGGAATCTCCATAGCGGCATACTTGGAGTCCAGGGCACAGGAGAAAGCTTTTGGCCAGTAAGAAAGAAAGAGCTTAAGAATGGCCTGGGTCCTGGAAAATCCCGGTCAGAAAGATTTAAAGAATAGAAAGATTAAAAGGACTTGAAGCAAGCGAGGATGCAGGCATTCAAGAAGGATTCATACAAGCAAGCAGTCTAGCAA
Source organism: Arvicola amphibius (assembly GCF_903992535.2). Classification (NCBI taxonomy): domain Eukaryota; kingdom Metazoa; phylum Chordata; class Mammalia; order Rodentia; family Cricetidae; genus Arvicola; species Arvicola amphibius. The sequence goes on from NC_052048.2 coordinate 33,516,493, forward strand.
GCATGGATGCAAGCAAGCAAGGAAGGAAGCAAGCAAGAAAACAAGCAAAGGACCCAGCAAGCTGGTAGCTGGCGAGATATGCGTGCCTAGGTCTTTTGACCATTGCGTCCTCAGAATCAGAGAGGCCTGTAGAACTTGGGCACATCGGGTTAACAAACTCCTCACCAGCAATGCCAAATTCTATGGAGAAACTAAGAAAGTGGGGAAAAGTCAGTGGACCTTTGTTCTTCCTATATTAATTAAATGGCATGAGCTTCACTCAGAACTCTGGGAAAGGGAGAAGAATCGGTGTGGGCTGGTGTAGAGACCACTCAGTGCTCAGTCCGTGGGAGAGAGAGCTTTCTCTTCTCCAGCATGGGGAGCAGGGCATAGAGCTCAGTCTGTGCAGAATATTTGCATGGTCCATACTTGCAAGTAACCCAGGACTGTGGGAGGCTGATACTGAAGGACCAGAGCGCCAAGATGCTGTCCAACATTGCCTTCTCGTCAGTGATGTAGAGCAAGGCTCAAGGGCCCTCCCTGCCGGAAAGTCATAGAGCAAGACACCCAACATCTTGTGTCCTCTCGGGATAAGCGAGCGGCAGCCGTTCCCAGCACAACAGCCAATGGGAGGCATTGAAACACACACACACACACACACACACACACACACAACTGTATGCTCATAAAAGCAGGAAGTGCCAGGGAGAATTGCTCAGGCTTATAAACCCAACACTCAGGAATCATAAGCAGGAAGCTCCTTGGGTCCCGGCTATGCAGTGCTACACAGTGAGAGCCCTTCTGCTTCCTCTCAAAGACACCCCAAAGCGCTATGTAGGATCTGTGGCTCCCCAAACGCCTCTCAGTATTTGCAGCACAGACTATTGAATGGCTTGACCCGAAGTACCTCTAAGTGCTGGTTCCATGGGATCAGGTCTGTCTCCCTAGGCGGCACCGGCCTAAAGGTCACCACCATAGAGCCGTGCCTCTCCTGAAACTTAGATGCAGCCTATGTGCCTGGGTGTTTGTCTTGCTTAGATCCAAGGCGCGAGGCCCCATCCTGAGCTGGAAGGCATTCTCTCTTGTTCCAAAGGTGGCTTTTGGCCGTGCGCATGCGCTCCTGCGCTTGAGAAATGGGTCCCTAGCACTGAGCTGAGATGGGTGTAACTTCAGTCTGCTGCAGCCGCTGGCTCAAGCGTCTCACCAAGGCGATGCCGGCCTCCTGGTGACTCCAGAGGAGCCCAGGGTGACAGTCTTTTGTGTCAACTGCCCGGGAAGGACCCAGGAGGGTCCCGCGAAGGTTCAGGAAGATTTGTCACCTGTATTTCACTCCAATCGGATGAGGTTGCCCTTTGTGACAGGGGGTCCCGTTCCAATGCCAGGGCTGTCCTGGACCTCCTAGATCTGTCTCAGTCTGGCCTGGAACTGACACGGATCCACGAGCCTCTCTGGTTCCCCAGGACTTCGGACATCCCCTTGTCCAATCAGAAGGGTCCACACAGCTCAGGATGCTCCTGGCTAAGAAAATTGAGAGCAGATACTGTTTGTAAGGTGCTCTTCCTACAAGCACAGCACCCATGTCTTCAGGATGGACTCATTAGGAAAACAAGTTTCCCGAATGACCCTACAACCATTCAGGGTCCAGGCACAGTAATGGAAGACTCTCATTGATTAATAAAGAAACTGCCTTGGCTTTTTGATAGGGCAGGATTTAGATAGGTGGAGTAGACAAAACAGAATCCTGGGAAGAAGGGAAGTGAGTCAGATGCCATGCCTCTCCTCTCTGAGATAGTCGCCATGAAGCCAGCCACCAGGTCAGATATGCTGAATCTTTCCCAGTAAGCCACCACCTTGTGGTGCTACACAGATTATTAGAAATGGGTTAAGCAAGATGTGAGAGTTAGCTAGTAAGAGGCTAGAGCTAATGGGACAGGCAGTGTTTTAAATGAATACAGTTTCTGTGTAATTATTTGGGTAAAGATAGCCGGGTAGCAGGACGCAGCCCACCGCTCCTTCTACAGCGTAGGGAATGGATGAGTTAGTTCCATTGCTGTATCAGTGGACGCCCAAACCACAGAGGGCCATGACTGGGGACAGCTCCCCCCAGGCCTGCCTCGACCTACACGCAAGTATTCTGCGGTCCCGTCAGTCCCCCCAGTCACGCTGTCTCTCGAGGCCCATGCTATCTTCCTGGCCCACAGTGCTTTGGTGATGGCTCTAGGGAGCTATTGTCACACGAGGAAGGAAGGAATAGTTTTTTGTGGAGCTTCTCTAGGCAATTAACATCTCAAGTCTGATTTAGGGTCCAGAGAGGGCAGGCAGCCTCTGAATGAGGCTCAGACACCGCAAATCACATGAGGAGAGACATGAAAAGTTTGCAATTGGAAGGGAAAGAGCCTGAGAAGCAGAATGGAGCCGAAATCTGAGCCTCGAATGACTGTGAGCTTATCTAGCTTTCAGTAGGGTCATAAGGAGAGATAATGCAGTTAAGCGGCTCAGTCTTCTGGAACTGGGAAAACTCCCTGATCTATGCAGAGACATGGATCTCCAGATGCAAGCTGGCACCTCCAGAATCGGGCTGGGTTGCCTAGTGTGTGCCCAAGCAACCAACCTACCCCGAACACCCCAGAGAAGGACATGATAGTTGTGTGTTCACTCCCTGAAACCCAACTGTCTTCTCAAAAAGAGGGAAAACTCAGCCATGATATGAAAGGGGAAGATAGGGTGTTGTAAGTCCGCAGACAGTCAGCTCTCTTTGTAGCAAGGTGCATCAACAGGTGCCCATGGCACGAGCTGTGGTAGTGGTGTCTTATCCAGGCTGGAAGGAGGAGATGTCCCTAGATACAATTCATGTGCCCCAGCTTCTCTGATGAACAGCTGGTATGGGTGTCTTTGTGGGTCAGAACACCGAGCAGTCCAGTGTGGTGGCTGACACCTAGAATCTTCATAGAGGCGTACTTGGAGTCCAGGGCACAGGAGAAAGCTTTCATCCTGAAGGAAAGAAAGAACTCAAGCCTGGCCAGGGCCAGAGGAGACCCCGGTCAGAAAGATTTAAAGAAACAGAAAGGTAGAAGAACTTGAAGGAAGCGAAGAAGCAAGCATTCAAGCAGGAAGCAAGCAAGCAAGCAAGCAAGCAAGCAAGCAAGCAAGCAAGCAAGCAAGCAAGCAGTCTAGCTAGCAAGGATGCAAGCAAGGGAGCAGCAAGGAAGGAAATGAGCAAAGGACCCAGCAAGCTGGTAGCAGATGGGATGTACGTGCCTAGGTCATTTGAACATTGAATCCTCAGAATCGGTGAGTTCTGTTGGACTTGGGGCCCATCCGGGACAACAAACTCCTCACAGGTAACGCCATGTTTATGTTGAGACTAAAACCATAGGGGAAAGTCAGTGGACCTGTGCTCTTCCTATATTAATTAAATGGCATGAGCTTCACCCAGAACTCTACAGAAGGGAGAAGAATCGGTGTGGGCTGGTGTTGAGACCACTCACAGTGCTCAGTCGGTGGGAGAGAGAGCTTTCTCTCCTCCAGCATGGGGAGCAGGGCATAGAGCTCTCACCATCCGTGCAGGATGTGTGCATGGTTCCATGCTTGCAAGTAACCCAGGACTGCGGGAGGCTGAGACTGAAGGACCAGAGCGCCAAACTGCTGTCCAGCATTGCCTTCTTGTCAGTGGAGTAGAGCAAGGCTCAAAGGGCCCTGCAGGGTAAGTCATAAAGGAGGACACCCAACATCTGTGTTCCCATCGGGATAAGCGAGCTGCAGCCGCCCACAGAACAACACCCAGCTGGAGGCATTGAAACACACACACACAGACACACACAGACACACAGACACACACACACACACACACAACTCTCTATGCTCATAAAAGGAGGAAGCACCAGAAGAATGGCTCAGGCTTGCAAATCCAACACTCAGTAGTCAAGAAGGAGGAAGCTCCTTGGGTCCCAGGCTAGGCAGGGATACACGGTGAGAGTCCTTCTGCCACCTCTCAAAGACACCCCAAAGCGCTATGTAGGATCTGTGGCTCCCAACCGCCTCTAGTATTTGCAGCACAGACCATGGAACATCCTGAACTGAAGTGCCTCAGGTGCTGATTCCATGGGAGAGGGTTCTGTCTCCCTAGGCAGCACCGGCCTGAAAGATCACTCATCACCATAGAGTCCTGCCTCCCCTAAAACTGAGATGTGGTACAGCTGCGTGGGTCCTCTGTGATGCTTAGATCCAAGGGCGAGGCCCCATGCTGAGCTGGAAGGCAGTTCTCTCTTGTTCAAGTGTGGCTTTCAGCCATGCGCATGAGCACTTGCGCCTGGGAAAAAACGGGTCCCTAGCACCAAGCTGAGAGGGGTGTAACTCCAGCCTGCAGCAGCTGGCTCAGGCTTCTCACCAAGGCGCTGCCGGCCTCCTGGTGACTCCCAGAGGACCCCAGGGTGATGGTCTTTTGTGTCAACCGCCCGGGAATGCCCCAGGAGGGTCTCGCGGAGGTTCGGGAAGACTTTGTCACCGGTTCTTTTGACTCAAATCGGATGAGGTTGTCGTTCGTGACAGGGGGTCCAGCTTGAAAGCCAGGGCTGTTCTTGACCTCCTAGATCTGTCTCAAGCTCGCCTGGAACTGACACGGATTCCACGAGCCTCTGGGTCCCCAGGCCTGTGGACATCCCCTTGCACGATCAGAAGGCTCCACAGAGCTCAGGATGCTCCTGGCATAGGCTAGGACATTCGAGAGCAGACACCGTCGACAAGGTTCTTCCTACAATCACAGCATTCTTGTCCTCCGGCTGGACAATTGTCCCGAATGACCCTACCACCAGACCAGGTCCAGGCTCTGGGAATGGATAAGTTAGTTTTATTCTGTATCAGCGAGGTTATACCACAGATGGCCATGACTGCATTCTGCGGTCCCCTTGGTCCCCTCAGTCATGCTGTCTCTCGATGCCCATGCTACCTTCCTGGCCCACAGTGCTTTGGCGATGGTTCTAGGGAGCTATGGTCGCAAAAGAGAGGAAGGAATATTTTTTGTGGAGCTTTCTCTAGGCATTGGCATCTCAAGTCCTGATTGAGGTCCAGGAGGACAGGCAACCTCTGAATGAGGCTCAGCCAGCGGAAATCACACGAGGAGACAAATGAAAAGTTTTTCAACTTGGAGCGAAAGAACCTGAAAAGCAGGATGGCGGCGAAATCTGAGCCTCGGATGACTGTGGGCCTATATTGCTTCCCATCAGGTCATCAGGAGACCACGGTGCAGTGAAGCACCTCAATCTTTGGTCATTGGAAATCTCCCTGATCTAGGGAAAGACATGGATCTCCAGAGGCAAGCTGGCATCTCCGGCCTCGGGCTGGGGTGCCCAGTGTGTGCCCAAGTAACCAACCTCTCCCGAACCACCCCAGAGAAGGAGATGAGAGCTGTGTGTTTGCTCCCTGTCACCCAACCATCTTCTCGAAAAGTGGAAAACAGCTATACTAGGGAAGAGAAAGAAAGGCTGCTGTGATTCCACAGACATTCAGCTCTCTTTGTAGCAAGGTACATCACCAGGTGCACAAGACACAAGCTGTGTGGCGGTGTATGGGATATGCAGGCTGGAACGCGGAGATGTATCTGGATACAAGTCGTGTGCCCCAGCTTCTCCGATGAACGGCTGGCATGGGTGTCTTCGTGGGTCAGAACACCAAGCAGTCCAGGTGGTGGCCCACAACTTGAATCTCCATAGAAGCATACTTGGAGTCCAGAGCACAGGAGAAAGCTTTCATCCAGAAGGAAGAAAGAACTGAAGACCGGCCAGGGCTAGAGGAGACCCCGGTCAGAAAGATTTAAAGAAATAGAAAGATAGAAGGACTTGAAGCAAGCGAGGAAGCAAACATTCAAGCAGGATGCATGCAAGCAAGCAAGCAGTCTAGCTAGCAAGGATGCAAGCAGGGAGCAGCAAAAGAAGGAAACGGATAAAGGACCGAGCGCCTAGATTTAATTTGAACATTAAATCTTCAGAATCGGTTAGTCTTGTAGTACTTGTGGCCAATCCGGGTCAACAAACTCCTCACCAGTATGCCGAGCTCTATGGAGAGACTAAGACTGTGGAGAAAAGCCAGTGGACCTGTGCTCTTCCTATATTAATTAAATGGCATGAGCTTCACTCAAAACTCTGGGGAAGGGAGAAGAATCACCGTGGGTTGGTGTAGAGACTGCTCAATGCTCAGTCGGTGGGAGAGAGAGCTTTCTCTCCTCCAGCATGGAGAGCAGGGCATAGAGCTCAGCATCCGTGCAGGATGGTGTGCATGGTTCCATGCTGCAAGTAACCAGGACTGTGGGAGGCTGAGACTGAAGGACCAGAGCGCCAAGCTGCTGGCCAGCATTACTTTCTTGTCACCTGAGTAGAGCAAGGATGAAAGGGCCCTCCCTGAGAAAGACACTAGAGCAGGACACCCAACATCTTGTGTCCCCTCGGGATAAGGAGCGGTAGCGCCCCAAGCACAACCCCCAACAGGAGACATTGAAACACACACACACAGACACACACAACTGTATGCTCATAAACGCAGGAACCGCCAGGGAGAATGGCTCAGGCTTGCATATCCAACACTCAGTCGTCAGAAGGAGGAAGCTCCTTGGGTCCAGGCTATGCAGGGCTACACGGTGAGAGCCCTTCTGCCACCTCTCAAAGACACCCCAAAGCGCTATGTAGGATCTGTGGCTCCCAGCGGCCCTCTCAGTATTTGCAGCATTGCCCATGGAGCGGCCTGACCTGAAGTGCTTCTAGGTGCTGGTTCCCTGGGAGAGGTTCAGTCTCTCTAGGCAGCAACCGCCTAATGGTCAAAAGCATAGAGCCCTGACTCCCCTGAAACACTCAGTCTACCTCCCTGGGTTTTTGTCATGCTTAGATCCAAGACGCGAGGCCCCATTCTGAGCTGAAATGTGGTTCTCTCTTATTCAAATGTGGCTTTCAGCCGTGCGCATGCGCACTGGAACCTGGGAAAAAATGGGTCCCTAGCACCGAGCTGAGAGGGGTGTAACTCCAGCCTGCTGCAACTGCTGGTTTCAGGCTTTTCAACAAGGCGCTACAGGCCTCCTGGTGACTCCAGAGGACCCCATGGTGACGGCCTTTTTTGTGAACCGTCGGGAAGGACCCAGGAGGGTCCCGCGGAGGTTCTGAAAGACTTTGTCAGTGGTCTTTTGACTCCAATCGAATGTGGTTGTCTTTGTGAGAGGGGTTCCTGCTCGAAAGTCAGGGCTGTCCTTGACCTCCTAGATCTGTCTCAGGCTGGCCTGGAAATGACACGGATCCACGAGCCTCTGGGTCCCCAGGCCTGTGGACATTCTCTTGCACACTCAGAAGGCTCCACACAGCTCAGGATGCTCCTGGCATAGGCTAGGACATTCGTGAGCAGACACTGTCGGCAAGGTGCTCTTCCTACAAGCACAGCACCTGTGTCCTCCAGCTGGACTCATTAGGAAAACAATTGTCCCGGATGACCCTACCACCAGACTGGGGCCAGGCGCTGGGAATGGATGAGTTAGTTCCATTGCTGTATCAGCGGACGCCAAACCACAGAGGGCCATGACTGGGGACAGCTCCCATTCAGGGCAGTCTGGACCTACATGCCAGCATTCTGCGGTCCCGTTGGTCCAGACAGTCACGCTGGTTCTCGAGGCCCGTGCCACCTTCCTGGCCCACAGTCCTTGGCGATGACTCTAGGGTGCTATCGTGGCACCAGTTAGGAAGGAATATATTTGTGGAGCTTTCTCTTGGCCATTGGCATGCCAAGTCTCATTTAGGGTCCAGGGAGGGCAGGCAGCCTCTGAAAGAGGCTCAACTACAGCAAATCTCACGAAGAGACTTGAAATGTTTACCAATTGGAAGCCAAAGAACCTAAGCAGCAGGATGGCAGCGAAACAGAGCCTGGGATGACTGTGAGCCTATCCGGTTTATGGTCAGGTCATTATTAGAGACAATGCAGAAAGCGGCACAACCTTCTGGACTGGGCAAACTCCCTGATCTACGGAAAGACATGGATCTCCAGACACAAGCTGGCACCTCTGCCCTTGGGCTGGGGTTCTCAATGTGTTCCTAAGTCACCAACCTACCCCATACACTCCAGAGAAGCCATGATAGCTGTGTGTTCCCTCCCCGGCACCCAGCCGTCTTTCAAAAAGAGGAAAGCTTAGCCATTTATGGAAGGGAAAGATAGGGTGCTGTGAGTCCACGAACATCCAGCTCTTTTTGATGCAAGGTACATCAACAGGTGCCCAAGGCACGAGCTGTGGGGGCGGTGTGCAGGATATGCAAGCTGGCAGGAGGAGATGTCCCTGGATACAAGTCATGTGCCCCAGCTTCTCTGATGAACGACTGGCATGGGTGTCTTCGAAGGTCAGACACCGAGCAGTCCAGTGTGGTAGCCCGCACCTCGAGTGTCCATAGAGGCATACGTGGAGTCACAGGGAAAAGCTTTCATCCAGAGCAAAAGAAAGAGCTTAAGACCTGCCAGGGCTGAGGAGACCGCGGCTAGAAAGTCTAAAAGATAAAAAGATAGAATGACTTGAAGCAAGCAAGGAAGCTAGCATGCATGCATGCAAGCAAGAAAACAAGCAGTTTAGCAAGCACGAAAGGAAACGAGCAATGGGCTCAGCTAGCTGGTAGCTGATGGAACATGCGTGCCTAGGTCATTTGACGATGGGGTCCTCAGAGTCAGCGAGTCCTGTATGACTTTGGCCCATCAGGATCAACAACCTTCTCACCAGCAATGCCGAGCTCTATGGTGAGACTATGTTCGTGAGGACATGCCAAACATCCTGTGCTCTTACTCTATGAAATAAAAATCCTGAGCTAATTCAGAACTCTGGGGAAGGGAGAAGAATTGCTGTGGGCTGGTTGTAGAGACCGCTCAGTGCTCAGTCCGTGGGAGAGAGGGCTTTCTCTCCTCCAGCATGAAGAGCAGGGCATAGAGCTCTCAGCATCCTTGTAGGATGTTTGCATGGTTCCATGCTTGCAAGTAACCCAGGACCTTGGGAGGTTGAGAATAAAGGACCAGAGCACCAAGCTCCTGTCCAGCACTGATGCCTGTTTTTCAGTGTAGTCGAGCCATGCTCTAAGGAAGGGTCCTGCTGGAAAATTATAGAGCAGGACGCCCAACATCTGTTTGGGTCCCCTTCGTATAAGCGAGCAGCAGTCGCACCCTGTACAACAGCCCATGAAAGGCAACACAACACACGCGCACACACACACACACACACACACACACACACACACACACACACAACAGTACGCTCATAAAAGCAGGAAGCGCCAGGCAGAATGGCTCAGGTTGTAAACCCAACATTCAGGTGTGAGAAACAGGAAGCTCCCTTACTCCAGGCTATGCAGAGCTACAGGGTGAGAGCCCTTTTGCCTCCTCTCAAAGACACCCCAAAAGCGCTATGTAGGATCTGTGGCTCCCCAGCCGCCTCTCAGTATTTGCAGCACTGACCATGGAGTGGCCTGACCTGAAGTGCCTCTAGGTGCTGGTTTCCTGGGAGAGGGTCTGTCTCCCTAGACGGCACAGGCCTAAAGGTCACTCAACAGCATAGAGCCCTGCCTCCTCTGAAACATAGGTGCAGCCTAGCTGCCTGGGTCTTTGTCATGCTTAGAGCCTCTGCGTGAGGCCCCATGCTGAGCTGGAAGGAGGTTCTCTCTTGTTCAAACCTGGCTTTGGGCCCTGCGCATGCGCAGCGGTGCTTGGGGAAATATGGGTCCCTAGCACCGAGCTGAGAGGTGTGTAAGGCCAGCCTGCTGTAGCTACTGGCTCGGGCTTCTCACCAAGGCGACGCCGGCCTCCTGGTGACTCCAGAGGACCCCAAGGTATGGTCTTTTGAGTCGAGCAGATTGGAAGGACTGGGAGGGAACCACGGAAGTTCCGGAAGACTTTGTCACCGGTCTTTTGACCCCAATTGGATGAGGTTGTCGTTTATGACAGGGGGTCCAGATAGAAAGCCATGGCTGTCCTTGACCTCCTAGATCTGTCTCAGGCTGGCCTGGAACTGACAAGGATCCACGAGCCTCTTCGTCCCCAGGCTTGCGGACATCCCCTTGAACGATCAGAAGGCTCCACACAGCTCAGGAGGCTCCTGGCATAGGCTAGGACATTCCAGAGCAGACAGTGTCCACAATGTGCCCTTTCTACAAGCACAGCACCGTGGCCTCAGGCTGGACTCATTAGGAAAGCGATTGTACCAAATGACCCTACCACCAGACCAGGTCCAGTCTCTGGGAATGGATGCTTTAGTTCCATTGCTGATTCAGCGAACGCAACAACACAGAGGGCCATGACTGGGGACAGCTCCCCCCAGGTCCGCCTGGATCTACAAGCCAGCATTCTGTGGTCACCTCAGTCCCCACAGTCACGTTGGCTCTCAAAGTCCATGCCAACATCCTTGCCCACAGTACCTTTGCGATGGCTCTTTGGAGCTGTGATCGCACTAGGAAGGAAGGAATAGATTTGTGGAGCTTTCTGTAGGCCATTGGCATCTCAAATCTGATCCAGGGTCCAGGAAAGGTCAGGCAACCTCTAAATGAGACTCAGCTACTGCGAATCGCACGAGGAGAGACATGAAAAGTTTACAATTGGAAGGAAAAGAGCCTTAGAAGCCGGATTGTGGCAAAAAGCAAGCATTGGATGACTGTGAGCCTATCTACCTTCGGGTCAGGTCATCAGGAGGGACAATGCAGTGAAGCGGCTCAATCTTCTGGAACTGGGCAAACTCCCTGATCAACGGGAAGATATGGCTCTCTAGAAGCAAGTTGGCCCCTCTGGTCTCGGACTGGAGAGCCCAGTGTGTGCGCAACTCACCAACCTAACCTGAACACCCCAGAGAAGGAGATGAGAGCTGTGTGTTCCCTTTCCAGTACCCAGCTGTCTCCCGAAAAGAGGAATGCTCAGCCATGATATAAAAGGCAAAAATAGGGTGCTGTGAGTCCACAGACATTCAGTTCTCTTTGAAGCAAGGTACATCAACAGGTGCCCAAGGCACGAGCTGTGGGGCGGTGTGCAGGATATGCAAGCTGGCAGGAGTAGATGTCCTTGGATACAATTAGTGTGCCCCAGCTTCTCTGATGAACGGCTGGCATGGGTGTCTTCCTAGGTCAGGACACTGAGCAGTCCAGTGTGGTGGCCCACACCGGAATCTCCATAGCGGCGTACTTGGAGTCCAGGGCACAGGAGAAAGCTTTCATCCAGAGCAAAAGGAAGAGCTTAGACCGGACCGGACCAGAGGAGACCTCGGTGAGAAAGGTTTAAAGAAAGAGAAGATAGAAGGACTTGAAGCAAGTCAGGAGGCAAGCATTCAAGGGGTTCATGGAAGCAAGCAGTCTAGCAAGCAAGGATGCAAGCAAGCAAGGAAGGAAGCAAGCAAGAAAAGGAGCAAAGGACCCAGCAAGCTGGTAGCCGGTTAGACATGCTTGCCTAGGTCATGTGACCATTGGGTCCTCAGAATCTGAGAGGCCTGTAGGACTTAGGGCCCATAGGGATTAACAAAATCCTCACCAGCAATGCCGATTTCTATGGAGAAACTAAGACCGTGGGGGAAAAGTCAGTGGACCTGTGCTCTTCCTATATTAATTAAATGGCATGAGCTTCACCCAGAACCCTGGGGAAGGGAGAAGAATCGGTGTGGGCTGGTGTAGAGACCACTCAGTGCTCAGTCCGTGGGAAAGAGAGCATTCTCTTCTCCAGCATGGGGAGCAGGGCATAGAGCTCTCACCATCCGTGCAGGATGTGTGCATGGTTCCATGCTTGCAAGTAACCCAGGACTGCGGGAGGCTGAGACTGAAGGACCAGAGCACCAAGCTGCTGTCCAGCATTGCCTTCGTGTCAGTGGAGTAGAATAAGGCTCAAAGGGCCCTGCAGGGAAGTCATAAAGGAGGACACCCAACATCTTGTGTCCCCTCAGGATAAGCGAGCTGCAGCCGCCCACAGAACAACACCCAGCTGGAGGCATTGAAACACACACACACAGACACACACAGACACACACAGACACACACCACACAACACACACAACTCTATGCTCATAAAAGGAGGAAGCACCAGAAAGAATGGCTCAGGCTTGCCAAATCCAACACTCAGTAGTCAGAAGGAGGAAGCTCCTTGGGTCCAGGCTAGGCAGGGATACACGGTGAGAGTCCTTCTGCCACCTCTTAAAGACACCCCCAAAGCGCTATGTAGGATCTGTGGCTCCCAACCGCCTCTAGTATTTGCAGCACTGACCATGGAGCGGCCCGACCTGAAGTGCCTCTAGGTGCTGGTTTCCTGGGAGAGGGTCTGCCTCCCTAGGCGGCACCGGGCTAAAGGTCTCTCAACAGCATAGAGCCCCGCCTCTCCTTAAATGTAGGTGCAGCCTAGCTGCCTGCTTCTTTGTCTTGATTAGATCCTCTGCATGAGGCCCCATGCTGAGTTGCAAGGCGGTTCTTTCTTGTTCAAACCTGGCTTTGGGCCGTGCGCATGCGCATCGGTGCTTGGAGAAAATATGGGTCCCTAGCACCGAGCTGAGAGGAGTGTAAGGCCAGCCTGCTGTAGCTACTGGCTCTGGATCCCACCAGGTGCTGCCGGCCTCCTGGTGACTCCAGAGGGCCGCAGGGGTGACGGTCCTTTTGTGTCAACCAGCCTGGAAGGACCCAGGAGGTTCCTGTGGATGTTCCGCAAGACTTTGTCAGCGGTCATTTGACTCAATCGGTGTGGTTGTCGTTTGTGACAGGAGGTCCAGCTCGAAAGTCAGGTCTGTCCTAAACCGCCTAGATCTGGTCTTAGGCTGGCCCGGAACTGACACACATCCCGAGCCTCTGTCCTCAGGCCTGTTGACATCCCCCTGCAACGATCAGAACGGTCCATACAGCTCAGGATGCTCCTGGCACAGGCTAGGATATTCGAGAGCAGACACTGTCTATAAGGTGTTCTTCCTACAAGCACAACACCCGTGTTTCTCAGGCTGGACTCATTAGGAAAAACAATTGTCCCCGGATGACCTCTACCACCAGACTCGGGTCAGGCGCTGGGAATGGATAATTTAGTTCCATTGCTGTATCAGCTGAGGCCAAACCACAGAGGGCCATGACTGGTGACATCTCCAGTCCAGACCCGCCTGGACCTCGACGAGAGCATTCTGCGGGTCCCCTCGGTCCCCTCAGTCATGCTAGTTCTCTAAGCCCGTGCCACCATCCTGGCCCACAGTGTCTTTTCAATGGCTCTAGGGAGCTATGGTTTGCACGGGGGTGGAAGGAATAGGTTTTATGGAGCTTTTCTCTAGGCCATTGGCATCTCAAGTGTGATCGAGGGTCCATGGAGGGCAGGCAGCTTCTGAATGAGGCTCAGACACCGCAAATCGCAGAAGAGAGACATGAAAAGTTTGCAATTGGAAGGGAAAGAGTCTGAGAAGCAGGATGGCGCTGAAACCCAAGCCTAGGATGACTGTGAGCTTATCTAGCTTTCGGTTGGGTCAATCAGGGAAGATAATGCAGTGGAAGTGGTTTCAGTCTTCTGGAACTGAAAAACCTCCCTGTTCTATGCAGAGACATGGATCTCCACGATGCAAGCTGGCACTCCAGAAACGGGCTGGGTTGCCTAGTGTGTGCCCAAGTAACCAACCTATCCTGAACACCCCAGAGAAGGACTTGATAGCTGTGTGTTTCCGCTCCCCGAGACCCAACCGACTTCTCGAAAAGAGGAAACTCAGCCATGAAATGAAATGGGAAGATAGGGTGCTGTGAGTCCGCAGACAGTCAGCTCTCTTTGTAGCAAGGTACGTCAACAGGTGCCCATGGCACGAGCTGTGGTGGTGGTGTCCCTATCCATCCTGGCAGGAGGAGATGTTCCCTGGATACAATTCATGGTGCCCCAGCTTCTCTGATGAATGGCTGGCATGGGTGTCTTCATGGGTCAGAACATCGAGTAGTCCAGCGTGGTGGCTGACACCTAGAATCTCCATAAGGCATATTGGAGTCCAGGGCATAGAGAAAGCTTTCAGCCAGTAGGAAAGAAAGAGCTTAAGACCGGCCTGGGCCAGGGGTACCCGGACAGAAAGATTTAAAGAAATAGAAGATAGAAGGACTTGAAGCAGTGAGGATGCAGGCATTCAAGCAGATTCATATAAGGATGCAAGCAAGCAAGCAGTCTAGGTAGCAACGATTCAAGTGGGAAGCAGCAAGGAAATAAATGAAGAAAGGGTAGAGCAATCTGGTAGTTGATGGGACGTGTGTGCCTAGGTCATTTGACAACGGGTCCTCAGAATTGGCACGTCCTGAAGGACTTTGGCCCCATCCTGGTCAACAACTCATCACGCCGCAATGTTGAGTTCCATGGTCCTTGGGGGAAAAGCCAAAGGACCTTTGCTCTTACTCTATGAATTAAATGTCAGGAGCTACACTCAGACCTCTGGGGAAAAGAGAAGATATCACTGTGGACTGGTGTACGGACCGCTCAGTGCTCAGTCCGTGGAATAGAGAGTTTCTCTCTTCAAGGTTGGGTGCAGGGCATAGAGCTCAGCTCCATGTAGGATGTTTGCATGGTAACATGCTTGCAAGTACTCAGGACTCTGGGATGCTGAGAGCTGGACAACCAGAGCACCAAGATGCTGTCCAGCATTACTTTCTTGTCACCTGAGTAGAGCAAGGCTCAAAGGGCCCTGCAGGGCAGTCATAGAGCAGGACACCCAACATCTTGTGTCCCCTCGGGGTAAGCGAGCGGCAGCCGCCCCAGCACAACAGCCATCAGGAGGCATTGAGACACACACACACACACACACACACACACACACAACTGTAAACTCATAAAAGCAGGAAGTGCCAGGGAGAATGGCTCAGGCTTGCAAATCCAACACTCAGGAGTCAAAAGCAGGAAGCTCTTTGGGTGCAGGCTATGCATGGCTACAAGGTGAGAGCCCTTTGCCTTCTCTCAAAGATAACCCCAAAGCACTATGTAGGATCTGTGGTTCCCCAGGCACCTCTCAGTATTTCCAGCACTGACCATGGAGCGGCCTGACCTAAAGTGCCTCTAGGTGCTGGTTCCATGGGAGAGGGTCTGTCTCCCTAGGTGGCACCGGCCTAAAAGTCACCACTATAGAGCTGTGCCTCTCCTGAAACTTAGGTGCAGCCTATGTGCCTGGGACTTTGTCTTGCAGATCCAAGGCACAAGGCCCCATGCTGAGCTGGAAGGCATTCTCTCTTTTTCAAAGGTGGCTTTCGGCTGTGAGCATGCGCTCCTGCGCTTGAGAAAACAGGTCCCTAGCACCGAGCTGAGAGGGGTGTAACTCCAGCCTGCTGCAGCCGCTTGGCTCAGGCTTCTCACCGAGCGTTGCCTGCCTCCTGGTGTCTCCAGAGGACCCCATGGTGACGTCTTTTGTGTCAACCGGCCGGGAAGGACCCAGGAGGGTCTCGCGGAGGTTCTGGAAGACTTTGTCAGTGGTCTTTTGACTCCAATCGGATGTGGTTTTCGTTTGTGACAGGGGGTCCTGCTCGAAAGCCAGCCAGGTCTGTTTTTCACCTCCTAGATCTGTCTCAAGCTCGCCTGGAACTGACACGGATCCACGAGCCTCTGGGTCCCCAGGCCTGCGGACATCCCCTTGCACGATCAGAAGTGTCCACAGAGCTCAGTATCTTCCTGACATAGGCTAGGACATTCGTGAGCAGACACTGTCCAAAGGTGCTCTTCCTACAAGCACAGCGCCCGTGTCCTCCGGCTGGACTCATTAGGAAAACAATTGTCCGGAATGACCCTACCACCAGACTGGGGCTAGGCGCTGGGAATGGATGAGTTAGTTCCATTGCTGTATCAGCGGACGCCAAACCACAGAGGGCCATGACTGGGGACAGCTCCCCCTAGGCCTGCCTGGAAATACATGCGAGCATTCTGTGGTCCCCTTAGTCATGCTGGCTCTCGAGGTCCATGCCCCCTTCCTGGCACATAGTGCCTTAGTGATGGCTCTAGGGAGCTATTGTGGTATGAGGTAGGAAGTGATAGATTTGTGGAGCTCTTTCTAGGCCATTGGCATGTCAAGACTCATATAGGGTCCAGGGAGGGCAGGCAGCTTCTGAATGAGGTTCAACCACAGCAAATCGCACTAAGAGAGACATGAAAAGTTTACAATTGGAAGCCAAAGAGCTTGAGCAGCAGGATGTCAGTGAACCCTGAGCCTGGGATGACTGTGAGCCTATCCAGTTTATGGTCAGGTCATTATTAGAGACAATGCAGAAAGCGGCACAACCTTCTGGACTGGGCAAAATCCCTGATCTACGGAAAGACATAGGTCTCCAGACACAAGCTGGCACCTCTGCCCTTGGGCTGGGGTTCCCAGTGTGTGCCTAAGTCACCAACCTACCCCGTACACCCCAGAGAAGCCATGATAGCTGTGTGTTCCCTCCCCGGCACCCAGCCGTCTTCTTGAAAAGAAGAGAGCTCAGCCATTTATGGAAGGGAAAGATAGGGTGCTGTGAGTAAACGAACATCCAGCTCTTTTTGATGCAAGATACATCAACAGGTTCCCAAGGCACGAACTGTGGGGTCGGTGTGCAGGATATGCAAGCTGGCAGGAGGAGATGTCCCTGGATACAAGTCGTGTGCACCAGGTTCTCTGATGAACGGCTTTCATGGGTGTCTTTGTGGGTCAGAACACCGCAAAGTACAGTGTGGTGGCCCACACCTAGAATCTCCATAGAGGCGTACTTGGAGTTACAGGGAAAAGCTTTAATCCAGAATGAAAGAAAAAGCTTAAGACCAGCTGGGGCTGAAGGAGACCCTGGCCAGAAAGACTAAAAGAAGATAGAATCTTAACCCACAAACCTCTGAACACCTGATTTTTGATAAAGGAGCTAAAAGTACACAATGGAAGAAAGAGGGCATCTTCAACAAATGGTGCTGGCATAACTGGATGTCAACCTGTAGAAGAATGAAAGTAGATCCATATCTATCACCATGCACAAAACTCAAGTCCAAATGAATTAAAGACCTCAATATTAATCTGAACACACTGAGCGTGATAGAGGAGAAAGTGGGAAGTACTCTACAAAATATGGGCACAGGAGACCGCTTCCTACGTATAACCCCAGCAGCACAGACATTAAGGGCAACATTGCATAAATGGGACCTCCTGAAGCTGAGCAGCTTCTGTAAAGCAAAGGACACTGTTACTAAGACAAAAATGCAGCTTGCTGACTGGGAAAAGATCTTCACCAACCCCGCAACAGACAAAGGTCTGATCTCCAAAATATATAAGGAACTCAAGAGACTAGACTTTAAAATGCTAATTAACCCAATTAAAAATGGGGCACTTAACTGAACAGAGAATTCTCAACAGAAGAAGTTCAAATGACCAAAAGACACTTAAGGTCATGCTCAACCTCCTTAGCGATCAGGGAAATGCAAATAAAAACAACTTTGAGATACCATCTTACACCTGTCAGATTGGCTAAAATCAAAAACACCAATGATAGCCTTTGCTGGAGAGGTTGTGGAGTAAGGGGTACACTCATCCATTGCTGGTGGGATTGCAAACTTGTGCAACCACTTTGCAAAGCAGTGTGGCGGTTTCTCAGGAAATTCGGGATCAACCTACCCCAGGACCCAGCAATTCCACTCTTGGGAATATACCCAAGAGATGCCCTATCATATTACAAAAGCATTTGTTCAACTATGTTCATAGCAGCATTATTTGTAATAGCCAGAACCTGGAAACAACCTAGATGCCCTTCAGTGGAAGAATGGATGAAGAAACTGTGGAATATATACATATTAGAGTACTACTCAGTGATAAAAAACAATGACATCTTGAATTTTGCATGCAAATGGATGGAAATAGAAAACACTACTCTGAGTGAGGTAACCCAGACCCAAAAAGATGAAAATGGGATGTACTCACTCATAATGGGTTTCTAGCCATAAATAAAGGACATCAAGCCTATAATTCGTGATCCTAGAGAAGGTAAATAAGAAGGTGAACACAAAGCAAAACAGATAGTTATCCTCCTGGATATTGGAAGTAGTCAAGATTGCCGTGCAAAAATTGGGAACTTGGGGGCGGGGTGTGTTGGGGGTAAGGAGAGATGGGGAGAGAAAAGTGTGAAGGGGAGGATGGGGAGAGCTTGGGTGAATGGGATGGTTGGGATATAGGAAGGGTGGATAGGGAGCAGGGAAGTATATATCTTAATTAAGGGAGCCATTTTTGGGTTGGCAAGAGACTTGACTCTAGAGGGGTTCCCAGGTATCCAGGGAGATGCCCCCAGCTAGTTCCTTGGGCAGCTTAGGAGAAGGAGCCAGAAAAGGCCAGATCCTGTAGTCATACTGATGAATATCTTGCATATCACCATAGAACCCTCATCTGGCAATGGATGGAAATAGAGACAGAGCCACATATTGGTGCACCGGACTGAGCACCCAAGGTCCAAAGGAGGAGCAGAAGGAATGAGATCATGAGCAAGGAAGTCAGGATTGCGAGGGGTGCTCCCACCCACCGAGATGGTGGGGCTGATCTAATCGGAGCTCACCAAGGCCAGCTGGACTGGGACTGAAAAAGCACGGAATAAAACCGGACTCCCTGAACATGGCGGACAATGAGGGCTGCTGAGAAGCCAAGGACAATGGCACTGGATTTGGATCCTACTACACATATTGGCTTTGGGGGGTGGCTAGCCTGTTTGGATGCTCACCTTTCTAGACCTGGATGGAGGGGGGAGGAACTTGGACTTCCCACAGGGCAAGGAACCCTTACTGCTCTTCGGACAGGAGAGGGAGGGGGAGTGGACTGGGGAGGGAGAGGTAAGTGGGAGGAGGGGAGGAGGTGGAAATTTTTAATAAAAGAATAAATAAATAAAGAAGATAGAAAGATAGAAAGATTTGAAGCAAGCGAGGAAGCAAGCATGCAACCAGGCATGCATGCAAGCAAGCAAGAAAGCAAGCAAGAAAGGAAACAAGAAAAGGACCCAGCAAGCTAGTATCTGATGGGACATGCCTGCCTTGGTCATTTGACCTTGGGGTCATCAGAGTCAGCGAGTCCTGTATGACTTTGGCCCATCAGGATCAACAACCTTCTCACCGGTAATGCCGAGCTCTATGGTGAGACTATGTTCGTGAGGACATGCCAAACATCCTGTGCTCTTACTCTATGAATTAAATGTCCTGAGCTAATTCAGAACTCTGGGGAAGGGAGAAGAATCGCTGTGTGCTGGTGTAGAGACTGCTCAGTGCTCAGTCCTTGGGAGAGAGGGCTTTCTCTCCTCCAGCATGGGGAGCAGGGCATAGAGCTCTCAGCATCCGTGTAGGATGTTTGCATGGTTCCATGGTTGCAAGTAACCCAGGACTGTGGGCGGCTGAGACTGAAGTATCAGAGCGCCAAGCTCCTGTGGAGCATTGATGCCCGTTTTTCAGTGTAGTAGAGCAAGGCTCTAAGGAAGGATTCTGCTGGAAATTTATAGAGCAGGACACTCAACATCTCTTTGGTTCCCCTTAGTATAAGCGAGCGGCAGCTGCACCCTATACAACAGCTCATGAAAGGCACCGCAACACACACATACACACACACAGACACACACCACACACACACCACACACACACACACTGTATGCTCATAAAGACAGGAAGCGCCAGGGAGAATGGCTCAGGCTTGCAAATCCAACACTCGGGAATCAGAAACAGAAAGGTCCCTGGCCCCAGGCTAGGCAGGGCTACACTGTGAGAGAGCCCTTTTGCCTCCTCTCAAAGACACCCCAAAGCGTTATGTAGGATCTGTGGCTCCCCAGCCGCCTCTCAGTATTTGCAGCACTGACCATGGAGCGGCCTGACCTGAAGTGCTTCTAGGTGCTGTTTCCGTGGGAGAGGTTCCGTCTCTCTAGGCGGCACCCACTTAAAGGTCACCAGCATAGAGCCCTTCCTCCCTTGAAACTTATATGCAGCCTAGCTGTCTGGGTCTCCGTTCCGCTTAGATCCAAGCGCGAGGCCCCATGCTGAGATGGAAGGCGGTTCTCTCTTGTTCAAATGTGGCTTCTCCGGCTGTGCGCGTGCGCACTGGCGCCTGGGAAAAATGGGTCCCTAGCACCCGAGCTTTGAGGTGTGTAAGGCCAGCCTGCTGCAGCTGCTGGCTCAGGCTTCTCACTAAGGCGCTGCCGGCTTCCTGGTGACTCCAGAGGACCCCAGGGTGACGGTCTTTTGTTTCGACCAACCCTGAAGGACCCAGGAGGGTCCCCCGGAGGTTCTGGAAGACTTTGTCCCTGTTCTGTTTTCTCCTATTGGATGTGGTTGTTGTTGGTGACAGGGGGGTCCCGCTCGAAAGCCAGGGCTGTCCTTGACCTCCTAGATCTCTCTCAGGCTCGCCTGGAACAGACACGGATCCACAAGCCTCTGGGTCCCCAGGCCTGCGGACATTCCCTTGCACCGATCAGAACGGTCCACACAGTTCAGGATGCTCCTGGCATAGGCTAGGGACATTTGAGAGCAGACACTGTCCATAAGGTGTTCTTCCTACAAGCAGAGCACCTGTGTCCTCAGGTTAGACTCATTAAGAAAACAATTGTCCCGGATGACCCTACCACCAGACTGGGGCCAGGCGCTGGAAATGGGTTAAGTTTCATTGCGGTATCATAAGAGGCCAAACCACAGAGGGCCATGACTGGGGGACACCTCCCGTCCAATCCTGCCTGGAACTAACTGCGGCAAACACTCTGCGGTCCCGTCGATCCCCTCAGTCAGGCTGGCTCTCGAGGCCTGTGCCACCATCCTGGCCCACAGTGTCTTTTCGATGGCTCTAGGGAGCTATGGTCGCACGTGGAGGAAGGAATAGTTTTTGTGGAGCTTTCTCTAGGCCATTGGCATCTCAAGTCTGATCGAGGGTCCATGGAGGGCAGGCAGCATCTGAATGAAGCTCATCCAGTGGCAATCGCAGGAGGAGAGATATGAAAATTTTCTAATTGGAAGGAAAAGAACCTGGGAGGCCAGATGGCAGGGAAACATGATCTTTGGGTGACTGAGCCTATCTAACTTCTGGTTGTGTCATCAGGAGAGACAATGTGGTGAAGAGGCAGAATCTTCTGTTACTTGGAAAATTCCCTAATATGGAAAGACATGGATCTTGAGATGCAAGCTGGCTCCTCAGGTCTCAGCATGGAGAACCCATTGTGAGCCCAGGTCACTCTCCTTTCTTGACCACCCCAGAGAAGTGAATCAGAGCTATGTGTTCCTTTCTCAGTACCCAGATCTCTTCTGGAATAAAAGAGGTCTCTTCTTGTCCTTTAAGGATATCCTTGATAAGCCAGGGAACGACAGGGAGATGTGAGCTCAGGGTCTTTCTGTTCTCTTTGATACATGGTATATCAGCCTTTTCTGGTGACATATGTGGAATGTGCATGTTATGCAAAAAGGTAGGAATTGTTTTCTACATATAGATTCATGTTCCATTGTTTCTCTGTTGAATAACTTGGTGTGGTTTGTATATGGTCAGAATACTGAGCACCTCATTGTGTTGGCCAATACTTGTAACTTTCTTAGTCCAGGTACAGTTGCTGCTCGGGACACAGGGTAAACATTGATCCTGAATGATACAGAGAGTTCCAGACTGACCTGTGCCTCTGGAGACACTGTCCTAAAATACTAAAGGAACAAAGAATTAGTAGGATTTCAATCCAGTAAGAAAACAAACAAGCAAGCGAGCAAGGAAGGAAGCATTCAACAAGCAATCAAGCAAGCAGGCAGGCGAGCAAATAAGGGAGCACTGGAAGAACCCAGTTAGCTTGCAGCAGATGGTAGGTGCATGCTTATCTCATTTGACTACTGGCCCCTCAGAGGTGGCAAGATGTGTGTGACTTTGGACCCAGCGAGGTCAACGAACTCCTCACAGGCAATGGCGAGTTATATGGTGAGACCAAGTCCATGGGAAAAAGCCAAAGGACCTCTGTGTCTTTTGTATGTATTCAAAGTCATGAACTTTGTTCAGCAACCTGTTAAGGGAGACGAATCAGTGTGGGCCGGCTCAGTCAGTAGGTGTGAGAGCTTTCTGTGCACACATGGATAGCAGAGGAGAGACCTCCTCATCTGTGCTTTATTTGTGTAATTACGAGCTTGCATGTAACCCAGCAGTTTTGGAGGCTGAGAATGGAGGGCCAGAGGGGCAAGTGTCCAGCATTGCCTTACAGCACTGAATGAGAATGAAGATCTAAGAGTCCAGGTAGAAAGTCCTATAGTGGGACTCCCAACACCTTTTTCTGCCCCCCCCCAGATAAATGAGCAGCAGCATCCCACAGCAAGGAACCCCTCCCATATACCCACACCAATACATACATCGCAGTCCCTATCATTTATGTTTGCTGTGCCATATTTTCCTTTCGTCAACAAGTGACAGTAGTTTTCTTTTTTGTTTAATGTTAGCCATTTATCCTTGAAAGCTATCTAACTCCTTCAAAATAAATAAAAAAAAATTTTCAGAACCCATGTCTTCTTCCACTTCATCTATGTTTTTCCAATACTCCGTATGCATGATCCTAAATTAAAATGGGTTTTAATACCCTTTTTCTTTACTCAAATTAGAAGTTTCCTTGTATCCCTGTTGTACTTAAATATCTTCATCTTCCTTGTTCTAGGGAGACTTTATGCAACATGTAGTACACATGGCAGTAATTACTTTTTTCCATTAAGTTTTCATATTTTTCAAATCAAATTTGCTAATTATTCAATTTGTGATTAATGTTGTAGAGGTCATTAGTTTTGTTTGGGGAGTAATTTGTTGCCATTTGATCTCACTGTATTTCAAAGACAGCCATGGCTTCAGAGAGACTCTGAGTCTTAAAAAAATATATTTGTTGACATTTTGTTTGGGCCTTTAAAGGCTGTATGCTGCATGAGAATGTCTCATGGCAACCCAAAATAGGGGTTAGTTACCATGAAAATGAATGACAGTGGAGTATGGGCATCCATGTGCATTCTGGATATTATAAAACAATTCTCCTCAGGACCAGTAAAACATTTTAACTGCTTTGCCATCTTGCTTGTCCTGAAATTATGTTTTGCATTTACTTATGAATCTAGTTTTTGAACAAGATATTATTGCCCACCCACAATGCAGGTGTGTGATGTGGGGTGTGTTGTTGTAGGTGTCTTCTGCTATTACCCCAGTCCCCAAGTGTGTATCAGTTCTGTGTACTTCAACCCAGTCTTTCTGGCATGGAAAATGCCGAGTTAGTGGGTAGTTCCTGACATAGCAGATTATACCTTATTCCTACCATGGTTCCCAAATATCCCATGGAGGATTATGAGCCCAATGAGACATTTTGATGGAGGTGAGCCACATTGCTAGAAGTGAATGTATTCGAGGGCACCTTGAAATACAAATACTCTCTGCTACCTGTCATAAGATCTCCAAGATGCTCCTTACTGACAAGACTGAGACGTTACTGTTGTTACATAAAATCTTTGGATTTTCTGATTAGGTGTCTGTTGTGATCAGTCTGTTGACTACTTCTTCCGTATCTGACCCAGAACTGGCCCAATTTCACATCTAGCAAGTCTTTTTTGAGTTCCACTGTCTGTTTGCATATTTGTATATGTGTACTATGTATATAGTATGTAACTACAGGTCTAGAGGATCTGCTGCCATCTTCTGGTTTCCAACTGCACTGTATACATGTGGTACCACACACATGCACCAAGTCACACACACATAACCTATAAAGACAAATATTTCAAGAGGAGAAAGAATTTTTTAAAGGTCCCAGTAAATTAATTGAAATAATGTAAAAATGTTTGTT